>NC_132792.1:3030303-3333333 GCF_048418805.1 Vulpes vulpes | reverse complement strand
AGGGACCCTGGGGGGCGGGTACAGACCCCCAGACACAGAGCGGAGTCCCTCTCGCTGACCGCTGCCGGGACAAGCTCCCCTCGAGGCTGTGTGCTCCATCTATGGGCCTCCCGAGGACCCCCCGGCCCCGCTCCCTGTGTCCCGGGCCTGCTGTGACCATTCCCAGCCCGCGCGGCGGTCGCAGGCGCCCCCACCCCTGCAGACGGGCCCCAGCTCACCCACCGTGCTCCCACCATCGACTGCGGTTCCCGCAACCACAACCACACCAGTGGGCAGAACCCGGGGCAGGGAGGGGGGGGGGTCCATACCCTAAGGCCGGGTTTTCCGGGCAGACCGTCTTCTCCTCTGTCTCCTGGCTGGCCCTGCAAGGGGTGCACACGGAGGTTGGCGGAGGGCACGGCGCCTGGGGGTCACAGCCAGCCCCAGCCAAGGCGCTGCCCCCGCGAGGCCACAGCGGCCGAACCGCCTCGCAGGTTCCATAGGCCACGGCTCTGCTTTTGTTTTATTTCCCAAACACACAACTGAGTAGACGAGAGGGGGCGTGAGCGATTTGGAGACTTTGAAATACTAGGTTCGCCCTCTCGTCTTCTCGCGAAAGACGGGGAGAAAGCGGGGAGTGGTCACATAAACCCCCTTAAAATGAAATTAAACGCACACTTATTCCGTGTTTGGTCATGAAAAAGTTGCATTTCTGGGTTATTTGTTGAAGAGGATGATGGGTGCTCTCAAGAAGCCGACCGCTGCCCCACACCCTGAGCGAACGTGTTGGGAAGGAGAGAAGCACGTTCGCTGGTGGAAATATGTACTGGGCCGACTCGCGGCTGTTCGTGTGCCGTGTGGGAACCGGGAATTTGCTTCCCGGTTTTATGATACTTAACCTCTGACTCTTTTCTTAATGATCCTACCATAATGAGCCTCACAAGAATATTTTTAGAATTAGAGTCTCCTATGTCCTGAGTATCCCAAAGTTGCTACTTCTGGCCAACACGTGCGTATTTCTAACAGGTTCATTTTAAAGTGTGAGGCTTCCAAGTCCTTCTCCAGGCACCTTCGCAGAAATAAAGGACTTGCCCATGTCTGACCGGGTGAATCCAACATTCCCAAGCCCCGATCCCGAGCCCTGGTCCTGAGCCCTGGTCCCCAGCCCTGATCCCCAGCCCTGACCTCCAGCCTTGGTCCCCAACTCTGATCCCGAGCTCGGGTCCCCAGCCCTGATCCCAACCCCCTGGGCCCGAGCCCTGATCCTGACCCCTGGTCCCGAGCCCTGATCCCGAGCCCTGATCTCCAGCCCTGGTCCCCAGCCCTGCTCCCCACCCCTGATCCCCAGACCCGATCCCCAGCCCTGATCCCCAAGCCCTGGTCCCGAGCCCTGGTCCCCAGCCCTGATCCCCAAGCCCTGGTCCCTAGCTCTGGTCTCCAGCCCTGGTTCCCAGCCCTGATCCCAATCCCTAGTCCTGAGCCCTGGTCCCTAGCCCTGATCCCCTAGCCCTGGTCCCCAGCTCTGGTCTCCAGCCCTGATCTCTAGCCCTGGTCCCCAGCCCTGATCCCCGATCCCTGATCCCAAGCCCTGATTCTGACCCCTGGTCCCCAGCCCTGGTTCCCAGCCCTGGTCTCCAGCCCTAGTCCCCAGCCCTGGTCCTCAAACCCTGGTCCCAACCCCTGGTCCCAAGCCCTGGTCCCCAGCCCTGATCCCCAGCCCTGATCCCAAGCCCTGATCTCTAGCCCTGGTCCCTAGCCCTGGTCCCCAGCTCTGATCCCCAGACCTGATCCCCAAGCCCTGATCCCGAGCCCTGATTCCAACCCCTGGTCCCCAGCCCTGATCCTGAGCCCTGATCTCTAGCCCTGGTCCCAACCCCTGGTCCTGAGCCCTGGTCCCAACCCCTGGTCCCGAGCCCTGGTCCCCAGCCCTGGTCCCCAGCCCTGATCCCCAAGCCCTGATCCCCAGCCCTGATCCTGAGCCCTAGCAATCAGCATATGTTAACATTCACCAACAATCCAACATCTCTTTCCTTCTGCATTTTGGGTCCCAAACTCCTGTCACCCCCTGAACACCAACCTTGGGTCCCGGCAGGCCTGGTGCTCCATCCTGCCCATCCTTTCCAGGTGTGCCCTGGTCAAGAGGGAGAAAACAAGGCACAATGAGAAGCATGTTTAGGGCACAATGAGAGCGTCTTTAGGGCGCATTGCACTGAGGGGCTTCCAGCAAGGAGCTGGCTTTGTAGCCAGCAGCTGGGCCGTCCCGCCTCTGAGGGGGGCGCTTTCTCGCCAGCGTGCCGGTCTCCGTGGGACCAGGCTGTCCCCACACACTGCCTTATGAGGGAGATGGCCCTCGCCCTCTGGCCAGGGCCTGGTGTCCCGTGCGGACATGTGCTATCGGCGAGAGGAGGCAGGACCCAGACAGTGAGCTGAACCCGCTCAGGGTCCCTCTCTCCCTGTCTTCTGCTTCCCACCTTGTTTCCCGCTCCCTGCAAAACCTCCGCCCACATTTCCTCCCTTCCCAGCGTCCTGGCTGGAATTCATCAAGTCCGCCTTTTATTTCTAAGCACGACACTGAGGGGCTCCATGTCCTAACTCCCTACAAGCGGCCTCCTCCTCCTCCACCAGCCCCTTCTGACCAGACCACGACAGGTGGTGTCACGGGCAAGGGGACAGAGGTTCAGAAAGGCCGAGGCATGTACTCCAGACCCCGTGGCGGGGAATGGGGCCCCACAGGGTTTAAACCCAGGCCTCCCGGCTCCACCTTCCGCTGCTCCAGATGTATTTACTCTGTTTTTTCTCTGACCCTTAAGTGACCTAACAGGTGCACCGCCCCCCCCACGACAGCTACGAGGGAAATCCCTTCCCTGCAACATATGTTACTGGGGCAGCTGTAAGTGCTATTCCAAGTTATTACTATTTTAGTAAAACCTGGTAATTTTTCTGCCAAGAGGTCCCCTGACACCCAATTCACGACTCCTATTCCCTGGAGTCTCCAGCCTGGGCTGGTGGCCTATTGGGAGGACAGCCCCATCTTCCCGGAGCAGGGGTCCCAGGAGGGAACCCCTAAAAGGGCAGGGGGAGGCACGCTTCTGGGGGTAAGGACACGCGGGTCCATGAAGCATGATCTCACTGGACAGCAAACGCAAAAGCCAGAGGCGGTGCTTCCAACTGTCAGGGGCCATGGCGTCCCCGTCTGCGTCACGGCGGCCTCTTTCCACTGCTTTTTCCTCTTCCTCCGACTCTCTCCCGTGTCCTGAATGTTCACACCAGCATGCGTGCTGGTTGACGGACGAACCCCTTACATCACATGTAATCACATGTTAATAGGTTTGAGCTTTCCTGCGACACCGTCACGTGAATACACCCTGTGTGGGTGATGCTGTGGGTGACCGGGCACGCGTGAGTGTTCGCGGGGCACACTGCAGGTAACTTTGGGTTGGTGAGTGCTTGCTGGTGCTGCTGCAATGGAGCAGGTGGTCAGCTTTGGATGAGGTCGCCCTAGAGTGTGCATCACACCCCTGCGTGGACGTCCCACAGAGCTGAGAATTCTGGCATTTTAGCCATGAGCCCCTGTCCTGGGGTGGGGGGGCTCCATCTACAGCCACCAGTGGATCTGCCAAAGCTCCAACGACAAGGAGGCACCGCTGCTGGGCGCTACACGGTCTGATTTACCTCTTTCACCTTTTCTCCGCCGTCTTGATCCCCCTCCTCACCCAGTGGCCCATGGGAGAGAAAGCCAGCTGTCAGGAAATCCACCCAGGGGCACAAGGCCTCCCTGGGTGTCATGCACAGGTCGATGAGGATGATGCAGCCCTATGGTGTCACAAGCCACCCCCACCACTGGGCCCTGAAGAGTGCAGGGCCAGAACTAGGACACTCCAGCTTTAACGGCACACGCGTTACGTGCGTGGAGACACGAAGGTCGTTGAGTCCCATCGTCAGGACTTAAAAGGCAGAAGGTCCCCGGGTCCCCAGGATCTACTGAGTTCAGGAGTGAGGAAATGCAAACAGGCCCAGAACTGGAAGACTTCGCCACCTCGGTTACTTCTGTGACCCTCTGCACGTGTCCCGTGGGGACAGGAAGCCACGCTTTAGGCAGCAAGGGCTTCTGAACTTGCCTCTTCAAAGAGACCAGAGGTGGTGGCCTGTGGAGAGGACGCCCCGATCTGCACCCTGGCTGGGGCCCCATGGGGGAGCCGTGCCGGGAGACTGAGGCCGTAGAAGGAACCACAGGAGGAAGGGGTCGGGCTGGGCGCCGGGGCCTTGGTGCTCACTGGCAGGGGAGCAAAGGGCATGGAGAGAGGCCGACAGCCCCAGTGGCCGGCTGGGAGGGCCTGGCCACCCCCGACGTGGACCAATGAAGGACGGATAAGAGCAAGCGGGGGACGCTCCGGGGCACTCACCGTTGGCCCGGGGTGCCCGGGTTTTCCCGGGAAGCCGATCTCTCCAGGTAAACCCTGAGAAGGGAATCACAGAGGGCAACCGTTAGTCTGGCCTCTTTGGAGCATCAGGGCCTTTCTCCCAACGCCTTGCCTGGCACGTCCCAGGCCTCTGTGATGAGGATGCACAGAGTTGGGTACACCTCAGGGCACCGGAGCATCCTTAGTGTGTGGCACTGTGAGACGCGGAGTTGTCACACCGTGTCCGGTCTGCAGTCCCCACCGCGTGGGCTCCCACCTGGTGGGATGGGCCGAAGGGCCACCCCTGCTGGTGGTTGGGTCCCCTCCCCCTCCGCCCACAGGAGAACTTCCCCAGCTGCACAGGACATGTGGGCAGGGGGGAGGATGTCAACCAGTATCTACCCGGGCCCTCTGGCGGCCTAGGCGTCAAACCACAAACTAGTTACGGGCATCCCCAGACTAACGTTCCTCCTCCGACGTGTCTGTCTCGAAAAGCAGCCAACCAACATGCTACATGAGCTCAAGAGATATTTCTGGTCTAATCTAGGGCCTGAAAGCCCAGAGGCTAGGGGGCAGCTACAGGAGGAGTCCTCCTCACTCATGAAGGAGAAGGACAAACAGATGGCCACACACGGAGACATTCCCGGTCCCCGGGGGCCATGAGACCCTCACCTAAGGGCCCCTGCACAAGAAAACCAGAGCCAGTCTTACCGGGGGTCCTCCGGGTCCAGGGGGGCCTGGGATGCCAGGCGGTCCTGGTGGGCCCTGCAAAGGAAGAGCATGGCGTGGGTTACGATTGTGCGTGGGGCAGCTTCCTGGTGACAATGTCCTTTGAGAGAGGAGGAGGGAAGGGGTCACAGAGACCAGGTGAGGCTTCGTCTCCGTGATGCTTTATTTTCAAATAAACAAAAAAAGCAAAAAGCAAGAAGGAAAAAAAAACAAGTAAAGTTTGCAAGATGTTGACACCTGTCATATTGAGGTGTTGATTCTATAACTGTTAGGTCATCTCTTCTGTCTGTTCAAAATACTTGAGCATTTAAAGTAAATACATACGTATTTATGTGCACAAGGCTGCACGTTTACACACACACATGCACACACGGTGGGTTAAGCTGTTAACAAAGACCTTGCAGGACAGTGGCTGCTGGGGGTGAATGACATGGGTCTCCTGTCCCAGCCCCCTCTCCCCGCCCCGATTCCCTAGGTCTGGGGTGCGGCCACCAGCTGGTAGTCCTGAGAGCTCTCGGGACGATTCTCCGGAGCCCAGTCTTGACACTCACCCTGCAGCCCTGGTCGTCATGCCCTACACCGATCCCGGGGGCACCTCCACGGCTGGGAACCGATGCAGGTCCGGCCCCACAAGCAGGACAGAACCCGAGCTGGAGCTCCCGTCTGCGGGGCAGCCCCGTCCGACCGAGGGTGCGGGCAAGGCGACAGGGGCACCAGGGCAGGTCGTCCTGTCACACACCCCAAGTTCTGGGCCTCGGGCAGCCGTGCAGGCCCAGGACCACGGAGAGGGACTGGAGCCCAGAATGGATCAAAGTATTTACAGGTTCCCGACAGCCCCTGCCCAGCCTGGGACCCACTCACTTCACAAGGTGCAGCTACTGCTCCACGGATGAGGAATTGTTGCGACGCACTGTCGGGCGGATGACCTGCTTGCCGGCGGCACCGCGCACCCATCCAGGTCCATCCCCACCTCCCCTCTCTGCGCCTTAACCCCGTTCTCAGAGAGGATCTCTGGTTTTGTTGCTCCGGTCTTCTCCCTGCCCCCTTCTCCACGCCTCCACCTCTGACACGGTCTCCAGTTCCCCCACTTGCTCCTCCACGCTCAAGGCCAGTGTCGCCGTGGTCGTCTGACTCCCCTGCCCTCTGAGGCTGAGGCCCCTCTTGTTCCCTCTGCATCTCTCACAGACCCGAACCCAGGGCTGGGCCTACAGCAGGTGCTCCCATATGTTTGAGGACTTCAACTGAATTTAAGGGGCACTAAGGAGAGGGCCCTGTGTCCAGGGAGAAAGGTGCCACGTCGCCACTAGAGGGGGATCAATACTAACAAGTGACAAAGGCGGCTGCTCCCCTGGACCATTGCCCTGTCTCCCACTGGGGGCACACGCGAGTCAGCGATGGGCGCAGAGGGGATTTCTGATGGCATCTGCACCTCGCTGTCCCTGCAGCAGCTGTCTTTGGAGGTAGCAGCTACTTTTGTTGGGAGAGGTGTGCTTGAGGCAGGTGCAGCTGAGGGGCCCGGTAGCCCGGGACAGGGGGCCAGGCAGGGGTCCTCCCTGCTGCATGCGGGTCTAGAACGAGCACTGAGAAGGTTCGTGGCCTCACCCCTACCGCCTTGCAGACCCACCATCCAGCTGCGCCGGCTCAGCTCTGCTCACCCCTTGGCCAAGCAAGAGCCCTGCTGGTGACACTCCCAGGACCCCCTCGGAAGGCACATTCCAGGTGACCTGCTCATACTCCAACGTGACCCTTGGGATCTCATCCACCCCCCTGTCCCACAGGGCTTCTCTGAGCCCCTCCTCTGCTAGCAATCTGGACACATCAGCCGTCTTCCAGGATGGTGATGAACCCTGGAGTGCTTCATGCGCTTTCAAGCAGATTGCTGCAGGAAGCAGGCCTCCTGGCTAGCTCGCTCCTCCGACGGGCCCTGTTTCCCCTTCCTCCTTTGCCTCTTGCAAACCCCCTGCAGGACGTTGTGGCCTCACAGCATGCCAGAGGAAGCAGATCACTAGTGGTCACCTACTGGAAATTAGGCCTGCTTGTCTGATGGTAATGAAGAGAGACCCAGAGAGGGTAAGCGCCTCCCCTGAGGCCACACAGCCATCATCTCCAGAGGATCCCCGATAGGCCGGCTGCTGCAGAGACACCCAGAAAACTTGTCATAAGTACAGTATCCGGGGCCCCTTGTTTGCCTCCGGGATAAGCCCAAGCGGTCAGTGACTTTGGAAACACTCCTCCCCACCCCCCAGGAATCCTGAAGCGCTGTCTGGTCTGGGAATCGCCCACCTAAACTAACTCCACACACACCCTAACTATGAGAATATTAGAAGCACAATGAGAGAAGCAGGGTTCCATGCAGGGAGAAAGCAGAAAACACAGAAGTAGGAGAAGGGCTGGGGGGAGTGGCCAGCCCCCACTCGGTGCTCCCTCTGCTCTGTGCTTCATACTCTGGGCCTCGTTTCTGTCCACCACCAAGCCTGCCAGGCGGGTTTACTCCATCCCATGTAATGCACAAAGAACTGGAACTTGGGAGGGACATTGTTATGAGACACAGCTGGCATTCAGATGCAAGGACCCTGGTCCCTTCACCTGCCACCCCCTGTGCCCGCCCCCTGCAAAACATCTGCACAGCTTGGAACACAGGTCTGAGCCCTCTGGTTCCAGCCCCAGCACCCCCTTGGACAGAGTGCTCTCCTAAAAGACTGTGCATCAAGTGGGACCAGAACTTTCAATACGGGCTCGGTCATGTCACATCCACCTCCTTTGTAAGGACCCGCAGCACCTGGTTCATTGCTATGCACACAGTAGGGGCTTAATAACGACCTGCTTGTCTGGTGCTGTAAATTCAGGAGGTCAGTACCTGTAGCAAGCAATTTACAGAGAGAAGCTGGAAGCAGCGCCAACCGCTGGTAGGGGTCTGGGCACTGCTTCCAGGTGGGGAGCCACACAAAGGGCACAGCCGTTCGCCCCCAGCCTCCTCTCACTGACAAGGAGCATCTCCTAAGTCCAGGTGAGAAATGCACGGTGGGGGAGGAAGCAGCAATGAGGACCCAACGTCAGCCCGCCTGCCGCTGGTGCCCTGGGGATCCTGCTCAGAGGGCGTCACCGTGCCTGTGACAGCCACACGGGGACACAGGCAGTAGAGGATGCTCTTCTCAGAACTGCCACCTGGCCTTGGGAGGTTCTGACGTCTGCACCCTAGGAGGCTGCGATCGGCCTCCTCCAGGTGACCAGACACCTGGAGCAGAGCAGACCTCCACTCTGGAGGAAACTCAGAAGGCTTCTGATCCAGCCTCTGGCGAGCCATGGGGGAGGGTCGGTGGGCAGAGAGGGGCCTGGGAAGGACCTGGACACGTGGGCCCATCAGTCAGCCTAGAGGCCAGGTACAGAGAAGATTTTTTGAAGCACCAACGATCTTCCTGGCCATCTATGAGGCCTTTATGCATATGGCCCCATGACCCCTAAGCGTCCCCGTTTATTGCAGTCCCTGCATGTGGGGTCCAGCTAAGGAAGCAAACAGAACCCCGATCTGCTAGTTCCCAGCCATATGGCAAGTTCCTTGCTTTACGAAGACCCAGTCCCCTGGTCTGTAAGGTGGAGCCATGAAGCCTCTGTTCCTCGAGATTGAACACGGCTAAGGCACCCAGGACAATAAGCCCGGTGCCGCCCCATGCCATGGGGAAGGTGGTTATTATATTTTGGCCTCCTGCCTGACACCAGCCCCAGCACAAAGTCTGAGTCCGTGTGAAGGGGCAAGTCAGCTGGGGGCAGGGCCCCCCTGGGAGAACAGGGGTGAGGGGTGGAGACAGGAAGAACCGGTCCGACTTGGGATATGTTTTGAAGGTGAAGTTGACAAGATTTACAACTGTGTGTGTGTGTGTGTGTGTGTGTGTGTGTGTGTGGAAGAGAAGCGTCAAACCCAACTGTGTTTGCCCAGAACAAGCAGGTAGCTGGTGGCACCATCTGCCAAAAGAAGGAACATGGGAGGAGCACAGTTGGAGGATGAGGTGGCATCAGTGGTTCTTCTGGAGGATGTTGTGTTTGATGCACAACAGCCCACCCCGGAGGAGCGGGGTGGCAGGAGCCCGGGGGCTTTGGGGGTGGGCCCGGATCTACCCATGGTCAGGGCCTGCAGGGTGGGCAGAAGCAGGGCCCTGCACAGGATCCTGAGAGACGGCGTGGGGGGGCCCTGCGGTCCTTTCAGGACGTGGGCAGAGTGGGGGATAGCAAGGCAGACCGGGACTCAGGGCCAGACTGTCAGAGAAGCAAGGGTCTGCATGGCCAGAAACCGAGAGAAGGAGGTGCTTCGAGAAGGAAGAAATATAATCATTCAGGAGATGGAGCAGGGCGCGCCCAGGGAACTGACCTGTCTCGGGGGGCCTGGAGAGGATCTGCATGGGTGGCGGGTGGAGAGGAAAGTTCAGGTGAATGCAGGAGGGGGAGGTGTGGAGTCGGGAGGACCCTGACCTGCAGGGTGTCAGGAGGGACCACTAGGAAGCCCGCACCCACTTCCCTTCTTCAGGAAATCAAGGCAGGAGCCCACGTGTCCTTGACCCTCACTGCACTTCAGACCTAGGGCAAATTGTCCTGCCTGCTGTTTTAACATTTTTTTTTTTAGATTTTATTTATTTATTCATAAGAGTCATACAGAGAGAGGCAGAGACAGAGGCGGAGAGAGAAGCAGGCTCCATGCAGGGAGCCCGATGTGGGACTTGATCCCGGGACCTCGGGAGACGACCTGACCCAAAGGCAGATGCTCAACTGCTGAGCCACCCAGGGATCCCTAACATTTGAATTAAAGATCATACATTAGGTTATGTTAAACTAAAACGATTTAACTACTACTACTTTATTGGTGAGTCATGATAGTATAAATGGATTAAAAAATAGGGCTTTGGTTTTGGGTGGCCTGGGCCCAACACTAGGTCGCCTCGCACTCCCTCCACGGACTTGGGCAATGCAGTACCCCTTGTGCCTCAGTTTCCAGAACTGCAGGAGAGAGGCTGGAGCGCCTTTGCTCACCCCAACATGGATTAGTGAGGGTGTGTGAGCAAGCTCGGAGCACTGGAGCCTTGCACACGTGTTGCTCCACTCTCTTTTCCTTTTACTATTAATAAAAATACACAAACAACCCGTTAATCTAGTTATTCCTGAGTGACAAGTTAACCAACAGATTTAAATGTTAACAACACAATAACGACGGTTCTCGTTGTTCCCAATGAAAACAGCTAAGTAGCGACTACTAATAAAAGCGAACCAATCGGTGTAATTAGTATTAATGAAATAACATTCGATCCGTCCAAAACGATGGCGGCTACGCAGCTCTTGAACGTTCTCCGTAATGACAATGATGGCGCATAAACAACCACTTAACCTAATTCTCATTAATAAAGGAATGGCAAATAGTTATTCCCAATAACCACCTAGTTCCAACTGGCAGAGATTCATGAAGCTGGATGGGATGTGAAGATGTGTGGAAAGTACTTGCACAAATTAGCCTGGCAATCAGGCTGCTTATGTGGCTTGGAAATGTTTGCTGTTGAGGGAGGGGGTTGTTCATAATTTGTGCATCTCCCCCCCCCCCCACTTAGGATGTGGCTCCCGGGGAGCAAAGCCATAATGACTACCTACCCCAGCAGGGCTCCTGTGCAGAGACCCAGGCCCACAAGCCCACCTAGTCATCTCCAGGGCCAACCCCTCCCCCTGGCCACCGATTCAAGGGCCATCCGTCCTGCCTGCCACACCAAACGCCATCAGCCTCTGCAAATGCCTGACCCGATGACACACAGATTTCCATTTTGCCTAAAAGGCTGCCAGGATATAAGAGCCACTGCCTCCAACATCATGAATGCATCTATTTATTCTGAAACATTCCAGCAGGTGAAGTTTTTTCATCTTGGAAAAAAAAAAAAAAAGGCACCGAAAGCATCTTCCAGATGCCAGCCGCCCTGGGGCCACTGCACTCTGAGGTTGCCGAGTGGGCTCATCCCAGTACACACAGAGCTAATTAAGCTCTGAGCTCTGTCTCCTTGGGTTTTACATGGGATCTGCATTCTTGTCTCACAGGTGGGCATAAAGAATAGTCACAATTATGTACGAACACTAAAGAGGGTGTCTTGACAATGGCAGAAACGAAACCCTTTATCTCCCTTCCTTCTTCTCGGCAGAGCAGAAAAGCGTCTCAGCAGAAGCAACCTTGATTTTCCAGATGGGTGTAGGCAGGAGCCACCTCTGGGCCCCGAGAGAGGCCGATTATCTCACCTCTCGCGCAGAATCCAGCTCCCTGGACTGTCTTCTCTACCTGCAAGTCTCTCTGCCCCGCTAAGAGGTGGCTCCTCTGGGTGCATGCATGAAATCTGCATGGTGGCACCCAGATTTCACACGCCCTCTCTGATCCGCAGAGCTGAGTGTGGCACACAGTGGGTACTTACAAATAAATCCCTCTTGAATGGATGACCCAATGAATCACAAACAAGGGGGACTGTGGCAAAGCCCAGGAAAGGTGAGCATGCAGCTTGTCAAGAGGAGCGAATCAGAGGGGACGGCCGGGGGTGCCCCACAGCAACCTCCTCGTGTGGGGACGGTCGGCTGCAGTGAAGCATCAGGTCCACTGGGCAGTGATCCCATCAACGGTGCCAGCCCCTACAGGCTCTACGTTGTCCAACTCTGAACCCTGAGATCCCCCATATCTATCAGATTTCCCCATTTCTGGCAAAAGTCCTGGAGAGCCTGAGCATATTTATATTACAGCACCCAGCTCAATGCCTGGAGTTCGGTAAACATTCAATGAAGGAAAGTGATTTCAAAGCTAAACGTGAAAGAAATATATCATCCAAGGTAGCAGGAAGAAAAAAAAAAAGTTGTAAGTAGGGGCAAAAAATTGTAGCTTAAAGTAATTTGATGGAGCTTCGTGTATGGTGAAATTTGAAATACAAGCTTTGCTTCTGGAAAGCAAGGTAATAAAACAAATGCAGAAAGCGCTCTATTTTTCACCATTAACATCAAAACCCCACGGTGAATGTGGAATCTTTAGAAAACCGTGAATTATGATTGATTTTATACTCCCTTATCGCATGCCAGATCCGGACCGAACGGGAGGTGCCAGGATGAAGTCTGAGGAGGCGTGTGCAAGGCGCCCATCACTCACCAGGACGCTTTGAATGTCAGCGAGCAGTAAAAGCTGGCCTGGGAAGCGCAGAGAGCACCGTCTCTGGGGGGGCGCCTCCCTGCTGGTGCCCGACGGATGGAGAGGGTGGTGCCCAGTGGCAGGAGGGCGCTGAGGCCCACGGCTTCACCGCAGCTCAGGGGGCAGCCAGCGCGACCCATGACTGTGTGTCCCTGCTCACTGCCACTGCTCCCAGGAGAACAGGGATAGGGTCCCCACCGGGGGCTCCCTGCGCCTCAGGGACTTCATCGCCTGGGCCACATCCCTGTTCTCTTCCACTACAGTATGGCCCTCCCTTTCATTTCTATTGGCATTTCTCACAAGTGGTGTAACTTGCCCCCAAAGGGTCCTAGCCACCAGGTGGTGATGCTGGGATCAGAACCCGGTGTCTGACTCGGGGACCGTGCTCCCTCCCTTCATGGTTCTCTTCTCCTGAATCTACGGATCTGGGGAGGGTTGAGGAGGGGCCTTGATTCAGGAGCAAAGGGAGAGTGAACACCTGCACCCGCCAGGCCTGGCCTCCCGACGCACGCTCACTGTGTCCACACTATAGGTACGGGGGACTGAGACGGTCTGGGCCCAAGATCCCCTAGGGAGCGAGGGAGGCGACCGCTTAGCAGCCAGCAGCTCTGAGCAAGTCTCTCTGGATCTGGGAAATGATGGTGACCCTGAGTCGGCCCATCTGGCAGGTGGCTGTGGGGTCCCCAGGGGATCACAGGTGACTGTGCATGTGTGGGAGCGGGAAGCCCGACAAAGCGCGGGGCCCGAGGAAGTGCCACCAGAGCGGAGCCTGAAGCACCAAGGGAGTGAGGGGAGCAAGGAGGAGGAGAGGGCCTCCAGGGAGCAAGACAGCACAGAGTGTGAAGGGGGCCCTGACCCCAGCATTTACAGAGGGGTAGACTGAGGCCCAGAGTTGGGGAGGGAGCTGGCCAATGTCACAGTGGATAGGGAGTCAGACACCAGAACCCAGGTGTGTGGTCTCCTGGAATAGCGTGATTGTTCTGGTCCCGTGCCGAGCCCCTTCCAACCCTGAATGCACGGTCCAGCCACCCCGCGCTTAGTGCGGTGAGCTCCAGCCAAACGCGGGCCTGTCCACACCCGCACACAGCCTGTGTCCCAAACCAGGTGTCTCTGCAGAGCTGAGCCCTGCCGGGAAGGCCCCTTCTCCGCCTCTGCCTGGCCGGCCGCACGCTGTCCATCAGCGGACACCTCGTCTGGGCGCTGCTCCCTGACCCTCACTGCTTCCCTTTCTCATCACGCTGGTTGGTCATCACCGTATCACCCCTGTCTGCCCTCCCACAGATGGAAATTCCTCCAGGGGGGCAAACGGTGGTCATTCTCCTAGCACAGGAGCAAGAGGCCGAGGGAGCCAGTGGAGACGGGAGGACGAAGGACCCCCTGAACATTCCTTCTGATGAGGTGACCATACGAGACCGGTTACCAACCTGAGAACTGCTAACCGATCGCTTCTTCCATCAGAGGAAGCAGCGTGGCTGGGGAAGGGCACGCAGGGGTGGCAGTTACCTGTGGCCCCAGCAGTCCAGGGGTTCCCGGCGGGCCCACTTCACCTTTCTTCCCCTGCGTACAAAAGAAGAAGCCAAAATTAACAGCAGGCAGGGAGCGCCCGAACCCGTGTAATAACACGTTGGTGGAAATGCCCATCTTCATTTCTCAAGCTCGCTGGTCCACAGGGGGGGCCCCCAGCTGTTGGATCCCCTCCCGAGAAGCAGTATGGGATTGGGGCAGGAGCCTCGGGCTCTGGGGTCAGGGAGGTTCAGCTTTGGCTCCCAGCTCAGTGACCTAAGTGGATTTGGCAACATGTGGCCTAAAGACACTTGAGGCGTGTCTCCTTGTCCTGCCGTCCGCCACTCAGTTCCTTTCCCCGAAAGCAACTAATCCTACCAGATGTTGGCTTGTCTGTCTTTCCAGAGGTGTGTTACGTGTAGGCCAGCATCACACACACACACACACACACGTTCCCTCCGTCCCCCCTTTCGTTTTCTCTCCAAACTGTAGCACATCGTTCAGTCTGCTGGCCGCTTGTTTGCACGGAACAGCTGACTCGGGTGCGTCCCGCAGGAGCAGGTGGACAGGCGGCCTGTTCTCGCCACTACAGTGTTGACCCTAAGGGTAAAGCAGGCTGCACAGCCGGCGGGTCGTTATGGCCTCTTCAGCTCTGTGGAGCCCTGGGTAGGGGATCTGCGACCCCTCTGTCCCCCACCGCCGAGGAGTGGCCCTGTCCCCAGGGCAGTGGGGCTACGCAGTGCTGCTGAGCGATCCCGCCTCCACGTCCCACGGCTGCCACGAGACAAGGCGCCTCTCCCGTGGACGCGCCTCCAGGAGGCCATAGCAGGGTCTCATTGATGCAGCTTTATTCCAGGCTCAAGAATTTTAGGGCTGCACGGGGGAGAAGGCTGGGTGAGCTGGGAGGGAGTGTTCTCTAAGGAGCTGCAAGGCCTAAAACCTTGAGTCTCAC
This sequence comes from Vulpes vulpes, assembly GCF_048418805.1. NCBI lineage: Eukaryota > Metazoa > Chordata > Mammalia > Carnivora > Canidae > Vulpes > Vulpes vulpes. The sequence goes on along the minus strand of NC_132792.1, from coordinate 3,318,587 downwards.
ACGTTCAACTCAGCCAGCTGGAGGATCAAGGCTCCGCCGTGGCCTCTGCCCCAAGGGCTCACAGGCTCATGGGGAGGCAGACCTGCACCCCTGAAATGACAGCGCCCCTGACACGCACGGCATGGAAGGGCGCACACACGGCCCTGGAACTCTTAGGTCTACTACAAGGTCTTGGGAGGACTTCCCGGAGGAGGTGCTGAACTAGCACTTGAAGAAGGAAGAAGTGCGTCCCCAGTGGGGCATGCATTCACTCGGGGGGCAGGGCAGGGGAGTGGGAGCTGGGGCAGTGGGAGCAGGGCCTTGGCAGAGGATCTATGTGATCGCGATGCAGGGCTACAGGGCTGGGCCGTGGCAAACGAGGTCAGCTGGGGGCCAGGAAGGGTGTTGTCGGTGCCCTGGGCCACAGGGAGCCACCCACATGGCCAAAGATGTCGAGTTACCCTACAGCACGGTCGGTGTGTGCTGGTCCTGGAGGCAGCAGGAAGGACGGAGTGAGAGGCCAATCAAACCCGTTCCCAGAGCTACCCATGCCCAGTCACCTCCTGCCCCTGCACCACCCACCACCCTCCCTCACCACCGCCCCCGACGCTTCCCACCCGCCCCCCCAAAGCAGCCAGAATCACTTTCTTAAAACAGAAATCAGGTCCCGTCTCCTCTGCCCAAATCACCGCACTAGTTCTCAACACGGAGCCCCATGTAACAGCCTCCCCTTCTTTCCACAACTGCATTCTGCTCCCTGCCCAGCTTGTTTCCTCATCCTCTTCCCCTCACTCCAGCCACGCTGCTGTCCCTCCTCCAGGATGAACACGCCAAATGCACTCCCACCTTGAGGACTTTCATGCTCGGTACATGCTCCCCAGGCACCCGCACGGTCTCTGCTCAAAGGCCCTGCATCCCTGTGTCGTCTCTGACCAGCCCAACTCTGACCTGCTCTCCTGCCGCCACCTGCAGCCCCCGCCCTGCTGTCCTTCCCTTTGCTGGCATCACTACCAGGTACACCGTTGATGTACGGGCATAGTTGGTCATCGCCTGCCTGCCAGTACTGGCTGCAAGCCTTCTGGAAACAGGGCCTGGTTCTGTTTTTGTTCAATGCTCTACCTTTGGGCCCAGGACAGAGCCCATCACATGGTGGCAACCCAATGAATGTCTGGGGGCTGGATAAATTGCTGCTCCATGACCGATGCGGTCTTGAAGCAGGAGGATGGCAGGAGAAGTGGCCATGCGGGGTGGGGAAAGGCTGCGCGAGGACCGGGAGGCACATCCTGGCACCTGTGGACTTGCAGAGAGAACAATTCGGAACCCCGGATCAGCAGGCACCCGGGCCACGGAGCACATCAGCCTGGAGGTGCAGTGAAGCCTAGGTCAGAAGGCGCTTCTTGACACCCGTCAGGTGGAATTCCAAATGTGGTCCCAGACACCCTCAGAAATGAGCCAGGCCTGGAGGCATTTGTCTCTGCCTCCATCCGATCCTGCTCTGATGAATGCAAACATCGGGGAGCGGATCACAAGAGACCTAAGAGTTGCCAGCTCCCCTTCCTCAGGGAATGGAAGCCAGACATCTTCAATTTTGTATCTAGACAGGCACCCCCTCCATCTGCTGCCAGGTCATTCCACTGAGAGTCACGACTTATTTACAAGATGAATAAACCATTTTCCCTCAAGGTCAGTGGAATGGCCTGGTGAGTAGTCATCAGAATTCAGAACCCAGGCCAGCAAAGTGACTCTGTTTAGAGGAAGAAACAGAAATGGATCATTTACTGGTTGGTGGGAAAGGGTCAGAGGCAAGCAGGAGGGATGCATATGTCACGTCTGGGTTGTGGTTGAGCAGAATTACTGACTGGGGCCTGGTTTCATTGGGGTGAGTGCCAGTGTCCCTCCTCGGATGACCCACCACCTTTAGAGGCGGCACAAGGTCTCAGCGGCTCCCCGTTTCCCTCAAGTTTGGGCACCTTGTGTAAGGACATTGCTAACGTTCAGGGGGATGAGCCCCTGGGATGGTGAAGAAATCTGCCAAAGGAGTTGCTCTTAGGTCAGTCAGGGAAGTAAGAAGATGTGATCTGGAAAAGGAGAATTATGGGGCAGATAGGAAGGGTCCAGTGGGGAAGACAGAAACATAAGCAAGTGCACCTAGAGAAGCAAACATCCCAGCTTTAGGGAAAAAAACTAGAAGGTGGCAAAAGGTCAGAGGAAAAAACAGAAATTTGTGATTGTAGCTGTGATCAGAAGGTGGCATAATCTTTCATGGGTCACCCATGAAAGGGCATCACCCACGGAAACATTAGTGTAACGTCTCTGGCCAGCCCCAGCACCCATGTTCATACCTTCTCCACCCACAGCATCTGGAGCTGCCCTCAGTGCACTTCAAAGTCTTCCTTCCTTCCTTCCTTCCTTCCTTCCTTCCTTCCTTCCTTCCTTCCTCCCTCCCTCCCTCCCTCCCTTCCATCTGTCCTGCCTGCAACCACATGAGCCAACCTTGCTCACATAGCCAGTCTCTTCCCTCCAGACTTTTCTGAGCCAACCTGTGTCTTCCACAAATTTCATTACTTGTCTCTCTATATACCCTATGCTGGGAGGCGATTTTCCTAAAGGGAGAAAGTTCTGTCCGAGGTACTTCTCTAAAATGGTCAGCGGTTCCTCCTTACCTAAAAGCTGTGACATTTGAGCTGTTTCATTTGGAAATCAATGGCCCCTTGACTCTAACATGTCTTTTGATCTAGTGTCCAGCATCCACACTTCCCTCCCTAAGTGACAGCTCAAGCCAGCTGCTTAGCTTGACCCCAAACAACCCCCTCAGGACTCCTGGCCTCGGAGACTCTGCTCACACTGCCACCTCTGTCTGTAACACCCACACTCCATCTCAACTTGTCAAAATCCTACCCCCGGCCAGTGCCACCTCTTCCACGAAGCCCTAGGAATACTGAGAAATGTGACAAAAACTCATTGAATATAGAGAGTCCCCGGTGCCGCTCAAGAGCTGATGAGTTGAAATTGCCAGGGATGGGGCACAAAGCTCTAAGTAAGTAGTTCTGAGGACTTGGCCACTCACCACAAGCAAAGGATCTCTCCATGCTCCTTCTTGACCCCCTTCCTCTACAATATTGAAAGAAAATGAGTTCAGAAACTAACGTGGGTGGGGAGGGCAAGCCACTTAACTTGCTGAGTCTCAGTTTCCTCATGCAGAAAATCATAATTATTGTAATTATTTGAAAAGATAGCAGTGGAAGAAATAATTCAATGTTTGAGGAAGTGCTTTATAAGGAATAATAAAGCATCATGCAAACATGACAGATCGCCGCAGGAACGGGGAGGAATAAGATGGTGGCTATGATGAAGAAGAAATAACAGGTAATAACAGGATTCTAGCTCCTCTGAGTCCCTGAAGTGGGTAAGAGACCGTGTGTCCAACAGACCCGGTTTTAAACCTGCTACCTCCCAGAAGTACCATAGAAATTAAATGAGATAATGTCCACAAAGTGCTTCACATTGGATCTAATATTAGGAAATGTACAGCAGCGGTGGTGGTGCTGGTGGCAGTGACAGTGACGGTTATGGTGGTGATGGCGGTGATGGTGGTGGAGACAACAGTGGTGGTGGTGGCGGTTGAGGTGGTGAAGATGCTGGTGGTGGCGATGGTGATGATCATGGTGAAGGCAGTAATGGTGGTGGTAGTGGTGGTAGTAACAGTGGTGATGGTGGTGGTAATGATGCTGGAGGTGGCGATGATGCTGGCGGTAGTGGTGATGATAGCAGTGATGGTTCTGGTGGTGGTGGTCATGGTGTTGCTGATGGTGGAGATCATGGTGGTTATGGTGGTGGTGGTAGTGATGGCGGTGATGGTGGTGGTGATGGCGGGGATGATGGTGATGATTATGGTGATGGTGGTGGTGATGATCGTAATAGTGGTGGTGGTATTGGTGGTGGCAGTGATGGTGGTGGTGATGATAATGATGAAGGCAATGACAGTGGTGATGGTGGTGATGATGGTGGTGGTGGTGGTAATAGTGATGGGGGTGATGGTTAAGGTGATAATAGTGGTGGTGGTGATTGTGATGGGCAGGGGTGAAGCTGGGAGCTCCAGCAGCAGTGGATGTAGCAGCAGCAGCTGCTACATAACCTCTGCATTCTGGACCTATAATCAGCTGTGGGGATTTGGGAAGTGCTGGCCAGAGCAAATTTTGCAGCAATAAAGAACTGTTTTACTAACAATAAGCCTATGTCTTGTCATTTTTCTTTTCCTCTCTTTTAAATTGCTACCCAACACAATATCTGGGTAAATGTTTGTAATCCATCATGAGGGCAGATTTTTTGAGCCATTCTGGATGCCAGGATGCTGAGCGGGACTGATATTTCCAAGGCTGCCTATCTGCCCATGGAGAGGAGGAAGCCCATAAATCCAGAAGAGCAGCGAGTCCTTCCCAGCCAGGACGAGTCAGCACAGCCGCGTGCGGGCCCGTTAGCAGCGGAAAGCATCGCTAGTGCGAGTGATTCTAATATGTGCCGTATGGTCTCTTGCTCAGTTCCTGTTCTCCATGCCTCCAAATGTCAAAGATGATTATTTTCTACTGGTTAGAGCTGAAACCAGGTGCTCAGGGAAAACCTAGGGTGTCCTGACATAAACCCTGGCCCCGTGCCACGAAATGAATCAAACAGTGGCCTGTGATCCAAACGATGCTGTTACCATCTGGTAGAGTAGGGAAAAGCAAGGGGGGAAAAGGCTTTAAAAATTGAAAAGTAAAACAAATTTGACCCAGGTTGCCGCTGACTAAAAGATCACCCACGTTCCTCTCCCTCGAATTACGAGAAACAGGAGCCGACACATCTGATCGCTTTCAGCCATTAGGGAGACCCTCAGCCCCAAAGGCAGTGGCCAGAGATTAGAGCAGTGCACAACAATGCATCCTCCTGAGCAGGAACTGGTAGGCAACAAGGTGCCCACCCCCAAGGACCGCTAAGGTCCGGATGAGAATTGAGCCACTCTTTGTTTATACTCCGTGTGACACAGAGCACTTGGATTTACCGCCGTAAGTCTTGGTCTCCTCATTTGCAGAATGGGAGTAAACCTGCCCTATCCCACGGGATCCTCGCAAGAATTAGTGAGAGACAGGAGTGCAAACAGTTACCCAAGCACCTGCTGCGGATCAGCCCATCATGCAACCAGGGCTGTTTCCTTGCTACCTTGTATTCGTTCTGCACCTGTTACGGACTCTGTCTTAAAAATATGTTCTGAAAGCAACAGACTCAATCAGGCACAACAGGAGACATGTGGAGATGGCCCCCTTGGGCATCCCATTTGGTAGGGCGCTTCTTTGGTTCTCGCCCATTGAAGGGAGACCCTAGAGGCTGTTGCTACCGTGATCAAAGGAACCAAAGGGATCGTCACCGGCTTGTGAAAGAGGCAGCGACGAAGCCCAGAGTGACCTTGAACAAGTCATCATCTGATCACCCTGGACATGACATTTCTCACCGTCCATCTCAGGGATCCCTCCCGTCACGATGATTTTATAATCTAGACGTTCCAAATTCTGCATTAAATGCAAACGCCTGATGACATAGAAGAAATCTCCACTTGGTTTTGTCCAGAAAAGAGGAAAGAAAGCACGTAGGGTATTTCGGGTGGGACCCAGCAGCGCAGCACACAGTAACAGGGCAGCAAAAGTAAAGGTACAGACAGGACCGATTTCTTAAAACAGAGCACGCCCTGTGGAAGGTCCGGAGCCGGGTGACCCAATGCCCGACTCCGGGTCCCGGCCCATACACATGCGTGTGTATCTTATACGCTGGGATGTGTTGTTCACGTACTTTCTACGTGTGTATTGAGATATATACATTTTATAAGTGGGAGGCACTCTTCTAAGATGCTACAAACACCCAGATAAAGAGCGTTCTCACAGGCATACATTCTAGTGAAAACAAAAACAAACACATGCCCAAATAAGAAAAATACAGTTTGCTGCAAAAACTAAAACAGGATGGTGTGAACGCAGCAAGATGATGTCTACTCTGGGGTGAATGATTAGGGCATGGAAGATTTTATTATTATTATTTTTTAAATCAACCCTGTGGATGCTTTTTTGAGTGTCCAAGTGCTTCAGTGGCCTTGAGCCAGGCTGGTTCTACTTCCAGAACATTCTGGGTTCAGGTGCAACTGCAGCACTGGCTGCTTCAGCTACGTAGCCCTGCTCCCCATCAACCTTTCCCTGATGCCTGGCTCAGACAAGCAGGAGGGAAGCAGAACCTCAGAAAGAGAAACAGGGTATAGCACCTCCCCGCCACCCCACCCCTATCTAAGGCAGGAGGCCCGGCCTGGGGAGGACCTAACACCCCACGCTGGGGTGCCTTGTGTGCCACAGCTCTGCAGGGTGGCATCTGGGGGTGGGGGTGCCCGGCTCCTCATCCTCCCATTTCACTATGTCATTGTGGAAAAATACCAGCTTTGTCCAAAATTAATGTGTTTACCTTGCTGGGGATTACACTGTCTGCCTGTTGCTAATCTCAAAAATAAAAGGCCGGATCGCTTTCCGCAGCCTGTCTATTAACCTCAGCGTCTCAGTCCCTGGGTCCCGAGGCTTGTCGTGGTCTTGTCTCTTCCCTCTTCCAGCCTGAGTGTGTGCCCCAACACCAGGGAGTGAGGTTTCGGTTGAGGTTGATGAGGAGGAAATGACAGGTCACCGTGAGGGAGGGAGAGGGAGCTAATTTTCTGAGTAAGTCATTCTGTCTCGGCTTCTTCTGACTCAGCCAGAGACGGACTGAGCAGGAAGCTGCTGCCGAACCCGCAGCAACATCAGGATTTGCCTCTACCCACAGGTGCAGCCATCGAGCTAGCGCTACCCACCGGATGCAACTCAGCCCAAGCCAGAAGCTCGCGGAGGGCCACCACAGGGCCACGGGTCCATCATGAGAGGGAGGAGGAGGAGGGAGGAGCCCTCCTCTGTGCTCCTGGAGCACTCGCCGTGAATATACCGCCCTCCCTGTGGCCCTCGGCTGGGTCTCCTGTGTGGGACCCCGCGTGTCCCCGCCGCCTGGCACCCCATGGGGCCGGGATGGGTGCCCCGGCAGCCCCTGTCCCTGGTCTGGGCCGCCACCCTGCCTTCTGCTCTCCATTGCCATCTCCCAAGTGGCCTTCCTCCCCTGCAGTCCATTGTCAACACAGAGAGGCCAGACGGATGCATTCATGCAAGCTGGTCACTCCGCTTCCCCGTACCCCAAATCCTGCAGCGGGCAAACTGCAGCCGGAAACACGGGCGACGACGGTCAGGGGAATTCCAAGCACAAAATGCATACGTAGTGACACTTTTCCATCAGCCTGGGTGGGTTTCCTTTCTTTTATGTTTCCTTATCTTCGAGAGGGAATGATGTAATGAGCTTTGGGGTCACTTCGAACGAGCCCGCGGGGTGGTCGGGGCTGACAGAAATTAAGCAAGTTGGCCAATGACGAGGTGCGTGTTGAGATGCGCGTGGAGCATATTGCTATTCTTTCTACTTGTGTATCCTTTTTTTCCATACTAACAGTCTTGAAAACATATTCAGTAGCCCCATGTTTTCCTCCCAGTAAAAGCCCAAATCCTCACAAGGGCCGCCCAAGCGATGTGACCATGTGATGCGGCGCGCGGTTCCTCTGACTGACCGCCTCCCGCCGGCCCCGGGCTGCCTCCGGCGCAAGTCTCTGCTCACACACCTGCCTGTGTGGCCACGGCCTCGGGGCCTCAGCTGCCTCCTCCACCTGCCGTGCACCCCCTGGGCTACCGGCCTGGCCAGCGCCCCATGTCGGTCCTCCTGCGAGCCCGCCCACACTGCCCTTGGCCACCGGCCCTCCCTGCATCATGTAAGCGCCAAGGTGATGCTTCTCCTCCCTGGAGAGGAGGTAAACACCAGTGGGCAGGGATCTCCGGCCTCCTCACTGAAGGATCCCACTGCCTACAGCACCACCCAGCACCCAGCACCCGGCACCCAGCACCTGGCACCCAGGAGATGCTGTGGAAACACCTGCTGGATGGATGAACCTGTGGAGAGAAGGAGAGGGTGGGAGGGAGGGGGTGAGGATGGGAGGGGTGCTGGCGGAAGGAAAAGGAGAGAGATGGGTGCAGGATCCCCAGGAGGATGATGCTGGCCGAGCCTGAAGGAGAGAAGCCCTGAGCTGGAGAACAGCGAGCGCAGATAAAAGCTGAGGGCAGGAGCAAGTCCTGAGGCAGGGCGTCCTCTCCGGGGGGTGCTTCCCGAGTCTGCATCACCCTCTCCTGTGCTGTGGGAGCATCAGTTCCTGCTGAAATGCTCAGGCTCTCGCAAGGCCCGCTCAGACACCCCCTTCCCTGTCCGCCCGGATCCCTCCCCGCTGAACACCGCAGGGTCCCCACAAGGCATCTGGGTTATCTGTCCACATGTCTCTAGTCCCTCAGGCTGTCGGCTCCTGGTGGTTGAGACAGTAATCTCTTCAGAGATTCCCAAGGCATTTAACTGAGGGCTCCTGCCTCCCAAGAGCATGACGTGAGCTTTGCAGACACACGGGAGACCAGACGATGCCAGGCTTTGGAGAGACACAGTTGTGGGTGTGCCTCCCTGCGAGGCGGCCGGTGGCGCTGTTCTATCAGAGGTCGCCCTTCCTCTGTGCCAAGGGGGACGACAAACACCGTCCTAGGGATGCTGAGGTCTGGCATGTGGAGCTCAGCACCTCAGTGCATACCACTCCCCTCCACCCTGGCTCCTTTCCTGGGTCTCCAGGTTTTATTCCTCAAAGCTCCATTCTGGGTGCATGCACCCAACTCTTAGGGCCCTAAGGTTGGAACGGGCTAAGAACCCCACCACATGGGCAGCTGGTATTCCACTGAGAGGTAAGAGGTGTTTCTGGGGGTGACAACAGCTATCCTGGGGGCCGCATGAACCCTCCCTGGGGTGCCAGGAAGTCACAGCCAAGGAAGCGTGGGCCTCGACCAGCAAGCTCCAAGTGAGAGGTGTCCTCTCCCCCTTTTCATAAGAGTCAATCCGAAAGAAATATAGTTAAAAAAAATAAAAAACCCTTTGCATCATCTTTGTCATCTTCGCATCAAGAGTTCCACTCAGCATCTAATTCTACGTTAGGAAAAGTAATGTTTGCAGCGGCTCAGCCCAAGATGAATTAAGGTTCACTCAAACGTCAGTTACATAATGTACAAAGATTGCTGTTTTGTCTTAAAAGACTGTGTGTGAGCATGTCGGGGAAGTGGGAGTCATGCCAGTTGCCACGTCTCGCTGCCCACCAGGGGCGCAGCCCCAACCTGAGCATGTTTTCTCCCCCAAACCAGGCCCGCGGGGATGCCTTCTTGTTGTAACAGAAGTAAACATGCCCTTCTCTGAGCATGTTCAACTGCTCAGAAGTCAGGCCAAGCTTCAAACCCAGGTTTATCCTGCCACAAAGTCCAGGCTCCCTGCATTATACAGATGAGAAGGCAACCTGGCTTTGGCCGGGAAACTGAGGCCAGGGCTGGTGATGCTCAACGGGACGTGGCATGTCCACGTTCTTCTCCTGGGTAAGTGGCTTCCCACCCTCCCACCTAACCTGTGTGCCCCCCCACCCACGACACCTTCCCACAGGTCAGCTAACTTTCCACATAAGTTCCTCTTAGAATCTTTAGGGTTTAAGACAGTTACAAAGTGCAGAAGTGCTTGGAAACCAAAGAAAGAAGTTCATCGGGGCATCAGGCAGGTTGGAGTCTGTAGAGTCATAAGGGCAGGTCACCCAGTTTCAGAATTGAGGCTATAAAGTATGATGAGAGGGTGGGTCCAGCCTGCTTGCACAGAGGAAGCCACAACGCAGCTGTAACGCTGTCCACCTCGCTGAGCTCAAGAAGCACCAGGATGGAGGGGCCACAGGGGGGCCTGGACAGCCGCTGCCAGATGCAAGGCCCCCGTTCCCGCTCATCCATCAGGGGCCACCCGGCCTCTGTCCGAACACCCCCAGGAGCAGTGAACGCACCATGTCCAGGGGCTGCCCACCCCATCTTTGGCGGTGCTGTCCCCTCGGACAGTCTCTATGTGAACCAGTCAGAGATGCTACAGGCTGGAGGTCAGCAAACACTGACTTGAGACCCTACTCTGTGCCTGGCACCCTGCTAGGACCTGGGGACATGGAGTCGGGGGTCAGCCTCAGTCATCCTGGGGACTCCGAAGAGGGCCCCTAACCCAGGTGAACTTCTCCCTCCGCCCCCGTCTTAAACCACAGAACACCGTGTCAGGAGCTGTGCTTAATAAAACCCATAAGGTATGTATAATCTGCATAAAAAAGACAGGTGCTTCATTAAATTAAATTAGATTAAGTTAAATTACATGGATTACCATGAGATATTACGATATTCAATCATGATACGGATGTTTAAAGTAGCTAATAGCCTATCGGCAGCTCTCTATCCTTTCCCTCGCCCCGAGTTTTAATTCTTTCTTGGGGATTTAGCTCAAATATTACCTCTTTGCAGAAGTCCCTGCTGCCCTGCAGTCCAGATCAGTTGCCCCTTCTCTGTTTGTTTGTTTTTTTCCCCTCAGTACTGGGCTTCCTTCTGCTGGGGCTCTGATGACACAGGGCTGTGAGGTTCCACATACATGACTCCCGACAGCCGACAGCCTCATCTCCATGTCCCCAGGACTCATCTCCAGGATGAACTTGGAATGGACCCCCCACCATGTCTGATGAACTAAATCTAACCCTCAGATATGCTTCCAATATTCCCGTAAAGCTCATGAAGCTGGCACCATGACCTCTGAGCCGCTGAAATGGGGGCCCCAGGGCGGGTGAGCTGGGGACAGGAAGGGAAAGACTTGTCACTCACCCGGAGACCTTGCAAACCAGGGGGTCCATCCTTGCCTTCAGGACCCATCAGGCCCTTTAGGAGCAGCAGAAAGGAAAAAAAAAAAAGAAACAATGGTCAACACAGAATTTAACACCACGCGTTGTACTTTGCCTTCTCATGCTCGTTGGATTGGAAAATCCCATCTTGTTTCAATGGGGAGACAGGGAGGTTAGGAGGGAAAAAAGTTCTGTCCCTGCAAATCTGTAATACCTTAAAACATGTGCACCTATCTGGCCTGATTAAGCATGTTTAGCAACCGAGAGGTAGGCGACATCATTCACATTTTGAAGATGTACACAGTAGGGGTCAATGCCTTGCATTTGTGCTTCGAGTAAAGCATACACAAAAGAAGCATCTGGAACCCAGTGTCTTTAGCTATGGGCCTAGTGCCATTCCCCTGTATGTTGCTGGCTCAGCAAGAACTAGCTTGGGTTCTATGACTCGGTCAACAGTGATATACAAAACAGGACCGTCTGGACAAATAAATTGAATCGTCTAGGAAAGATCAGTTTCATTTTTTAAAGGATTTTATTTATTTATTCATGAGAGACACGCAGAGAGAGGCAGAGACACGGGCAGAGGGAGAAGCAGGCTCCCTGTGGGGAGCCAGACGTGGGACTTGATCCCGGAACTCCGGGATCACACCTTGAGCCCTCAGCTCAACCGCTGAGCCACCCAAGCATCCCAAAAGATCAGTTTCAATGGAGCAAGGAACACTGGTGCGTGAAGGGGTCCGACTGACCCGATCCTTCAAATCCTACCCCCCCAAGGCCTCCCCACATATCTGCTGCATGGCCTCAGCCAAGTCACGTGGCATCCGTGAACCTCAGTTGGCTCATCTCTGAGGTGAGGGTGATACATATACCTACCAAGTGGCTTTGGGGACCACATGAGGAACGATACAAAAGCCCCGATGGAGCACCCACCCAGACCTCCTGACTGCACCCTGATTGAGCCCCATGTGACGGCTGCTCAAGGGAGTGGGCAAATGAGACCCTCAGCTCTGTGCTGCGATCATCAACTTCCCCCTCCACAATCCCATTTCTTCAATGAATATTATCATACAAAGGGCTCTTATGGCTGACTTTTGCATGACTCTTAAGGAACTGGACTGGATTTCCATCCAAATTCTTTTCTCTTAATAACGCCGTGGAAACAAACATGTAGATGGAAAGCCTGCAGGAACTACAGGCCTACATCTCCCTTCCTCGCAAGGATCATCCTACTGAGCTCAGGGCACACAGTGAGGGAAGACCCTGTGAGTGAGTGACATTTCCTGGAGCATCAACAAACACCTCACACTTGATCTGAGCGTGCAGCTCGCCCTTCGTTATTACGCTCGACCAGACATTGATAAAATGGCCAGAGCCTGTCTCATCTCCAGCGGATGGGAGGTGGGGTGGGGGAGGATGAAAGCCGCCTGCCTCCTGGACCGCTCCGGCATTTGGATGCAGACTGCTGCACGTTGTTTTCCATTTAGAGAAGGGGATACATTTTCCTCTCTCTGGGACTGCTGAACACAAATTCCAAAATTTTCCATTCTCTACAGAAGTCACCGAAGCCAGCTTCTCGGTTTGATTCAATCCAATGAATATTTAGGGAGTAACTGCTCTGCAGAACGCCCCGGGCCAGGTGCCGCTGGGGATTCAAAGCAGACAGACATGGCAACGATGCGGGTCCTGGGCTTAACAAGCCGCCCAGAGCACCGCTTCGCACGTTAGCTCATGTGGCCCGCACGGCACCGTGGTGCGCGTGATGCTGCTGACGACGGCGATGACAATTTCCAGATAGGAATAAAGCACAAGAAGATGGGAGAGGATGAGTAACGTCAGCAAAGACACAAAGCTACTGGGTGGAAGAGCTGGGATGTGAGACCGGATGTTGCGGCTCCATCCCAAGCACCGTCCTTCTGTGCCGGTGGTGCTCCCCGTGAGCTCACCCTGCGGTCAGCCCCCCTTCCCTGCCCGTCCTGATTAGCTGTCATGGGGCCACCGCTATACAAGCATGTACTAGCAAGTCCCCACCGTGAGATAAACTGCATTCAGAGAGGGAGGGGCCTTTGGAATCTTCCAGTCCTGGTCCCTCCTCACTGGTCTCCCGCCTCCCGCTCCCCAGGTTCTGGGGCAGGCTGTTGTGTTTCTGAGCTCTCTGCAAGGGAATTCCATCACCCACAGTGGGTCTCACTCTGGGCCCCATCCTAGGGAGAGCACCTAGCATGGAGGGTAGCCTCAGAGCATCGAACGGCCCCAATCCTGGGCCGCAGGGCTGCGGCACTCTGGGTGTGTGACCATGCCGAGGGTTTGGACCTGTCCCTGTCCCGAACCATGACCACAGGAAGGACACACGCAGGAAATCACATTAATCATCTAGGACCACAAGTGCTTACTCACGGTTCCTCCTTTCCTATCTCCATCCGACCAGGAGATCAGCCCATGTGTTCTCCTCCCTCCACCTCCGGCATTATTTGGCCACAAGTGTTTAAGGTTTCTTCCTTCTGGGCCCTGCCCTCCTCATCCATCATAAGAAAATCCGCATAAAGGGGAGGAGGCTCCAGAGTGAGCCATCAAGAAGCCTGCCTCAGGGTCAAGCAGGGCTAGGCACCGTTAGCTTCTTATCCTTAGCGGGGGCCATGAAGGAAGTAACTCTCCTTTGCACATTTTGGGGGAAATATCGCTGCATTGTGCACTCATGGGCTTGACAGACACGTGTGGATTCCGAGGTCAATTTTGCTTCTTAATAGCTGTGTGACTTTGTACAATCCACTCCGTAGCTCTGCACCGAGGTCCTCATTGGCAAAACAAAAATAATGCCTTCACCCTTGCAGACGTGTCATGCATATGTTTGCACGTAAGAATACACTATAGTGTAGGGGGCGCCTGGGTGGCTCAGTCGGTTGAGTGTCGGACTCAGGTAGTGATCTCAGGGTTGTGAGGTCGAGCCTCATGTCAGGCTCTGCGCTTGGTGGAGAGTCTGCATGAGATTCTCTCCCTCTCCCTCTGCCCCTCTCCCCCAAAGTAAATAAATAGATCTTAGATAGATAGATCGATAGATCAATTGATCGATTGATAGATAGACACAGTATAGTATAGACTTTCAGCACTTGCCCATTACAGAGCTGAAATACATATGCACGCATGCCCAGAGACCCAAACATGAGAGCACACCACACTGCCTGCCTCTTCTACTGTAAATCTGCCAACGGTTATCATAATGGTGGGGAGCTCCGGAAAACCAAGCCTTAGGAGATTAAGTAAGACATCCAAGGTTACAGAGACAGAAGGTAGCTCTTCTGACCTGAACTTTCTTGGTGTGAAATTGCTCTAATCACACTAGAATCAAGCATCTGCTAGGTTTCTTCTAGCTTTATCCCAACGAAGCCATACAGACTTATCCCAATGAGGAATGGGGCCCTGATGGCCTCATATAAATTTGATTTATGGACATTTCAAAATAAGAGTTGTCTTATTTCCTTCGATAAAACACGTTAATTTGAAAGGAGCCATGGCATGTTGCCAGGAGGAGCATGGTACAATCATTGACCTGTGGAATTGACTGTATGCTCCTTAATTATCCTTAGTATCTGAACTCACAACACTGAATGATCAGAGTCCCTCTTGCAGGGCCTCCTCCCAAATGGTTATTTACATATGGGCTGAACTTGTTACAGTGGAGAACCCAAAGGCTGAAGCCTTCCCGGCCACTGCAAAGTCAGTTTGAATCAGAAACACAGGAGGAGCAAATATGCCCTGGAAAAGATTCGCCTGGCACCTCAATGTCAATGCTCTTACCCCAGTTTATCTAAGAGGAAACCAAGGAGCGCCAGGCTGGCTCAGTCGGTAGAGCATGTGACTCTTGACCTCAGGGTTGTGTGTTCAAGCTCCACTAGACTGGAGTCTACTTTAAAAAAAAAAAAAAAAAGGAACCTAAAAAACCAGACTGTGTACCAGAAACCCCACTCACAGCCTTTTTAGGACCTGGGGGCTGGGGAGGTGGGCTGTCTGGGTTTCAATTTCAGCTCTGCACTTGCTAACTGTCTGATCTGTGGCCGTTAATGGGAAGTTCACTAACCAGGGCTCAGCTTGCTCCCTCGCACGCTGGTGACACCACCACCTATTACCTGGAGGGGGGCGGGGATGGAACCAGCTTCTGCAATGCCACAGAGCTCAGTAGGGGAAAACCACTGGTTTCCAGACCTAGAGGTGTTCAGAGCGGACCCCGGGCTGGGAGGGTGACTTACCGGAGCTCCTGGTGGCCCAGGTGGGCCCTGGTGACCCCGTGGTCCTGGAGCTCCCTGGTAATAGAAGCCAAATATGCATTAGTCACGGCTCCCTCTTCCCCGTGACTCATGACCCTTTGCTGACTCAGAGTCTACATCCAGGGTTCCCAAAAGGGACCCAGAGATACAGAATGGGGATCTGCATTCCTGGTGCAAAATCAACTTGACCCATCTCTGGAAGGCTCCAACTGAGTCCACAAGCAGCTTCAACCCCATGGCTGTGGCCTTTCTACCTCTGCCCCCACCTAGAGCCCCACAGGGGGAGGACCCACGTTCCCCTTACCTGCTCGCCCTTCAGACCCTCTCTCTGCACCTGTATGACAAACCACACGTCAGCAAAGGTGGTGACGTTTTCCCAACAGCCACTCCCCACAGCTTCATGGGGGGTATTCACACAGCCTGCCGTAATGCAGGAACTTCTCAGATCTTACCCCAGTTTTAGTGTTGAAAGCCCCGTATCTGGCTCGAGTGGTCAGATGAGCTCCTCCTCATTTCTAGAGGCAAGGACTCTCCCAAACACCCAATTCCATCAGCGTCAGTCTGTGATTCCAGCCCCCCCTGGGGTGCCTGCACACTTACCACAGAGCCTGGGACACCAGGAGGACCCGCAGGCCCCACGTCACCCTGCACAGAAATGACAGACATTTCAATGGCATAATTTCTGCCACCTTCCTCTGCCGGTCCCCACCCCTCTGGGGCCCTTGCTTATCCACCCAAGGTCCACGGGACCACTTCCTCCTCCGTGCTCCACCTCATGCTGCCACCATGCTGGGTCTTTCTCCCTCCTCTCGGATTTTCTGGGTCTAATTCTTATCTCTGTATCAAGACCAAAGGGGCCTCATTGCCCCTCTTGGGCACATCCTGCCCAGGGCCTACATATGGTTGCTGCTCTCACAGCCGTTTCCTGCTCGAGAGCACCTCTTGTTCCACTAGCACATGCTCGTACCAGGCACCAGACTGGACACAGCCAGTGTGGCGACTACACCTTACAGGGCGCATCCTTTGTGCCAAGTCCCTGGTTCAGCACGTGGTCAGCATTCGATGTCTATCACACATGTAACCCATGCTGTGATCACTCCCATCTGTTTTCACCAAGTCATGATGTACCAAAGACTTGCTTTGTGTCCCCTTCCCCATGACCTCCGGATCACCTGGCCTACGATGGCTGTGGGTGCATCACATTTCCAGGGTGTGAGCTATGTCTTGGTTCTGCGTGGGGCATATTTGTTGACTGTGGCCACAGAAAAATCTTCACTGCTACAACCCTCATGCCCCATGGCTAAACAAGAGCACGATTTGCCGCCAATGTCCTTACACGTGACTTGGGGACCAAGCCCCAGAGAGCATGGGGAAGCACGAAGAAACTAATGCTGAATAAGCTGGCACAGAATGACTGATTTGCTGGATAAGCACAAAAAGCATCTCGTAAGTCCCAATGCTGAGGAGTCAGAAGGAGGGACTCAGGCACACGTGTCATCCTGTGCTCCATTCGAGGTCTTGTCACATGGACAGGGCAGGTAATCTCTGACCCTAAACAACCCCGCTGTCCCCACTGGCTGCCCAAGACTTGGAAAACATCTCTGTTTACACAGCATCAGGCATTTTTCTAGGATCCCAACTACATGTTCTTTTAATCAACTTTATCATAGAGTGGTTTTGGCTGCACAGCAAAATGGAGAGGAAGGTACATCATTAATGGGTGTCAGCCTCCCTTGCTCTACCTTCCTCTGTCTCCCACAATAATAGCTCCTATCTCAGCAACATCTTTCTGTTCTAGTTTTTTCTCTCCACGGCACCACCATCCACATAGACATAGACACACACACACACACACACACACACACGGCATTCTTTTTACCATTGTGTATTGTCTCTAGAAGCTTCCGTGACATATACACGTGATGATCTCCAGGCCCTCAGAATCTGGCTGGCACATCTCTCCATTTCCCCCATGAGCATCTTTCAACCTCCATGAGCAGGATTATGTTTTCCCCATGCTCCCATAAACCTTATTAATACTTTGGTAATGAGGCACCTGGGTAGCTCAGTGGCTGAGCATCTGCCGTCGGCTCAGGGCATGACCCCCGGGTCCTGGAATCGAGCCCCACATCAGGCTTCCCGTGGGGAGCCTGCTTCTCCCTCTGCCTATGTCTGCCTCTCTCTCTGTGTCTCTCATGAATAAATAAATAAAATCTTAAAAAATATATTTTAGCAATATGACTCTCAGAAGCTGTTCTCAGCTCTACTGTAATGTTTGTGTGTCTACCTTATTTTCTATTCTATAGACAGATATAAAGGAGAGGTAACTGGGTAGTCATATATGGGAGCATCCTGAATATTTTGGGTTTGGAGATGATGGCATCTCCTTTCTTCCATTTACGCTATGCCTCACTACCATGTTTACTTTTGTTGTGTTTATTGTTATACCCATCATCATCACCATCATCCTCACACCACAAAAGTGAATTTTTTTTTAAATTTTATTTATTTATGATAGTCACAGAGAGAGAGAGAGAGAGAGGGAGAGGCAGAGACATAGGCAGAGGGAGAAGCAGGCTCCATGTACCAGGAGCCCGATGTGGGATTCGATCCCGGGTCTCCAGGATCGCGCCCTAGGCCAAAGGCAGGCGCCAAACTGCTGTGCCACCCAGGGATCCCCACAAAAGTGAATTTTTAATGACAGTTAGGAAATTAATCGATTGGGGCTTTCTCATTTGCTCAGGTCATTTTACAGAATCGGAGAGCCAATGTCCTGACACATGAAATCACTATTAAGGAAAACTAAGATCCTGTGGTTCATCCATAAAGTTGTGTGCTTGTAGCTAATAGACATTGGAGCCTTTACATCGGCCTGGCTTTGTCTGAAGGACTGAGATTCAAGCTTTTCCCTGCTGACACTCTTTCCCATCATAGATACAAGGAGACTAAAGCATGGGGAATGGTAGTAACTTAATCCAGCACCTTAGACCACTCGGCCACGCTACCTGCCAGCGTAGTAACTTGTTCAAGGCCGAAAAGCTAGTAAGTAATAACCAAGAAACCAAGAGTCTGTCCTCGAGTCAGTCCTTTGCATTATGTAAGTAGTGTATTTCTGCAAAGGCAGTCAGCCTCCCCAGTGGCCCCTGCCTCCCGGTCCTCACACCCTTGTGGTGACCCCCACAGGTACCAGTGCTAGGCTATGGGACCAACAGCACACGGCAGGAAGGATGCTGGGTGGCCTCTAAGGTGAGGCTATGAGCATGACGGTGGCTTCCATGTGGAGCCCCTCACCCCGACCTCAGGTCACTCACCGCTCACTCCAAGGGAGGCCACTTCCCCTTCTGTGAACAGCCCTACGGAGAGGCCGTGTAATGAGGAAGCAAAGCCTTTGGCCGGCAGCCACCACGGAACGTAGGCCTGACAAAAACCATGTGTGTGAGCTGAGAAGCAGATTCTTCATCTAACCACAGCATGGCTGGCAGCCCAGCCACTACCTCACAGAAGACCCCAGACCAGGACGACCCAACCGTGTGTACACCGTGTACCTAGATCCGGGCCTTCAGAGTCTGCGTGAGGCCACGTGGTTGTTGCTTTATGCTTCTGAGAGTCAGGAAGGTTGCCACTATCAAGATATAACCAACACAAGCATGGAGTTTAACCTGGCATAAAGAGCGCCTCCCTGACCCTGGGCTCTGCGGTCAGCCACCGTGGGGTAGGCAGACACACACACACACACACACACACACACACACACACACACGGTAGCAGGAATCACCTACATCCAAACCTCAAGGATCACTCCTCTTAGTGACTTGAAATACACTACTTATTTTAGGATTTAGCATCCCCTGTCAAGGAACTGTGAGAATATATTAAAATCCTGATGCCAAGATAATATAACAATATAGATCTCAACGCTAAAAATACTTAGGAGAGGGAATGATTTAACTCAGAACTGAAGCCCAAGTGAGCAAGTTTGGGAGACAGCAACGCTCTCCAGCGGCCACGCCTAAGGTGAGGCTTCTTTAGCCTGTGGGTCTGTTTATTTATTTATAACACATAAGCTGTCTGGTTCTACAAAGAGTAGACCAGTCTTCCTCTCCTCTTTTGTTCTCAGACATCGCTGGGACGCGTGCGTGTCAGGCGGTGTGACCTTCACCTGAGCTCTGCAGAGTGATGGAGTCCGAGTGATGCTCCTCGGGCTGCACCTGCCTTAGTTTATCTGGATTCCTCCTCCCCTCGGGTCCCTGGCTATTCTCCAACCCCACGTCGGATGCTCTTCCCAGGGGCCTCCCAAAGAATCTGGAACTCGTGCTCTGGTCCCCCCATGAGAACCCAGGACACACGGTACCTACTCGGTCTTCCCTGCCACCCTGAATGCTTAGGAAGGCTATTATCTTCATTTTCAGAGCACTTCACAATTTGCCAAGACTCTTAACATGTGTTTTTTTCCACTGAGGAAACAGAAATTCTGAGCAGCAAATTTATTGAGTTAAGCCTTCTTGAGAGAATGTTCTAAAGGAGATGGCCAGTATGATGAGATGCAATCTTCATTCTGTTTATGAAAGATCTAGTACATTTTCAGAATTATGATTTGGGCAAAAAAAAATAAAAGGCCAACTTTTTTTTAAAAAGTGCTGCAGAGAACAGAAAAGGAGAAATGGAGGAAGAGGGGGAGGAGTCTGTACGATGTTGTTTGGTATTTATTCACAGCCTGCCTGAGTCCAAAAGGCAATTTTAAGTAGCATAATATTTTAATACGTCTGGATATTACATAACAGGGATTTTTGTTTTGTTCTGTTTTTATATGCTTTTTTTTTTTTTTATTCCTAGGAGTAGAAAAACAAATTTTAAATAACCAGAAATTTCGTGGGGGCTGAGTTCCTGAGGCCCAGCTCATCACCTCTGTCTGCACTTTGTTCCCAAGACGCCAGCCTGGCCCCCTCGCTCCCCCTGGGGCCCTGATTTGTACGGGCAATAGCACACACACCACCTGCCCAGAGCCCAGAGCCCTTCTCGCCCCAGGCCTGGCTTACCTTCTGTCCCTGGGGTCCTGCCATACCAGGAGGGCCAGGTCTTCCCTAGAGGAAGGGAAGGGAAGGTTGTCAGTGGCAGTGAGGGCAGAGGAAGAGCTGCAGGCCATGCAGCTCCGAAACTGTAATCTGCCTTCACCCCAGAAGGCACAGACCACACTTCTGGACACTGCTGATTGCTGGAAAATTCTCTCCCCATCGGCTGCCAAATGCCACGTCCTGCATGGTCCCCTCTGGACCCAGCTGGGACTGTGCTGTGGAGCGCCCGTTCTGAGGGACAAGGACCGCTTCTCGAGGGATACAGGGGATGTGTCTGGGGAGATTCCAGGTGAGAGGCAGGAAGTAGGCACCCAGCATCTGCTCAGAGGGCACTGAGGACCAGCTGAGTCCCCAGGGGCAAGGGAGGGGGCCTGCAGGGCTGCCTGGACTCTGGACCAGGATCAGTTAGCACAGCAGGGCAAACCCAGGACCCAGAGGGCTGGTGCAAGGGATGCTGAAGACGAACCTGCCTCCTCTTCAGGGGTTCCCACCAAGAAGCCTTCCAAGGGGGTCCCAGTGGAGAGCCAGGCAGGTCAAGCTCCCACCAGAGAGCAAGTGAGGAGGGGCCTGGAGCCACCCCACCCCCGGGGAGCCCTCCTATGAGCCTCCTCGTAAGAGGAGGGGGAATCTGGAAGGCAGTTGGACAACCAATGTTCATCCCATTGACAAATGGCTTCCTTAGGAATTCATCCTAAAGGCACAGGTGCGCTCAGAGATGTACATGTGAGCTTTCACTCTTCCTTTCTTCCTATAAACAGCCAACGATCAGAAGAGACCTAATGCCCCCTCGTAGGAGGAGACCCTGGGTGACACTTGCTGTTCCTGTTTCTCCAAACCCCGTCCTCTGCTGCCTCCACCCCATCAGGATCTCACTACATGCTGGCCCACTGCCATGAGGAAAGGCCTTTGCTTTCTGGGCTGTCACCAGGTGGGCACTTCCAGCATGAGGAGTTGGCCCTGGCGCAGGGGCGGCACGCAATAAATATGAATAAATGCTGGCATGTTCACACCACAGAACACTAAGCAGTCATTTGAGTCCCGTCCCTGGTGAATATTTAAGAAAATAGTTACACGTTTATGACATAATGCTAAGGGGGGGGGCAGTGACACATAAAAGGTATTATTCCAATTTATTGTCAATAAAGGGCACTGAGGGGGGCACTTGATGGGATGAGCACTAGGTGTTATTCTATATGTTGGCAAATTGAACACCAATAAAAAAATAAATTAAAAAAATAAATTAAAAAATCAAGATGTTATTTTGGGTTGATGGGATTCACCATAAGTTTAATTTATATTAATATATTGAAATGAATACATTTAAGGAATGAATATATCAAATACAGCTGATGTGTCTGATTACTTTATCGATAAACCTAAGAAAATGAACATAATAATCGACTGATATATTAATATGTTATATTGCACAGATTAATGTATAACATAAGCATATATTAATCTGTTTATGTTCTAAAAATATTTTCCCAAACGTCTTCAGGCAGATGTAGAATTTTAGGTTTTATTTCATTCTAACCATTTAAATACTTAAATTTACTTTCACGGATCACACATTCCCATGGTTCAGAATTTATGTGCATAAAAATCCCCTTCTGGTCCCACCTGCCAGCCACTGAGGAGGCTCCTCCAGAGGCAAGGAGTGAGGAAAGCAGGTGATCAGTTTCCGGAGCGTCCTCCCAAGGAGGGCACATGTCTGCGTACGTCCTAGATGCTCTTTTCCACAGAATTCTACACTTGCCTGTATTTTCCACTCAAGACATATCGCAGAGATCATCCCCACCAGTGCATGAGGAGCTGCATTAATTTCTATGGCTTCGTATTATTCCCCTGTAACTACACACCCTGATTCTTTTGACTAGTTCCTTACTGATGAGCTTCCAGGTTGTTTGTAATCCTTAACTCTTGCAGAAGAGCCTGCAATGAATATATCACGCCATCCACGGCCTTTACCGTGGTTAGAAAGGATGGAAGGGGCTGTGCTCTCTGGGATCCCCACCCCCTGGTGCTGGAGGATCCACAGGTGACCATAAGCGGGGGTCTGGTCCCTAGGCCTCCCGGAGCCTCCAGCTGAACCGGACACCAAGGCATTCAGGCCCTACAGAGCTTTGCATCAGGCTCCTGTCTTCTAATAAAGCCGAGCCCATGCCTACTTACCTGCTCTCCTGTCTCTCCACGCTTCCCGGGGAATCCATCCAGGCCTCGCTCCCCCTGGCAAGAGGAAGAAAAAGGAAGAGGTGAAGAACAAATGGGCCTCCTTGTGGTCAGTGCCATGAGATGCAAAGGCCCTTAGTGTCCAACTGTGCTAACCTTTTACTCTCTACTCAGTATCTCCGGTTACTGGAGAGCCAAACACACACACACACACACACACACACACACACACACACCAGCCTAGAATTTATGGGCATTGGGGCTCAATGTGCATACATTAAAGGTCAGGAATCCATATTCCGAAATCTGCTTTGCCTTTCCCCAATCTGTGACCAAGGCAAGGCCACCTTGCCTCTCTGAACCACACAGTTGTTTTTTTTTTTGTTGTTGTTGTTGTTGTTTTAAGATTTTATTTATCCATTCATGAGAGACACAGGCAGAGGGAGAAGCAAGCTCCCCGTAAGAAGCCTGATGTGGGACTCGATCCTGGATCCTGGGATCACGCCCTGAGCTGAAGGCAGACGCTCCACCGCTGAGCCACCCAGGCGTCCCACACACAGTCTCTTCATCTCATAAAGCCAAACAAAATAATGGACTTGTGGGGTTTGTAACACAGTTCATAAAACTGTGAGCATATTTACACATCGTTCATTCATCCAGCGGATATGTATGAGCATCCGCTGCATTCCCAGTGCTTGGAATTAAAAGCGAATTGCTGGCTAAGGGGGAGCAATCATCCACGCAGCCCTCGAATGCCCACCCATCTGCTTGTGCTCAGAGCGGGGCTTGTCTTTCTTAGCTGTGTAATCCTGGGCAAGTCTCGTCACCTCTGAGGCTGTTTCTCTTAACCACGTGTCATGGGGAAGATGATAATCCCTTCCTGGGAAGACATCCATGACTAAGGAATGAGTCAGCAATGTTCTCTTCCTCCGCACATCATCAGGTTGGTGGGAGGGAGGGCCGACAGCAGATGGGGAAACTGAGGCCCAGCCAGAAAACCACTCAACCCCAGTGCAATGCTTGCACCAGCACCAGAACCTGGGTCTCTCGACCCTTCTTCCTCTATTTCTACTATCCACAGCCTGTGGGTCTTTTCCATCGAGCTGGCAAGATCTCAGAACCCATGGAATCCCATGCTCTCACATCCCAGGTGAGAAAATTGACCTTAGAGATGGAGACCAGAGTCACACAGAAGCTTTGTGATGGGGCCATGCATGAAGAGAAGGGGCTCCTGGCATCACAGAGCTCTCTTCCTTAGAGAGGGCCAGCCCGCTGAATGTCAGCCCTGAAGGGGGCACTTTCCCAGGCAGAGCAAAACAAAACAAAAAAACATGTTGACCATAGTTTTACCAGGCTTACCTTAAAGGGGACAGTGCTGCCTATTGCTTAAGCCCCATTTCTTACACCCTTGCACCTACATAACAAAATCGCTGAAGCCCAAAAGCAAAATTTCTCCTAATGCAACTCAGGACAGCTGCAGGTGCACTGCCAGTGTGAGCCACCTGTGTCTCTGGCCAGCAGGTAGAGAGCAGGGCCGGGTGGGACAGAGCTGGACTGCAAGGTGGAACAGAGCTGGACTACAGGTGGGACAGACCCGCAGCTCCAAGTGGGACAGAGCTGGACTGCCAGGGACAGAGCTAGAGTACCAGGTGGGACACAGCTGGACTGCAGGTGGGACAGACCCAGAGCACCAGGTGGGACAGAGCTGGACTGCCAGGTGGAGCACAGATGGAGCGCCAGGTGGGACAGACCCAGAGCACCAGGTGGGACAGAACTGGAGTCCTAGCAGATGTGTGTGTCCCCCGGCAGGGGAATGAGAAAGACGATGGCCAGCACAGGGGGGATGGGGGGGAGAGAGAAGCTGAGGGAGAGCGGAGACAGAGACAGACAGAAGACGGAAGACAGCCATCTATGGAGCAGGGTCTCTAACTGACACGCCCCTAGAAGCCCAGCTAGGGCATGAGATGGGTGGAAGCAAATGGAAGAAGGGGGTCAGAGGCAGAACTAAAAAGGGCAGGTCCCACCTAAAGACCTGACACTTACATCTGTCCTGCTGTTGTTGGACTTTGTTGGTCTTGCCACCATTGCACTGACCACATAAGCATGACAGGGGACAGGGTTTGGACAGCTGACCACCTGCCTGCTGGTGGACACCTGCCACCAGCAGATGGTGGCAGCCAGGGCCCTGGGGGGTGTGGAGTACAGGCAGCTGCAGCCGATCCCAAAACTCGGATGCAAAGCCCGGCTCTCCCCCTCCCAAGCTGTG
This sequence comes from Vulpes vulpes, assembly GCF_048418805.1. Classification (NCBI taxonomy): domain Eukaryota; kingdom Metazoa; phylum Chordata; class Mammalia; order Carnivora; family Canidae; genus Vulpes; species Vulpes vulpes. The sequence continues at coordinate 3,294,011 of NC_132792.1, read as the reverse complement.
TGACCTAGGACCAGGCACGTGGCATCTCCATGACTCAGTTTCCAGTCTACAAATACAGCAGCTACCTCTGACAGCTGCTCTGAGGATTGGGTGAGCTAATATATGCAAAAGGCTTAGAACAACGTGTGGCACCTGGAAGGTGTCATGTTAAAAGCTGGTTAAGCAAAACAGAGTGACCACGTAGGACGAGGAAGGAGGGAAAAGAGAAGCCAGCTGCAGGGGCCAGCAGACAGGAAGTTCACGGGCCAGGAGGGTGTGATGTGAACGACCAGAGGATGGAAGTGGGGGGGGGAGAGAGTGAGGAGCCAGGGGCCAGGGAACTCAGTTCTGATCTTGTTTTCCACCGACGCGGGCTGCCACCTGCAGGGTCTACACGGCTTTGAGATTCAACCTCCTCGCTGGGTTGAAATCGTAAAAAGCGAGAACAGAAGAAAGGTGGCTGTGTTCCAAGAACCCTAAGACCCCTTCGGACACTCACAGTCCTTAACTGACAGGGGGTGTGCTCCATGCAGAGGGGACGGGAGCCCGCCCGCGTCCTGAGCACCTTCAGGTACCGGCTGCGCAGGCAGGCTCTCATTCGACCGTCCAGTGAGCCCTATGAGGTTAAAGGGTGTCACCCTGGGACGCTCGACTCAAAGGAGGAATGTCTTGCATTCATGGAATCACTCCTGCCCAGGAAGCTCTGGAAAGTTCCACACCCTTCCCAGGACCCCCGCCCCCACCCAGGCCTCATCCTCCTGCTGCTCTGGATCTCAGACAGCAGCGGCAGCGCAGGCCCCGATGCCCTGGAAAGCCACCCTGGCCCAGGCCTGGAGACGGCCTGGTGGCCTTGACCGCTCTCGGGTGGCGGTGGTGGCCTGGACGGCGCTGGGGGCAGGCGCGTGGGGTGTGTCTGCTGGGCACTTGCTACGGGAAGCCTTTACCATGTGAAAGAGGGAAGGTGCCTCTGTGACCCCAGCACTCAGGGGGTGTTGAGAAAACGCCTGTCACCGTGAGACCTGGTGGGCAGCTCCGCTGGGCCGCCCCGGAGGAGGATTGAAGGGGATTCTCACTGTCGGCACAGGTGGGGCTGGCGCCCCCAGGACGGATTACGGCCTCAGGCACTCCAAAGCCCCCACTCAGTCTCGTTACTATTTAGGGAGGCCCTCCCAGGGCCAGGGGCTGTGCTTGCCTTCACAGTGTGCCCCCCGTGGCGCCCAGAGCCACTGGGACAGGCACCGCTGCATCAGGACGTGGGCTGAGGAGCTTGTGTGAGTGCCCAGAGTGAGAGCATCTCGTCTCTGATCCCAAAGCCGCTGGTAGCAGTTTACTAGGGTGGCTATGCCCTGGCTCCCCCTCTCCCCAGGGGGCTCAGGAGTGTGAGGGTCACATCCACCCAAAGTTGTCCTGAGAGCTTGGGTTTCCAGACAGAGCAGGGTGCCCACTGCATCCACCTCCTGGCCCCTTACAGAGTGGGTTCCTCCCCTTCCGACGGACTCCCCTTGCACCCTGCCAGCTGCAACAGGCTCGGTAGACCTGCTCGGTCCACTTGGGCTCTACTGCCCTCCATCACCAGGACGCTCTACGCCTGCAGAGCCTCCACGCCCTCTGTGTCTGCAGAGGCACCTTCTGGAAGATGCCTCAAGGACCGTCCCCCACCGTACACAGAGCGCCCCACCACGGGGCCATCTGGAGGCGGGCTCGGTAATGGATGGGCAGTGGCTCTGGGTGGCTTGGCTCCAAGCCGCACAAGGCCAGGCGACCGATGGGCCTGTCTCAGAGGCAGATGGAAACTTCCTTCTTGCTGAGGTAAGAAATCAGAGAGGTCTGCGAGGAAATAAACTGTTGTAAGTACCCATCAGATGTAAGAACTGGAAAGCAGCCGAAGGGATGATGTAGTCCAGGCTTCTTGACAAATGGGGAAGTCAAGGTGTAGAGAAGGGACCAGCTCTCCTCAGAGTCGCCCAGAAGGGCAGCAAGGAAGTTGGAATATGCCCAAAGCTGAGCCAGCAGGGCCCACGCTCACGCTTCCCCTTCTCTCCGTGGATCTTTCCCTGTCTCTCTCTGCCTGTCTGTCTCTGGCCCTCTTTCCGTCTCCCTACCCTCTGCATATGGCACATGACACCCAGGACTGTTCTACCCATTTTACAAACATTAACGCAGTAGATCCTCATCTTCTGTAATAGTTACTCTCAGTGTTGAGGAAACCTGAAACACGGATGTTAAATTTCTCTCCAAAGGTGACCCTGTTTGCAGAGCCCAGAGCTGGGATTCAAAACCTGGGCAGGCTGGCTCCAGAAGCATCATGCAGGGCCTCCTCTCTGCCTCAGTGAGCCACCTGGAGCAGCCTGGGGAGCCAGGCCAATGGGGACGTTGGCCGAACATCCTCTCCTGGGCCTTCCCTGGAGGTGACCCTCCACTTTCTGAACTTCCCTGTGAGGGGACACCTCACAGGGGGCAGGGCTGTGAGCAATCTGCAGAGAGAGTTCAGGGGAACGTCTGTTGTCCTACGTTTCTGGTAACGCTTCAGGCCTGGTGTGGCGTGGAGGGGAAAGCTCACGTTGGGAATGAGATGTTTCCAGCACTTGCTATCTTTATAACGGGCCACATGGCATCAGGAAATAGCCTCTGGGCTCGGTTTCCCCAATTGAAAATAAGGAGAGATCTCCAGGCTTCTCTAGAGAGAGACGATTTAGGATTTTGATAGAAATGTACCATTTCTTGGCTGGACAAAAGTCTCAACACAAGACTCTAAAAGCTTGCTGGAAAAGCAGCCCAATGCTGCATGGGGGGAACACAGTCACCTCCAAGCCGAGTTCTGGCAAGAAGAACAAAGCACTGATGTGCAGAGACTGCCGTTCCCCTGAAACCCAAGCAGGGCAAGGAAGTATGCGTGGAAATGTTGGTGACATGCTGGACACCTTGCTTCTGTCCTCTTGTCCGACCTCCCGATGAGCTTTGGGGGAAGACATGAATATTTCCACTTTGTAGATGAGGAAACAGAGGTTCTGGTCAACCCCACGGCTGCCGCAGCCCCTACATGGAGGAGCTGGCTCTCGCCAGGCTTGTGAAGAGTCCTCAGCTCGGCACTGCAGCCTCCACCGAAACCCTGGGGAACCCAAACTCACCGGTCCCCAGAAGTGCGGCTGGAGCTGCTGCAACCAGGAAGCTCAGCAGAGCATCTTCCGGATTGTGCTACGTTCCTGCTCCGGCCCCCGGCACCTTCTCTCTGCGGCATTTCCCAGCTAACGTTCCCATCCAGCCCTGTGACATCACCCAAGCCTAGGTGCTAAAATGCACCTTCCGAATCCACCTTGCACGTTCTCTAAAAAAGTCCAAGTTCATCCACCGGTTAGTGAAGGGCAACCTGTCACCTGGTTCCTGCATCGCTCATCCCCCGAGCCCAGTGCCGCATCCACATGTCCACGGAGGAGGACGGGCCGTGTGCTCGGTGGCAGGTGCTCCCTCGGGGAGGGAGGACCCAGAGATGAATACGGCGTGAGCGCTGCACCCACGCGGCGAGGGGTCTCCATGTGTACGCGGGAAAGAGAGACAAACTTGACGCAAATGACCAGTCAGGGTGCAAACCGCGGGGCTCCTAGAGGCACTAAGTGGACAAGCCTCAGTAGGAGCTTGGGGGAGGCTGCATGGGGAGGCCTGTGTGGAACCCCAGGCCAGGGTCTCTGTGCCCTCAGGTGACCACCAAGGGAGAACTCCACACATCGGGCTTTCGTCCAGCATCAGTGCTGAGCTCACCGTGCACTTTGGACACCAAACCCGAGCTCCGCTCTTGCTGTCCTATACCCCAGCCCTTCTATAGGGTTAGTTCCCCAAACCCTGCCTCTTCGTTCTCTCAAGTACCAGAGCTACCTGTCAAGCCACACCACCCTGTGCCTGAAGCCTTGGTTCTTCTAAATGCCACCTCCAGGTCCCTGCCATGTAAAGGAAGGGGCACAGGGCTATAGAAAGGAGATCTCCAGGCACACACATTTGTGACCACATCAAAACATCTCAAAAGAGATGCAAATCCCAATGACCAGGGGGTAAGAGATTTTGCTTTTTTTTTTTTCACTTATAATGATGAAAATTTAATATGCAAACACGAATCATGCTTCGGAGCCCAAGGTGGGATACCCCCGAGGCCCTGCCTCCATGGATTCTCAAGAACCTTTTGGAAAGCGACGCGGCACTGCACAGACCCACGTTCTTTGACTGGTGATCTCACTTCCAGAAAAGCAGCCTAAGGAAATAAACCTAAATTTGAAAACTAACTAAATAAATATGGCTGTCGGCTTAAAAATATTCACCCGAGCATTATTCTTGATTACGAAAAGCTGGGAACAACCCTAGGTGATCAATAACCGGGGGATGGGCGCATAAATCACCATCTATCCATGCGTCAGAACGCTGTGCAGGCATTTAAACTGAGTCACAGAGGGGCACCTGGGGGGCTCAGCGGTTCAGCTTCTGCCTTTGGCTCAGGGCGTGATCCCCGGGTCCTGGGATCGAGTCCTACATCTGGCTCCCTGCAGGGAGCCTGCTTCTCCCTCTGCCTGTGTCTCTGCCTCTCTCTGTGTGTCTCTCGTGAATAAATAAATAAAAATCTTTAAAAAAAATAATAAAAAATAAAATGAGTCACAGAAACTCTACAACAGCACGGGGCAGAAATACCGCATGTAGGGACGACAGACAGGCCAGGCGGCAAAGCCGAACACCTTACATGTGTCTATGTAACAGGAAATCAGATAAGAACAAATCCGACAGAAAACAGGTCAAAGCGCTCCCCATAGTTGTATCAGGATGGTGAGATTACAAGCTCGTTTTTCCTATTTTCCAAGTGCACTGATATAAAATTAAAATAATGATTTCAAAACTTCTTATATGGTGAGAGGAATGTGTATCACTGAGGACTCTCCAGGAGGAGACTCTGAAGACCCACATGGGACGTGACTCGGCACGGAGGGCTCTGTCCCAGGCCTGCATCTGCAGGACGGGTCTGCGGGTCCCGAGGATGCGGTGCCCACCTCTGTGCGGGCCCTGTTCCCACCCGCTGGACCCTGAGCAATTGATGACAGTTGCTCACGCGGAAGGGTCTGGTCTGGGGTCACCTTGTGGTAAGCTGGCTTAGGCTATGAAGGAACGGTGACCCCCCCAGGTCCCCTCAAGTGTGCCGGCTGCTGTGGCAGTGTGCACTTGAGAGTGTCAGCTTGGATCCGTTCCCAATGCCCGGTGACAGAGGCTAATTGTGGGTCCCCGACACAACTGTCACCACCCACCCTCCCATTGGTCTGAGAGTCAGGGTAACCGAAGAGCAGAGAAGTTATGTAACTTTGCTAAGTGAGATGTGAGCCCATGGAGGCACCCGGGCTCCGGCAACACCCCCTTCCCCACCCTGGCCTGGAAACCCTAACCCGCCTGTGTGAGGGGCTGTAGCGCCTGCAGAAGCCGAGCCCATGCCCCCCTGGCCCTGAGCTTACACTAGGGTGGGAAATAAATGCCCCGTCTGTACTGGCCCTCGCCTGCCACATGTGCACGCACACCATCACATACACACGCATTGCACACACATGCAGGGGCTCCCACGTGCACACACACACATATATAGACATCCATGTGCACACACACAGAGGTACCCCTGTGCACACACACATGGGCTCCCACGTGCACACACATGCATGGGCTCCCACGTGCACACACACAGGCACCCATGTGCACGGACACAGGCACCCATGTGCACACACATGCAGGGGCTCCCATGTGCACACACAGGCACCCATGTGCTCATACACACAGGGGCTCCCACATGCACACACACACACAGGCACCCCTGTGCACACATGCATGGGTTCCCACGTGCACACACACGCATGGGCTCTCACATGCACACACACAGACATCCACATGCACACACACACAGGTACCCCTGTGCATACACGCATGGGCTCCCATGTGCACACACATGGCACCCATGTGCACACACATGCTGGCACCCATGAGCAAGCATAGCGCAATCAGTCCCAGGCACCCTCCTCCTCTTTTCTATGGAAAGTTGCAGTGACGAGTGGAGGCAGATATTCATAAATACCTTTTCTCCTCGGGCTCCCTTTTCACCCCGTTCTCCTTGGAGACCCTGCGGGGAGACGGGAAGAGCAGAACACGTCTCAGTCCAGCATTTCTGACCTGAAGGCCTGAGGGCCCACGGACAGGCTGCCCCGGGAGGGGGAAGAGCCTGTCTGCCGGGACGCTCCCTGCACTCCTCCCTCAGGCTTGGGGTGCAAGGTGAGCTCTTGGGGCTGGCCTCCCGACCCAGATTACCCACATCCTCCCACCTAGGCTTGAACACACCCTGGCCCCCGAGCTTCCCAGGCCAATGGTAGGAACGTGGCTTTGGAGCCAGTGCCCCTGCCACCCAGAACCTGCAATCCCTTGGTGATCACGAAATCCAGATCAAGAAATCTGGGTGCCTTTAAGCCACATCCCTCCACCTCCTCTGAGGCAAAGGCCCCTGCCCTGTCCTGCATCCACTCCACCTTCCTCAGGAGCAGCACCTGGATCCTATGCTAGGAACCCCCTCCACTGAGCAGAGTTACGGAAACGTCAGCCAAGGCAAGACATTCTCTGCCTCCCCCGAGGAGAATGGGGACCCCCAGGACGGTGCCCCTATTGCTTCAGCATCGCGTCCCCACAGCCTGGAATGTGCCCACCACTTGATACCCATAAGCACTTGCTGAATGAATAAATGAGTCCATGAAGGACTGCATCACTGGTTAGCACAAGAATCTTGTAGAAGCTCTGCCTGCAGGCTACTGCCCCACACGGCCTTGCAGGGGCAGAGAAGGACACAGACATGCCTCTGCCACATGTGGGGTGTGCAGTGAAATGCCAGGGCCACCGGCACCAGCGCATGACATCGCAGGTTCTCCTGGGTGGCTCAGGACCAGGCCAACAGCTCGGTGTGTGGCCCTCCTGGAGAGGTCTGAGTATGTCCTGTGCTCCCATGGCAACTCCCTCCAGTGCCTCCTCTCCTCTCCTTTTCTGGAGGAAAGACCCTGGGACATTCCTGAAGAGGACGGACACTGCCCAGGCCCACCTACTGGTTCAGGGGATAATACCCACATCTCTGTCCCTGGAGAAGAGGCACAGGGGCCAGACCCACAGGCCGCTATCCCAGAGGGCACAGGCTCAGTGGACCACGCAGGCCTCTGGCGGGAGCTGGACATCCTTGCCATTTTAATGCCATCCAATATCTCGGCCGGACACACAGAGATCAGAGGTGTTGAATGTCTCGCACCCCCGAGGCAATGCAGGCTGCCTTGCTTGAAAATGACCTTTCACACTGCTTCTTTCATGGGGAGCTAATCTCACATCTCTCAATGAGAACCCAAAATAGGGTCAGACACCCAAGAAGCCCCTTTGCTCCTTACACACCATGTCTATTTGCTCACCGCTTACTTCAAGGGGCACATGGTTACCGGACATTCATCATGGGTCTGGCACTGGCCTAGGGGCTGGAGAATTAGCAGACAAGACGGGCTGGTAAAAATGGCTTCTTTAGGGTCAGGTATCAGAAACGCCTGGGCTGCCAGGTAAAAGTGCAGATCCCTGGGCTTCACCGTCTGGGAATGGGGTCCTGGGAAGGTGCATTTACACTTGATCTCTGGGGGCTTCCTAAGTGCCATAATGTTTCAGCATTTCCGCTCTAGGAAGAGACACCAACACGACATTGCCATTGACACGTGCAAGGCAGTGGGTCCTCCGTGTAGACACAGGAGGGGGATTTGTCAGGGGACCTGGGCCCCGATCTCTGGAGGAGTGAACAGGACCCCTTCCAGAGGCAGGTCTTTACTTACAGGAGCTCCAACGTGTCCGGGAGGCCCGGGGAGTCCAGGTGGTCCTTGGAATCCCTGTGGAAGAGTGTGCACCAGAAAGGTGTGGGCGGGGGAAGGAGAGGCAGGGGGAGAAGACACCGGGGAAGGAGACACAGGGGTAGAGGCAACACCCAGAGATCCCTGCTTCTCCCCTGCCTGGGGGAGCAGGAGTCCCCATGATTCACACCCCAGTCTGCTCAACTTCAAGGCACGGCTGGCTAGAGGGCATTGCCTCCGAGCTGCAATGCCGCCAGTGCAGCGAGTTCCATTTCCACGTGTCCTGCGTGGCCTTGCTACGATCTGGCCAGGATCTGTGCCCAGCTTCTGAGAAACCTGCCTGATTCCTGTGGCTCCTCATTCACCCTCCACCCCAGGGCGAGCAGAGCATTGGACAAGTCCTGACAAGGCCCCCGAGGCTCCTCTCCTGCCTGGACCATGACCTGCCACAGATTTTAAGCAACTAATTTGGGACTATGTATTGAAATCTGTGAAAATTACACTGTGTCTTTCTTTGGTCAAAGCTACCCTAATTTTGGCGATTTAGTCTATTGAAGTAAAACGCAGTACATGAAGAGAAACACACATAGACACCCCCCTCCACACACACACACATGCATCGACTGCTGTATTGATTTTAGCAGGAAACAAATGAAATTAGAAACATTTCAGGCCACAACAGGGAAAAAGCTATGTAGGTTATGATGCACCCATATCGTGGAATGAAATGCACGGATTAGGAGAAGAGGTGTGGAAAGGTGGCTCTAATCTGTCGTCGGATGGAAAAGACAAACAGCAGAGCATGCCATGATTCACTTTTTTGTGAGAATTCAGGAAAAATCACGTAGGCGAGGATAGATACACATGGGCACACACGCGGTTATAGGGGAAGGGTGAGGAGGGAAAGCATTCTAGGCCCAAAGCAACCAGTTTTGCACCAAGATTTACCTGCTGGAAACAGCAGAGGGATGAACAAAGCTGAAAGGGACACTTACCCGCATGCCCACCTCGCCGGGCAGCCCTGGCTCTCCTGGCTCCCCCTGCACACACAAAAGAGCGCTGGTCATCACCCGGCGGGACACAGGCCCAGGCACGCCAGGGCAGCCCAAAGCCCCAAGCGTACCCACGTCTGGAACTCCAAACCCATAGCAGACACGAGGTGACCACCAGTGAAAGGAGGCCAGGCTGCCCTTGGAGACCTTCCATGAGCCAAGGAGCCCGTCTACATTGCCAGGGGCACATCCCAACCCCCCTGGCTCCTGCTGCTGGAGGTCAGCACAACTAGATTCAGACACAACAGTGGAGAGAGCATAGTGACTGGGCTGACGAGGGAGGCCGTCTTCACGGAGGAGCCTGGTCCCCTGGAGGGGAGCGGAGGGGTCTGTGGAGGATGGAGCCCCTTTGGGCTCTCGGGGGAGAGGGTCCCTTTGCCCTGGAGTAGACTGGCCTGCCCAGTCGATCACTCTCGGGCTGCGCCTCTGGAGCATGTTCTAATTCAGAGGCAGGGAGGGCAGAGGTAGAGTTGGGGAGCTGACAAGAGGGAGGCCAGGGGGCTGCGTGTACAGGACGGGCTGCTGCTGGGGTCGCACCCTGCCTCCTCGGGCTGCAAACCAGGGACCTGGGCCAAGCCCCCACTTTGAACCTGAACTTGGTTCCAGGCCTAGGCAGTGGGACAAGACCCCCCTGTGCAGAACTGCATGTCCATGGAGTGGGAACATGGTTCCCAAGGGCACACAGGCAGTGCCCGGTGGCAACAGATGCTGCTGGTGTCGTTAAAACGACGAGGCTGACCTCCGGGGACCTGGGAAGGTCCTGGTGCAAACAAGCCCCAGCTCGCACCCGGCTCTGGTGCAGGCCGCCCCCCTCAAGGACTCGGGCTCTGACCAGGCGGTGGCCCGTGGGGAGGTGGGGGACGAGGCATACCCGCATGCCTTTGCTGCCGTCTCTCCCAGGGGGACCAGGCGGGCCCAGGGAACCCTAGGGCAGAGAAGAAAAGTAATCAGTGTGGGATAGAGAGCACAGGAAATGCAGATTCTCAGGCTTCCCCGCAGCCCTACAGCATCGGCTGGGGTCCACATTTTACCAAGACACCCCAGGGATCCAGATGCACCTGTCAGCCCCTGCCCCTCCTCGAACTCACAGTGTGACCCTTCCTTGCTCCGGGCTCAGCATCACGCACCCCAGAGCACGGCCTTCTCAACCTGGGCCCGATGCTCCTTTGTCGTTCGGGCTGTCCCAGGCATTGCAGGGTGTCCAGGAGCATTTGTCCCTACGCGCCACTCACACTGCCCAGGGCTGACAACCAGAAAGGTCTCCAGATACCGCCAAATGCTCCCCGGAGGCAAAAATCGCCCCTGGCTGAGCACCACTGGGCTAGAGCCGGTCATCTAGAAGGATCCCTTAAGCCGGGACACACTTGACTGTAACGATCACACTCCTGGGGCAGCTGTGGGGAGGAAGGGGGCTCGGGCCGGGCTGCTTGTCCCCCACACGCCCCCCGACACGTGATGGGTGGTTTAAAACCAGGGACTCCAGGGTCTCTGAGCTCCTGTGGGGCTCCGACACCATTCAATTCAAATCAAAGGGTTCCATCAAGACCTTCAGCCCAGCGCCCTGCTCCGTGGATTTGCCGTGGGACGCTGAGCAAGTCAAGGTGTCTTTCCGGGCTCTCCCATCTGCGAAATGAGGGTATTGGACATTCAAACGCATGTGCTACCTGATGAAATAATATTTAGCAAGCACCGTGTGCTGCAGCTCGTCATTGTACATTTCCAGTTTTCACCCATAAATGAGGACACGTGCATGTTTGTGGACACACACACACACACACACACACACACACACCTACTCTACAATTTCCGTGAAGTCCCTTCCGAGGACCCAATGTTCCTTCTGAGTCAGTGTGATACTGAAAAGACAGACAGAAGGACGCCTGTGGCCCTGGTATCAGACGGACGTGAGCCTGCGTCCCAGCTCTGCACCCTTGAGTGTCACCGGCCTGTCACTCGCCTGCGTGAGCGACGAGGCCAGCAGCAGGCTCACTGCCGGGTGAGCGAGGGCTTGGAAGTGAAGCTCATGCTCAGCTGTGGGGACGCCATCGGGCCTCCGGGCGGCACACGGGCGTCCCAGCTGCTCTGCCCGTGAGCCCTGAGGGACTGGACGGACTGCGCTGTGCAGGCGCACTTGTGGCCGGGGAACGGTGCCGTGTCCTCTGTGCCGCGTGCATCATAAGCTGGTGGGACGGTCGCCGGAGAAGCCACCCCCCCCCGCCCTCCTGGAGCGGGTTCACAGTGAAGACAGGGCACCGGTGCTCACACAACACACTCCACTGCCAGTAAGCGGTATCTGGTCCTTAGACTCGGGCCAGGAGGCTCTAGTCCTGGAGACAGAAGGGATTCGTTGACATTGAGGCGGCTTCCAGAGGGGATGTCTCCAGGTGGGGCAGCCTGGGAGCATGGTATCAGGGGCCCTGCAGGTGGAATGCCGGCCCCTGCCACCTGGAAGGAGGCAGCCACATGTGGCAAATGACTTAATATCTGGAAGCTTGGGGGGGGTCTCAGTTTCACTTTCTGTGAAATGGGAACACTCACAGCTACTGTGAAGCCTGAGTCAGTATTAAATGTCTCTGCAGCGCTTCACAGAACATTTCCAAGGTTGCTCCAGTTGATACCGGCTTGATTCGTAATTAGATTGTGAGGGGTCGGGGAACGTGGGGGATTCTTTAGTCTCATAGGTTTGTGGAACAAAGAGTTAAACTCAGTTAAACGGGTTCCTTTAAGCAGGCTCCCCGGAAGCCTTGACTTTGCTTGCTGGTGGTGGTGTCCGGCGGCCTTGCCCACCCGACCCGGCCACGGGGCACGTGAGGGGCCGCAGTGGCTCGGGGCACATGCAGGGGGACACTCCCGTGCTTTCCTGCACCGCACTGTGGGCAAAACCGAGCCCTCTCTACACTTGTGTGAAGGAGACCAGGCCGTCATTGGAAGGGGGTTGAAAGTTCTGGAAAGGAGACTTATTTATGGACTAAGGGGACAGAAGACGAGCCAGTCTCCAGTTGGCAAGCAGGGTCCTCAGGTGCGGTTCGGGGAGGGAGGGCACTTTCTCGCCAGTCTTTGGGTACCCGTGGCTGTCCTTGGCCGGATACAGGGGACAGGCTGTGGAAGTTCCACAAGAGGAAGGGCTGTTCACTGTTAGGGACCCGGCGCTTCCTCGGCACCAGTGGGCGTCGGGTGCTTCCTGGGGTCGAACTGCCAGCAGCATCCTTATGAAGGAATCGCTGCCACGACAGGCGGCTTCTCAGCCACCACTTTCACATCCACGCGACAGGGATGGATCCTCGCCCCGCCTCCCCGGTGGGCTATTTTGGAACTCAATGGTCTGTGGATGAAGCAGGCACCCGGGACAGGCGGGCGTGAGCTGGCGCCGATAAACACCCGCTCGCATTGTTTGTTTAGCACTAAGAATGGCCCAGCTGACCGCAATATTACAGGGATGTTAATAATCGTGCAAAGCAAGGGGCTCTGAAGAGGCTGCTGTGGGCGCTGAGTCCTCACAGGTATGTCCAACGTGCCCGGCACAGAGTACGCTCCCTTCAGTGGAGCCTCTAGCTCGTCCCAGGACGTGTCTACAGGGACGGCGCAACTATGACCTATCCTTGAACGCAAGCTCGGAGATTCCATCGTTTGTCCAGAGTTGCAGCGTCCGCGGAAGACCCGCTCTGGGCCCCAGAACCCGTGTCTTAGAGGCGTTTGCAGGCACCGGACCACTGGATGCTCACAGTCCTGTAGGCCAAGTGTCTTTGTCCTCACTCAACACGGGGCAGCCGGGCACCGAGGGCCGTGACTTTCTCCAGCTCACCCAGCCGCGGACACGGCCAGGAGTGGGCTGGCTGAAGCTGCATGCCCGCCTGCCCAGACCCACTCCCCTTCCCCAGGGAGTCCTCACCCTCAGCCTCGCTTCCCGGGAAGGCAGCAGAGCTCCTTCAACCACCTGACCTTGCTTGACCCGAGGCAGGTGCTCCTCATCAGGCCGGGATGCAGGTGATCAGGAATAGGGTGGGCTCAGCGCCCCAGTAGCCCTGTCTGTGCCCAAGACCCACATTTTATCCCCTGCCCCATCCTGCACCCATCTGAGTGGATGGCATGTGCACTTGCAGATGCTGGGCCCCCCGCCCCCCCTACTTAACTCCTGCTTCACTACAACTCTAGGGCTAAGTTAGAGATTTCCCAAAAGGAGGATCTCAGAGAAGAGTTAGGACCTCCGGGGAGAAGTGCCCTTGATGGATGGTGCTTCCCTCCACAATCAGGGCTATTGTGGGACACCCTAAGGTTGGTTACCCAGTTCAGATGGCAGGTCCTCGAAAGGCCAGTCTTGTCTTCTGGCTGCCGCAGCTGGAGGCAGGAGAAGGGGTGTCTTGGTGGGAATAAAGGGGGGAAGGCAGCAGGGCATTGGAGCCCCCAGGACCATCTAATAAAGGGAGCCAGGGAGGACGCCAGAGACAATGCCAGAGGAACTCCAGAGAGTTCCAGAACCTTCCCTCTGCCTGGTCGTCACATTCCAGCCTTGTTGGCACTTCCCAACAGATGCCCAACACACATCTGGGTGAATCTCTCATTCATCAGACAGGAGATCCATGGGGTGGGGTGTTGGTGCTTCAGCACCTCCCCATTACCGCTGACCGCTTGGCACCAGGCCCCACGAGTGCTGTGGGTGCTTCAATCCCTCCCTGAGCCCCATGGGCTTGTGAAGGGAGATGGCAGGGAGGCCCTCCTGCCTTAAAGTTAGCCTTGCAGGTCTGAAACACCCAGGGACACACACAGTGAACAGCAAGGCCTTGTGGAAAAACAGGGGTTTCAAGAGCCAGCCAACTGCTGCTTCAAACCCTCCATCACCCAGTACTAATGGTCGCCACCTAATTAGTGAGGTGCTCTAATACCCAGTCTTCATCTGTAAAGAGGGACCACAAATCTAGCTACAGAATCTGTGCCTCCCAAGGACACACCAGGTTGGCAAATTGGTTTTAGAGGATGGGCTGACGTCATGGAAGCAGCCACCTCCCCTTTGAGACGGGTGGGCTACCCTTGTTTTGCAGTTTAAGAAACAGACTAGAGGTCTCTTGAGAGGTGACTATTTCCCTTGTCTAGAGGATGGCACCTCTTTTCAATCTTTTTATTTTTATTTTTTTCCCTCTTTTCAATCTTATTTTATGCTTATGTGGTTAGGGTAACCAAGCCAGCGCTACAAAATAGACCCCGAAAATTTCCACTTGCAAATCCTCGTGAGCTCCAGGCATTTATTAGATGGGTTCCTGCTTTTAGGAAAATTGTCAACCTGACCCAAATAGTTCATGTTTTCTTGTCACCTAAGCTTGGCCTCCCAGAACACTACCACCACGCCCTGTGATCCACCTTCCCAAGTTCCCCCCAGGTGGACTCTCCAACAGCCGCACACCCCCTCCCCTCAGGAAGCTCACCGGACCTCTATGAGCCTCATTTCATAGAGACCCACCCTACTTTCAGAAGGGGGAAAATGGTGTGGACATCATTAAAATGCAAGTCGTAAGTATCATACTGAGAATGAGGAACATGTTCTGTAGCCCGTGGGGTGGGTCAACCAGAGGAGAAGAATGCAGTTGCTCCAGGACTTGGTAAAGTCAGGCACAGAGAGATTTTTAAAGGGAATATGTGTAGCTAAGGATCCACATAAAGTATAGCAAGAGGAGAGAAATGGACAGAAGGAAGGAAAGAAGACAGAGAGAGAGAAGGGAAGACAAGGGAACTAGACTCCTCTGCCACCTGTTAGCCGAGTAGGACAAGGGACCTCCCTTCCTGGGTCTCAGCAACTTCACCTGTGCAGCAGGTCAGGTGAGAAGAACTACCTCTAGCCCAAGGGGGTCACTAAGAGACAATGGAGACAGTGCCTGGGGAGATGCTTCCTATATAGGGAGGTTCAAACAAGCATCAGGAACTCTTATTTGGGTAAACTATCCAAACTATCCAAACCTCCACTCTTCACCCATGAAAGTGGGCAGTCACCCAGATCAAGAGGATGACAATAGATGATGCACACGAAACCCATTACAGGAGATAACGAGGGCTCGGGGAAGAGAGGCTTCCCCCAGTTCATGCTCGGAGCGTTGGTGCCACGTCTAGGTGGACCTCTCTGGCCACTCTCCACACACACAAGCACACACGCTGCCTTTGCAGTCTCACCGGGACCCCCACAGGGACGGTAACCTGTGGCAGCAGCTATCTGCCCATGCCCGCTTTCAGAACCGGAGCTCCAGGAATTACGTGATTACCTCATTGGGCAAAATATAGAGAAAAGAGAGCTCAGACGCTTCCCCTGTGCTTTTGGTTGATTAACTATCAGGGCTTTTGCTAAATGTTGACAAAGAGATCGCCTCATCCCTAGAGGTACATGTGAGCATTCCTCTTATTTCACCTGTTAGAAACAGAGTGGGTCGTGCAGGTGGGGTCGGAGGAGTCCTCTGGGCATCGGTCCTCGAAGTGTGGCTCCTGCACCGGCGGCAGCAGCAGCAGCATCCCCTGGGCCTTGTTAGAACCAGATGCTCGGGAGGGTGGGGGGTGGGGGGAGGGCAGCAAGCTGGTTTAAAAAGCACTCCAGGTGATTCAGATGCTGTCAAATCTGAGAAGTATGGGGGTCGGAGTGGGTGGTGGGGGCAAAAAACGTGAACACAGTTCCTGGCTCGGCCACACACAGAGGTCAACTCACTTGGTCCTTGGTCACACGGTTAATACACTTCTAAAATGAGGGCAGGCCTATTTGCCTCCAAGCTAACTAGCATGTTGCAGGCGTCCCGGCAGACCACGGTGCTTATAAATACCAGGTACTGTTATATTCTCACATGATCTACAAATTATTCTACATGAACCAAGGCAAGGAAAGGACGCCCCATACTGTGATCAGCCCACCAGGAGCACAATTTCCAATAACTCTCCAGGCTTCCCGAGGCTTGCAGAGTTACAGAGCCCACCCCTCCCCACTTTGGGGGGTAGGCAGGAGCCCCAACATTTTGCAGCTGTCGGCCGCCCCTGGGGACAAGACCTCCCCGATGCCCAGGATGCAGAAGACGTCATCTGGTGTATAAAAAAAATAGTAACCCTATGCTGGTGTAATGGTAATTATACTTAACATTTATGAGCACTTTTTACAAATATAAGTCATTTATTTTCATTAGCTCATTTCATCCTCACAGCAACCCTCTGAGATGAGGAGTATTAGGGTCGCCAATTTATAGAAGAATAAAGTAAGGGCTAAGGGGTTGAGGAACTGCATGGTGTGGCACAGCTGCCAAGTGGCTGAGCGGGTCTGAAGTCACCAGTCTGTGTCCAGGGTCCACGTCCTCAGCCTCCCCTGCCCCTCCACCCCCACCCCGTCCCACCATCGAGCAGCCCAGCATTTGCCCTTCCCACAAATACTCCTGCCTCCTGTACAAAGCCCTTGGTCCTGTGACTGGTCCATTAGGCTTGGCAGGTGCCTGAGTGTCTGTGAGATCCCGTGAACTCAAAACTTCCCCAACGCTCCCTTCAGCACCACGGACAGGGTCTCCGGCCCGGGACTGGACGCCCTCCGCGTTTTGCCCCCAACCCCACAAGGCTGCTTGAGGGCACATAAGCAACTAAACGTATTTTCCCCCTACACCCTTTAATTATTATAAAAATAGGAGGCCTTCAACCACAGTTATCCAACTCGATAACCATGAATAATGCACATTAATGCACAGGCTAAGAATAGGAGATGGGGCTGCTGATTAAGTCAGCCGTGAGCAAAGAGAAAGGGACCCAGCGCTAGAAGCAATGGCATAAATATATCTTAGAAGTTTCACACGTACAAACACACACGTATAATTTATATTTTATGGCTAAGAAGCTCTACGATGAGGTCACGACATAAAATAAGTTGGTTCCCACAGGGACACGGTTTTTGAGGGTCAAGGCTTCCCAGATCCAGCACCTGCTTTCAGAGAAGGGCAGAGAACTGGCACTGGGCAGTGTAATGGGTAGGAGTGGGTCACTATGGGACCAGAGGGGCCCAGACTCCGTCAGGGGCTGCAGGAGGCTGATACTCAAACCCAACAGCCTGGCACATATCAAAAGCTCAATAAGACCACCACATGGCACTTTCTTTGAGACCAAGTCACAACCCTGTCCCACATAAAATCACCATGGGTCGGCCACTGAATTCTGCACGGCTCTGACTGCCAATGTCTCCATCCCATTCTCTCAGAATCCGTGAAATAAAAGCGCGCCCACTACCCCTTGCGATGCCACATTTTCCGCTTATACCAGAAACCCCTGATGTAGAGAATCATCTCCTGGTTTCTGGAGACCTTTCTTGGTCCCTGGTCTGGAAAAGAGGCACCAGGAAGAAAATCCCTATTTGGCAGGGCCCTCTCTTCTTTCCCCACCAATCCTGCAATCCATTCTGTAGAGACTCCATGAAATCTCATCTCTCTATTTCAGATAAAACTTGCCCTTGAAAGACACCAAAAATGAACTAGCTCGGGGCGGGGCGGGGTGGGGGGGAGACCCGGCCTTTTACCTTGGAGACAGCACACAGCGTCGCTGTCATGCTGGCATCAGAGTGGTGCCATTGTGAGGGTTGGTGTGACTGTCCCCTTCAGGGGGACCCCAGGCACTGCTGTGACTGCCTCACAGAAAGGGCCCTGGGTGAGCTCAGATCAGGCCTGAATGGGAATGTCCCTTCCAGCTCTTACCTGCTCTGCCCTCTAAGCTGTGCAGTGGCCAGAGTGACTTTTTCCTGCACACTCTTCATCATCCTCTGGGCATGCCACTTTTGCTCTCAAGTGCAAATAGGTTGCAGTAATCATATGTCAAGGCTCGTGTCCCCCATTTTGCTTTCCCTCTCTAGTCCCCAGGAGCCCTGCCTGCCCCTAAATGGGCAGCTGTTAGGATTTTGAACAATCCGGAGCTATTATAAACTATGTTGTCCTCTTCTTACAGCTTCTTACAGCAAGAACATCAATGTGTGTGTTTCCCAAGTCTCAGTGGCTTTTCTGTGAAATGGGGGCAATGCCCCCTTCCACCTGAGCTCACTGGAAGGAAGGAATGAGACGGTGTCTTTGGGACCTCCTGACTCCCTGCATGAGGGCTCAAAGGTTACTGGGTCAGAAGCATCCCCGGTATTTCAGGACGCAGAGGGCCATGGTGGATGCACAAGGAGGAAGCAGTCTCGGTGGGGAGGAATACTGAGGCAAGATCCCAGGAAACATGAACCCAGAATTGGAACCAGACTTGCAGAGGAAGGGTCTCTTGGGGCCCCACACAGCAGGTGAGAAGTACACTCCAAATGCGTGGACTTTACGTGGCATTGCACAGTGGTCAACGGGGAATCTGTCCCATTTTATAATCAAACGCAAATTCACCTGCGCTTGCAGGTTTCCAACAGGACGGCGAGTGTAGGCCAGAGGACAGATCCTTGGAACTCAGGATTTCCAGGCATCGGGCCCCACTGCTGGTAGGCATTTTTGGGCAGGCGGGTCCCCCATTTCCCTGAAGCCAGGGGCCTTTTCTGAGAGGCTGGATGCTTCACGGTCCACAGAGAAGTGGAAGGGCCTGCTTCGTCCTCAAGGGAACATGCACAGAACCTGGGGGGCCAGGCTGCCTCCGCTGGCCCCTATGAACCTGGCTTCCCAACACCCCTTCTTAACTTCACCACGACGGCCTCAGGCTCCTTCCTCACTTTCCCACTTGGCATCATACTTCGTGAGCCTGCGATGCCCCATCACATGAAGACTCTCCTCGAGGACGCTCGGGCTTGCGGCTCACAGCTCTGGCATCCTCTTCAGGGCATTCAGCTGAAGTTTTGAGAAGGCGGCATCTGGGCCACTCGTTCGACTCAGATTCCTCTTTTATCACGTTTGTCCTGTCAGGTTTACGACCCTGACAAGAACTGAAGAAAACCATAAAAGATGAGGAACTGATGGCCTAAACCTCTGTCCACTACTGAGCCAGCCAGCCCAATAAAATTCAGCTGAGTTTCTTAAATTCACTTGTGTATATATATATATATATATATATATATATAATATATATATATATATTTTTTTTTTTTTCCTGGTGTACCACACTGTGGGATCTGAGCACAAAATCCATAGGAACTTTTATTTATTGCCATGTGGATTTCTGTGGAAATGCTTAAGACAGGACTTTCTGGTTGTTGTTGTTTTTGGGTTTTTTTCCCTTCTACCAAATGCTGAGTACTGAGTTGCTGACCCAAGCACGGCTTTACAGGACACTCTGCCCCAATTTCATCCCCTGCGGGTCTCAGGTGCTCTTGCTGCCTATAGGGTGGGATCCGGGCTGATGAGGGGCTCTGGAGCCCTCTCCCTACGCTGTCCCCTACTGTGCTCCACCCCAGGGAAATGGAGCCCTGCCCCACCTCCTGATCTCGGCCAGTCCCACCTGAGGCCCCTTCCGGACCCCAACCCCACTCTAATTTTAATATTAAGACCAGCTGCTGGTCATAAGGAGAACAACACTGGCAAGCAAAGCATCACGTCGTGTATCTGAGCAGCTGGAGACGCTGCCTGCGTGATCACTCAGCAATATCCCCGACAAGGATCCATTTGAGGCCCAGCCTCTGAGCATCACCTCGCCCTGCGCCGACTGGCTCACTTCACCGCAGCAAAATGGCTGCAGGGATGTCAAGGTCCTCATCCTCACGGCCGTGAGCCCAGGGGAAAGAACATCTGTCTCTAGGCTTCGAAGCAAAAGTGCTGAGTTTGTCTGGCTTGAGCCAACTTAGATAATGTGCCCCAACTGGTCACCGTGCTCAGGGACTCCGTGCCCGGAGAGCTTGCACCTCACTCTTGCTAATGCTTGCCCAAGCCGTTATTTAGCAGGTGCCTACAAAGTTCTCCCCTGGATACCCTCACTGAGCCCTCAGGGCCATGGAAGGAGAACACACACGTCGGTTCTAGTATCTTCCAGGTAAACTGAGATACTGAGAACTTTAGAGAATGCCCCCCGCCGGCCCACCACGCTTATGCAGCAGGTCCCAATGCCCTACCCTCAGCCACTGCCATGTTCCACCTTCTGGACCCACCGGCCGTCACGCCAGTGCTCAGCAGACCTCCCCCTCCCCCTTGCTGGGAGAGAGGGCACTTTCCTCCAAAATTACACCATTTTGGGATTTCACACGTAAACAATTACAAACACCCTGTAATCCTTAAAAGGATTTTCATTATATTAAGACTTAGTCTTTGGTTAAATGTCTACAGATGTGGTAGCATCAAGAATAATTAACAAGACCCCCCCAAATCCCACTACCCAGGTGTGCTGGCTGTCTGCCCTGCGCACGCGCCCTTTTATGCGTGAGCAACGTGGGGCTTCCTAGGCTGTATCTCATTGCGTCACGTCGCAGGCCTAGCTCCCTGTGGCGAGGTGTTCCTAATTCTCACTTGTGCCCATCCGGTTGCTGTGATGTGATGCTCCGTGAGGTTGTCGCCATCGTAGTTGTCAGGAGCACTTATAAAAAATGGAGTCAGCTCATGGTAATTTTGTTCCTGCTTCTGTTCCACCCTTCATATGAATTATGCTCATGGTAATTTCCTAGACACTTTTTTAATCTCATTTTGTAGCACCGCACTCCCACCACCACCACCACCACCATGCACTGTAACACGGAGTATCCTAGGAAATCCTCAGTGTGCTGTGCCGACGTGAGCATCCTCCGCTCCTCTGTCCCCTGGGGCCCAGGCAGGGTCCTCAGTGTGCATAACAGTGTGGGGGATGGAGGCCACAACCTGGCTGCTCCAGGTAAGAAGATCACACTCTGAGTTCGTGCACGTCTCCTCTGCAGAAGGGGGTGAATGAGCCCTGGGAAGGCTCTAACCAACCTGGTTTTAGAGCTCTGTGAACTCACACCCTTGCTCCTGTCCTGGGTCCTTAAATACTATCTTTTAAAGAAACACATGTCACTCTTGTATGGATGTTAGCAGTAGCGTCTAGCAGAAAAAACACAAGGAAGGCAAGGGACAGCGTCTTTACCCGTGCCAAGCACGTGCCAGGGACGAAGCCAGGTGCTTTCTCAGGCATTACTAACCCCCTGTAATCCCCACAACAGCCCTACCCACAACAGACATCAATGTTCCCACTTTACAGATGAGAAGCTGAGGCTCTCAGGGAGATAGCAGCCCAAGGTCACCCGGCCACTGCAGAGCTGGGAGCCAAACCACGTGTGCCCAGCTCCCCGAACCTGCTTTCTTTCCATCACCTGAGCCTGGAACCGAGGCTAGCTCTTCCCTCCTTCCTCCCAGGTGCCAGGTTTCTAAGGAATAAGAGGACAACCCCGGAACAGCAGAGACGTCCCCACCGTCACATTGGGGGGGAGCCCAGCAGAGGGAAAGTGGAGCGGACGCGCCGGCTCGCAGGCAGCAGAGGGCGCTGTGGGCCCAGGAAAGGGACGCAACGAAGCGGCTGGTTGGGGTGGGGGGTGGCAGGCAGGGAGCGGGCTTCTTCCCTGGCGGCCTGGGTCCCCAGAGCAGAGGGACCCCCAGCTCAGGATGCACCCCGACTGGTAAGCTCACCAGAAACTCACGTTTTGGACTTGTTTTTGTGGTTTCTAAATCTTTTTCTACCAGTGGGGCTCACGATCCGGCTAATGTTACCTCATCTCCACGGTGGCCAGACCAGCTCGGGGCCCACCCAAGGGAACCCTCATGCCAGCGTCTTACTGTGCTGGTCAATCTGCTCTGCGAGGGAAGAAGCAAGGGTGGAGGGCACGGAGGGCATGACCCCTCCCTGCTCCCTCCAACTCCACCGGAACCGGTCCCGACCAGCCCAATCACCACCACCCAGCCAGCTGCAAATTAACTGAAAATTATGGGCGGAACATAAACAGAGCATCACCAGCTCGAGAGCTCGCCGTGCCAGGCGCTGCGTCAAACCCTTCATGCACATTCCCTCCCTCAGTCCCACCCCACCTTATGTGATAGAACCATTATCATCCCCCTCCCTCCTTTTACAGAAAAGGAAACTGAGGGTCAGAGTAGCCCAAGGACAGACATGCGGTCAGCACGAGGTGCGGCCAGATTCTGAAGCTGGGTCTGCTGCACCACATTCTGTGACACCCCCCACCCCCCACCACCCCCTGCACTGGGTCGAGCTGGCCCTCCGTCCTGGATGGCGGAGGGCCGAGATCCATTCATCCATCCGCCTGTTGGGCAAGCAGGTACTTAATGTCAGCTGCCTCCCTGAAGCTTGGGAGGCTCATCCTTTTATGGCCCCAATGCCTGGGCTGTGGGCAGCAGCTATGGGGTCTCCCCTCAGAGGCTGCTCCCCCCGTACCTTAGCCTGATTTCATATATATTAAAACACTGGGGGAAGACTGGCCCCAAGAAACCTACGGTGAACATGGGAACCAGACAGGAGGTTAGCTTCCAAGACCAGGGGCAGAAGCAGCCGAGGAACATGGCGCCACTCAATGGTCTTGGGCATTTGATGGGGAGCCCAGGAGAGTCAGGAGGCCAGGACCTCTGACAGCTGTTGAGCTGTGTGACCTGGAGCCCGTCCCCTACCTTCTCTGGGAGCCAATTTCCTGAGTGGCTGAGGAAGGGGAGCTTCAAACAGCCCTGCAGCTTCCCTTCGCTTTCACAATAACCACTGATTGTGTTTCCTACCATCCCACTCACCTATGACCTTGGGCCGGTCACTTGACCACTAAGCTTTGTTCTTCCCATCTGTGAAATGGGCATAAGCAGTGCCCTCCTAAAGCACTGTCTTCATCATGAGACATAAGGTGCAGGGCACATTGGGCCTCACGGAGGGCAACACACATCATCACAGTGGCTAACTACACGCCAGGAATACAGGACACACGAGCACAATCAGAGAAACACGATTCCTGAACCCACTGGGCTGCAGTCCATCCAATCCCCTCGCATGATGCACTTGCTGTGGAGAGACGATTCAAGTGGGCAAGCCGGTGTGTTGGGCCCTGTCCAAGTGCATTAGTCACCGGTGGCCTCCTCTGCTCTGAGGACTCTATCGGTCCTCCTGACCCACCCTGGCCTCGCCTCATCCTTGGGGGGCTGGGGGTGTAGACAGAAAAGTCCCAGGGGCTCTGGCTGGGGTGGGCTGATCACCAAGTCTCAGAGCTGCCGCCTGCAAGGGCCTTTATGCATCATCCCATCCCACCCCCTCGTTCTTACAGATGAGGAAGCAGAGGCCCAGAGAGGGAGGTGACTCACCCCGAATCACACAGCTAATATGGGACAGAATCAAGACTCAGATTTTGCTAAAAATGTTCCACTGCAAGAGAATGTCAACCAAGGACAAAGCCAGAAATGCTGGAGTCTGTGCGGCTGCCCATCTGTCCTGCCAAGCCCCGAAGATGTGAGGAGGGCTCCCTGGCTGCACCTGTGACCTGGCCAGGTCCGGACTCTGGTGTTGCAGGCAGGGATTCGGGGGGCACCGGGGAGGTGCCTGCAGCCATCAGGAGAATAAGGCTGCCCGTTCTGAGCTAAACCAGAACAGACAAGGCTGAGATGCACCTGCTGCTCACAGGAAAAGGGAGGCCCATCACTTCCTGCCTGGCGACGCCAACACAGGAGGACAGCTCAGCAGCCAGAGGACACGCTGGTCCCGGAGATGCATGCTGGTGTCACTTAGCGAGCACCGCCCAGACCCAGCACCCTGACTTCAAGGGCTCCGGCAGCTCCAGTCCCAACAGGAGCATCTGGGTGTCCTGCTAATGCCCGTGCCCCGGGCCCACAGATACCTAGCAGGCTAGCGCCAGTAGATAAAAATAGTTGCTGAACTTGAGCACCTTCCCTCCAGGTGCTGGGCTAGTAAACCGCCCAGAAACCATGGACGGGGGCCACTGCCAGCCCCACATTAGGTGGCAGTAGACCCAGACTGGAAAACTGATGGCAAAGTCCCCCTGTGCTGCGTGTCCCACTAGGCGGTGTCCCAGGGTCTCAGACCGCTCCGTATCCTTGCGTAGGAGATACTGTGTGTGCGCGCATGTACCTGTCCTTCTAACGGGGGTAAAAAGGAGGAGTTCACTGCGGAATAAACGAAGATACGGAGAAGCGTAGGGGAGAAGGTAAATACCCTCAGCATTTTCACCCTGTTTCACCATGGGGCTTCACCTCCAGAATCGATCTCTCGATCTCTCTTACACACACACACACACACACACACAGACTCACATATAGCTGCACACATGCACACACAACTGGGTTCCTACTGTATAGATATTTTCCCACATGCTTTAAAAATTAGAAAAATGTTATTGTCATTTTCGAGGTCATTAATCGTTCGTCTAAACGTGGTTTTGCATTCCTGAACGCCGCTGAGTTATTTAGCAGTATGATAACCGAGTTCACCTTGTGCCTACAACATGGCACGTGGGTGCTTCCAGGCTCCCTTCTGAATTACACTGACTGAACCATGGGCCCTGAACTTCTGGGCATCCTTGATTTATCTCCGGAGAGTAAATCTCTGGTGTGAAAGTATGCAATGAAAGGGTACCTACGGGGGGGGGGGGGGGGGGTTGGGGGCGGACAGGCTGGCCATGGGAAAGCTGTTCCCAAGGTCGTGGAATAAAGTGGCACTTGCTCGTACAGCCAGCCCTATGTGAGGGGCTGAGGAAAACCCTCTAGGGCCCTGGGCACCGCGTTCTGGGTCTGCAAGTGCCTGCGCTCTGGTGAGATGTTAGCACAAATGCCTGCCAGGAGGTCCTGTGGTTGTCTCTCCTGGGACACAGGAGGTACATTTTTAATAGCTGGTGGGAGTGAAATATGGCATTTTAGTGACACTCTGGTTCTTATTTCTCCTTACAGGCTAAGAACTTAAGAAAGCTTTCCTCCTCAGAAGGAAGCCCTGGGTCCTAGGATCTGTGCTTGTTATGATGAAGGTAAAAGAAGGTGTAACATTCGTATTTAGGGGGAGCATGTACAGGTCTGTCTCCTGTTTCCTCCACTGCTCTGCCTGTCTCCTCCTGCAGCAGCTCGTCATCTCCTCTCGGAACTTCCACAAGTCTCTTGGTGATTCCCCAAATTCCTCTGGTCTCTCCCTTCACACCCATCTGGCACCTCATACTCAAACATTCCCTGCAGGTCTGACTGTGCACAGAACCCTTCAGTGTCTTTCCAAACTTCAGATGAGGCCCGAGCACGCTCTGATATCTAACACCCTGCAGGCTGGTCCTCAGACCCCTCTGCAGCTCTGCATCCCGCTCCTTATGCACCCCAGTGAGCACCCTCTGTTCCAGACACTGTCTGTCACCCATGGCCTACACGAACATTCTCCTCCAGTTGTGTTCGCTCATGCTCGTCACTGCCGGGAAGCACTGGCCAAGATGTACACATCAACCGCTCAGGTCCGGGGACCCTGCACACTGAGGCTCCTCGCTCAGCCCAGGAGGCCTCTGCTCTCTGCTCGGATCTTATAAGCAGCACAATGGTGTCACCTCCTCTCCCAAAAGCAGATCCTCCCCACCTCACCCTGCTCTCTGGCCAGCTGCACAGCCCCAGGAAGAGCGATATAAGGGAGATGCTTACCTTTTCACCCTTCTCTCCTGGGAAAAAAGGTCCTCTGCCCTAGAAAAGGAAAGCAGGGGGTCAAGATTTACTACAGAGCATCTCCATGTATGATGTCACGCACGGAAGCACCACCTAGGGTCTGAAAGGGTTGTCATCAGCTCTGCCCAGCATCTTACAAAAGGGATGATAACCCTTACTTGGGGGTTCATTCTCGTGGGTATAACCCCATTTAATTTTACTTAGATGTCGGGATGTCTGGATGGCTCAGTGGTTGAGCATCTCCTTTTAGCTCTGGGCTCAGTGGCTGAGCGTCTGCCTTTGGCTCAGATCATGATCCCAGGGCCCTGGGATTGAGTCCCCCGTCAGGCTCCCTGCATGGAGCCTGCTTCTCCTCTGCCTGTGTTTCTGCCTCTCTCTGTGTCTCTCATGAATAAATAAATAAAATCTTCCTTAGATGTCATCTTTACTGAGATGTCATCCACCTACTACACAACTCACCTAAAGTACACAATGCAATAGTTTTCAGTGTATTTACAGAGTTTTAACAAGCACCACAATCAACTTCAGGATGTGTTCATCAGCTGAGAACGAACTGCACACCCTCCAGTGGCCACCCCCGCCCCTGCCCTCCCACCTCCCACCCAAGGCAAACACAAATCTATTTTGTCCTTATAGGGTTGCCTCTCCTAGACATTTCATATACACAGAATCATATGATATGTGGGCTTTGGAGCTGGCTTCGCAGCCAGTGGCTTCTCAGCAAAGTGTTTTCAAAGTCCACCCATGTGTATCATGGATCGACGCTCCGTCCTACTGCAGAATAACCTGCCACGGCTTGAAGGTGACACACATCTCATTTATCCGTTCGTCATGTGATGAACATTTAGGTCGTTTCTACTGTTTGGTTATTATGAGTAATGCTGCACTGAGCATTTGTGTACAGGTTCCGTACGAGCATATGTCTTCATTTCTTTCGGGTACGTATCTAGAAGTGGATTGCTGAGTCACACGGTGATTCTGTTCAGCCTTTTAAGGACGGCCAGACTGTTTTCCAAAGCAGAGGCACCATTTTCTACCAGCGATGCCCAAGAGTCCCAATTTCTCCGGCTACCTGGCCACTCTACCCATCACTACCAGTGAGGCCCTTGGGTCTCTAACCATCACCACTGACTTACCTATTTCCCTCTTCAATTATGTCACATTTTGCCTCACGTGTTTGGGGCTCCTGCGAGGTGCACGTATGTCTATAACTGCTCTCAATTTCTGAAAGGCTGACAGTTTAATCAACATAAGACACCCTCTTTCTTTCTGCAAATTTTGGGTTTTAGAGTCTATTTTGTCTGGTATTAGCACGGTCACTCTGAATTTTTAGGTTTTCTATTTTCAAAATTTATACTTTCCATCCTTTTACTTTCAACTTATTTGCATCTTTGAGTCTAAAGTGTATTTCCTGGCGCACCTGAGTGGCTCAGTGGTTGAGCATCTGCCTTCAGCTCAGGTCGTGACCCTGAGGTCCACGGATCGAGTCCTGGATCGGGCTCCCTGTAGGGAGCCTGCTTCTCCCTCTGCCTGTGTCTCTGCCTCTCTCTCTCTCTCTCTCTCTCGCTTCTCTCATGAATAAATAAATACAATCTTAAAAAAAATAAATAGAAAGGATATCACCTGTAGACACAATAGAATTGGGTCTTATTTTTATGTTAGCCTGAAAATATAGCATGATTACCGACAGAGAGAGTTTTATGTATGCATCTGACTTTTCATTTCTGCCTCCTGTCTTTTATGTTTCCTTTATGGTTTTGTTTTGGTTTTGTTTTTTGCATTAAGTATTTTTTAGTGCTACATTTTAGTCTCTTTAGTGGCACTTCCCCTGTACATTTTGAACCATTTGGGTAGAGGTTGCTCTTGGGTTTACCATACACACCGTATCTTATCACGACCTACTTCAGATTCATACTGATTCCACTGAGATTTCTAAAGACCCGCTTCCCTACGTGGTTTCAGTGCCTCTTCCCCCGATCTCATGCCTGTTACTATACCTGTTTGCTGGACGCCCAAATGCACACTGTCATGATGACCACTTTGAGCTTGTCATCCACTGTACTCTGGCCTCCACCATCCCTGACAGTCAGTCAGTGAATGATCTTACTGCCCTTTCTCCGAACACATTGACTCATTTTATTTTTCCTCATGCTGCTTTCAAAAGTTTGTCTTTTGGCATTTTGGCGACAATCTTTCTAGAATAGCTCTCTTTGTGTCATCCTGATTAGAGTTCACAGAGCTTCTTGAATGTGTAGATTACTGCCTTTCACCAAATTTGGGATTTTTTCCCCCCACCATTATTTCCTTGACTACACTTTCTTCTCCTGCCTCCCTCCTTCTGGCATTCCCATTAAGTACACTCTGCACCCCAAGGCTCTACTCATTTTCCTGCCTTCCTTTTTCTCTCTAGTCTTCAGATTACATAATCACTGTTGAGCTGTTTGCAAGAACGCTGGCTCTTCCTTCAGCCAGTTCATACCTAACTGTTGAGCCTCTCCACTGATTCCCCTTTTTTTCCCTTCCAGTTGTAATTTTAAGCTCTAGAATTTCCAGGGTTTTTTTTTTTTTTTTTTTTTTTTTTTTTAGAAATTTCTCCCTCTATGGATATGCTGTGTTTGCTGACATGCTGTCACAAGACCTGTCTTGCCTCCTTTAAGAATGATTTCCCTTTGTCCTCTATCACTGTGATGGCTACTTTGCAGGTTCTGTTTGCTCATCCGATCCCTGCTCCCCAACTCAGGCAGCCCCTGTTCCCTGATTCTTTTCCTGTGGGTCACTGGGATATTCTGGGGAAGCACACACAGTTCAGTCAGAATGGGAAGGAGATAAGAGCCAGTCAGAAAGAGGAGGCGAGGGGAAATCCAGGCGTGGAAAGACAGCGAAGTTATTCCTGGTGGAGGAAAGAGCATGTGCAGTGGCCGGTGAGAAGTGACCCGTTTGGGGACTCCGGGCTGCCAATATGGGTGCACAGAACCCAGGGGTGGCGATGAGGGTGCAGGACAGGGCTAGAGCGACAGCTGGGGCCACCTTGGGAGGAACTCCCGAGCCCACGGAGAGGAGCCTGGACCTCCGAAGGCAGTGTGTAGCTGTTTGGCTCCAACTAGGTGTTCAATGCATTCTAGTGGATGAGCTCGCTAGGGGAAGCATGGGGTCGCCCACACCAGCCCTATACTCACCGTGTCGCCTTTTTCTCCCTTGGGTCCAGGAGCTCCGAGCAACCCAGTGGCTCCCATGTCTCCCTGCAGGGTGGAAACCAGAGAAGAGCCCTGGGTCAGGTCCTGTGACAGGGCTCCCCCACTCAGGCTGCCCACCGCCCACCTGGCCTTGACTCCCTGGCAGCGGCTGACTCTGTCACTGCCAAGTGCACAATGAGGCCACACTTCCCACCCCCGGAGAAGGAGGAGGCATCTACATACTTTCCCCAACGTCTTTATTCCAGAACCAAGAACATCCTGAGAAAGTGAGTGGGTGAACGCAAAATGCGTTCGTCCCCAGGAATGGCCCAGCCCCAGAAGGGGGGTGAGAAGCCCCAGAGTTCAAACTCCCGCTCTGCTGCTTCTTGTGAGAGCATCCTTACTCCTTGGGCCGTAGGCTCTTCCTCTGTGAAATGGGCACGCTGTCATGAGCAACACTGAAAGCATGAGGTGCTTTGAAAATTGCCAGAAGTCAGCCTGGGTCCCCTGATTATGCTCTTTGTACGCCCAGTGTGCCCACAAGGCCCCGGGCCCTCCGTGAAGACGGGCGGGTGAGCAGAGGAGCAAAGAGTGTTTGCAAGAGGAAAAAATTCACCAGGGCTGCATGTGGGGTAGAGCCGTCTACTCCCTTGCCATGATCCAATCCACGACAGGCTTGGGTGCCCAGCACAGGAGCCCTCAGTATTGTCTGTTTTTCTCCCGTCTTGGTGTGCAAATTCATCTGGGCTCACCCCCACCTCATACACTCTCAGAACAAATAGCTAGTTTGCTTGGGCCACTCCCTTGGCCCGTCCTGGCCTTGCCCTGCCTTCTTTATCCCGAGCAGCTCCCGCGTATCTTGCTGGACCCCTGGGCCCCTCCACCCTGGCTGTCCCCACAGGGGTCCCTATTCCTCTCTGTCAATTTTCTCTTGCCACCGGCCTGTGGTCCCTGGGAACAGGGCTCCCTCATTCACTGGAATGTACCTGCGCCCAAATGGGCCTTGGCACCTGGAGTCTCCAGACCGTGACACGTGACTGGGTAAATGGGGCCACTGGGAGCCACAGGTGTTCACCTGGAGTCTCAACCTCAGATTGGGACAATGTGACTGGTGAGGCTGAAGAGCCAGGACCTCCAATCCTCTCCAAGGAGCCACACTCCCCTCTATGTGTCAGTGTCTTTGTCCTTCCCTGGCATTCCTGCCCCCGGACGCGTCCTCCCTGCTGAAGTGGCTGCTCAGCCCTGGGTCTGTCCAACCACCACACAACACGGTCATTCCATAGACAACCGCTGCTTCAGACAGACCTTCTCACCTTTGCTCTTTTCTTCCATTTGACAGCTGAGAAGCTGAGGTGACAGCCTGGGGGCTGCTCAGTGAGGCATAAACCCCTGGGCTCATTCTCGCAAGGGCCACCTGGCACCCAGGACCACTCTGAATTGCTCTCCTTTGGCACCAAGGGAGGGGAGCCCATCAGGTGGGGTACGTGTACGTCTATGCATGTGTGTGTGCACGTGTGTGTCCATGCTCCCCAGCGCAGCAGAGGGACGGCAGAGGGGAGTAGCGAGAGAAAGGAGGGAGAGAGAGACAGAGAGATGGAAGGGGAGATGGAAGACAGAGAGATAGAAGGGGAGGCATCCTCTCTGGGCATTTCCACCACCACACTCAGCCCTTCTTTCAAACACCAGGCCAGGTAACGGCTTCTGGATCGTGCTGAGCTCCTCTGCCCGCCTGTGTGACCAAGTCACATCTCTCTGGGTCCCAGCTTTCTGAGACCAAAGTAACGATGTGAGAAGGCAGCCCTGTCCAGCTCTGGAAACGCTAGCAGCCAGGGGAGCGATGGAAACAGAGAGGGAGCTGCATGATGGAAGATGGAGGTGGCCCTCGAGGAGGCACCTGGCTCCCAGCAACTAGTGAGTTCAGAAAATTTGTGCAAGAAGAATTTCATGCAACTTCAAGAAATACTACATGCAGGCTAAATAGACTCTTAGAAGCCCAAGCCCCAAAGTTTCTGGAATACAGAAGCCAAAAAGGATTGATGCAGAATTAGCTGACCATGGAGAAGTCAGCCCCCTGGGGCAAATGGGACTGGAGCCAGGACTTTCTGACCCAAACCCTTCTAGCTCAGGTCCTCAAATGGAGAAGCAGAGGCTCCAGACTTCACGTCAACAAGCTCAGAACAAACACCGCAGGACAGTCATCTAATATGACACTTCATCTCTCCATAGAGCGCACAGCCAAGGTCACCGTGGGCCGCAAAGCACCCCTGAGCTGCGCCTGTACTGACCTTTGGGCCAGGGAGTCCCACGGGGCCATCAGAGCCCTTTTCACCCTAGAGGAAGAAGGACAGAAGAAACAAGAAGTAAGGCTCCATTTCATTTCCCCCCTCTGCCTTCCGCAGTTGGCCAGCCCTCCGCAGGCTCCTAAGCCAGTCTCTGAGCGAGCCACGCGTGGTCAGCAGCTGGACGGGGCTTCCTGCGGCTGCGAGCCCCTGTTCACAAACTCCAAGTACACAGGTACTTTAGCATCGTCATCGGTGGACTAAAGACAGGGACAAACAAGATGGTACCCACAGGCTACCTTTACCCTGACGATGTCACCGCTTTAGTTAAAAATGCCACGTGGGAGGATCCCTGGGTGGCTCAGTGGTTTGGCGCCTGCCTTTGGCCCAGGGCGCGATCCTGGAGTCCCAGGATCAAGTCCCGCATCGGGCTCCCTGCATGGAGCCTGCTTCTCCCTCTGCCTGTGTCTCTGCCCCACCCCCCGTGTCTATCATAAATGAATAAATAAATCTTTAAAAAAATGCCATGTGGCCCACTAATGGTTCTTATAGTTATTATTCAGCAACACGTCTGTAGCCTACGTCTACACATCATTTGCTTTCTAACATATGTGCTATTTATAAAAAGGATCTGATTACTAGATTAAGAATTCTGATCTCTTAAGTTGTGGGTGCGTATAAATACTGCCACACTAGAAACCAATGTAACACGATCCATGCAATTGTATGTGCATAGGGGCGCCTGAGTGGCTCGGTGGTTGAGCACCTGCCTTGAGCTCAGGGCGTGACCCCAGGGTCCCGGGATCGAGTCCTGCATCGGGCTCCCTGCATGGAGCCTGCTTCTCCCTCTGCCTATGTCTCTGCCTCTCTCTCTGCATCTCTTGTGAATAAATAAATAAAAATCTTAAAAACAAAGAACAAAGCAAAAAGAACCCAAACAATTGAATGTGCATAAATCTCACCACCTTAGTAAAAAGGAGGCGACGCCATATCCATTTATGTGCATCTACCACACGTCACTAAAAACGCTCTGGGTACGGTTACATACTTAGCTACTTCATGAACATGTTCTTTTTTAAAAAAATGCATTCATAGATGCCATTTGCATATGCAAATGAGGTAGGTAATATTTTGTCTGTTTGAGCTCACACGGTGGCCATCGGAATGCCTGAACACAGTTCACGAGCACCATGTTTGGGTCTAGAGATGGAAACACGGACCCAAAAGGTACATTGACCTACGAGAATAATGGAAGCGAAAAACTGAATCCAAGGCTTAAACCACTGGAGGCCAAGTCTGCCTGTGACCAGGGGTCCCAGGAGAGAACCCTCAGATCTCCCGTGTGCCCCATGTTTTATGGAACTGAAGACGACGAGACAGAGGCAACCCCATATGATGAGGTGGTTGTTGAAGCTCTTGCGTGTGGCCTCTTCTGGAGGGAGGGAGAAGAGGCCCCCTTCCCACCCACCTGTGCATGGAAAGCAGGTCCAGTGGCCAGCTCCCCGGGCTGGGTGCGCCTCAGTGCTCCTGGGCACCATAGCCAGAAAGCACATTGAAGCACTCTGGGCACCATGTGCTACGTGTCTTAAAAACTCAGTGTTGTGCACGCAGTGGGTGCTTACTGTTTACTGTCAAACAGAAGGGAAGGTTGATGAATAGAGTAATGGGCTATTGGGTGATGCTGCTCAGGCTTTGAGGCTGAGAGTTTGCAAGGTGACAGATCATCTTGAAAAATAAGCCCTTGTCCTGCCGGTGAGACAGGGTGTGTCCTTCATCCCTCCCTCCCAAGCTGTCCAGACACCACCCGCCCGTCATCCTTCACCCCTTGACCCACGCACCCAATAGTTCAATAATGATCCACCATTTAATAATGTCAGACTATACACACCAATGGCTGAACATATGGACGTGTCAAGATCCGATCTCTGCATCTGGAACTTACCTTGTGGAAATTAAAAACAGGTGGACATTTTTAGTTCAATGGGATCACTAGCACGGATGATAGCAGTGCAGGGAGAGGACTGGGTTGTAGGGTCTTGGAAATAGCAGGTGCATGGCTGCACGGTGAATGATGGAAGGGAGGGGGGGAGGGAAGGGAGCCATGTAGACAACAAGGTGCTCAGGAAAGCATTCCTTGGGGACATCTTGAGAGAAGGGCCAGCATGAGCCAGGTAAGGGAGGCGGTCCAGCAGATACTACATATGCCAATGTCCCAAGACAAGGAAGGCCGTGACCCCTCCAAGGGACCAGCAGCTCCTGGTACCCGGACACTGGGGGAGCAACGTGGAGAAGGATGGTGCTAGAAAGACATCTGGGGACCCTCTGTGACCACACAGGGTGGTGGGGTGGGGGTAGGAGGGGAGCACCAGGGGGTGTTTAAGTGGGAAGATGAGTGGGAGCAGGGGGTGGACGCCTCTCTGAGCCCAGACTTCTCTCCTAGGAGTCCCTTCCCCCTGCCTGGGGCCACAGGAGCCTGAGTGGGACTCACCCAGGGCACAGCCTGGTTCGGGGTGGGGGAAAAGCCTGGACAGAGCAGAACTAGCTTTGGCTGCCTTCCCAGGACAGCAGCCCTGTGCGCAGCGCTTAGTCCTCCAAACCTCATGACACGTGCACCCTTCTCCTTTGAGGCCCTTAATCGAAACCCAGGGGCAGGGGAGGGGTAGAGGTCCAGTCCTGGGGGCTCACCCCAGCTCCCTGCCCAATGTCTCCCAGTCTAAGCCAGTGGGCACCTGGCTAGGGTGCTTCCTCCTTCACCCCCGCCCAGAAAAAGCCTCAGCTCCCAGGAAGGCTGAGCTGGCTCCTTTGGGCAAGTCGGGCCAGGGTTTGCCAGCCTTACGTGACTCAGAGTTCCTGGGGGCTCCCCGTCTCCCCAGGTCTGGCTCTCCGGGTAGAAAGGAAGGAGGGAGGGGAGGAGGGGCCCTGCCCGCTAGGACAGTGCACATGGAAAGTGTGTCATTCCAGCGAACTTCACCGTGGCTGCACATTCCTTCCTGTCTGCCTCGTGCCCTGCAGCCACTGGGCTCCTCCTGCATGCTGGCCCCGAGCTGGGGAGGGGGGGTACAGCGTGGGACATGACTGCAGGCCGCTGGCCACGGCCCCCGCCTACGGGGTCCAGCAGAACCTCACAGGGACCTTCCCCAGCACAGCTCTGCTTTCTACCATCCTGGTGTGCTTGGTTAAGTTGTTCTGCTCAAAAACAGTAGAAAACTTTTTTTTTTTCTTTCTTATCAAAAAGGCCCCTGGTCTACAGGAAAACAGAACAGATGAAGGCCCCGGGAACTCAATGAGACGTTCGATCCAGGCTAGTGGATGGTGCTGGAGGTGTTCATGGAAACACCAGCTTGTAAACCAGAAACTAGGTACATCAAACTCTATTTCTATGTCACCTACGCTGAGCCTCCTTGGCAAACCAGATCTGCTCTGACGACTTGCAAGGGCGTGGAGAGGGACCGGCCTCCCACCAGCAGGAGTCCGGAAACCTCAGGGAGACATTAGCTTCAGGGGGACAGGAACGGGTCTGGAGGCTCCCCTCCTCTGAGCTGGAACAGCAAGGAACAAGAGGTCCCAGGAGCAAGAGGGCTCCCTGCCGCCCGAGGCCCCCAGAGCCCGGGGCCATCCTGCCCTGGCCAGCCTCGTGCATGATGGGAAATTCCCAGCTGCACGGCTGCCACTGCTGACCGCTCCGCCCTGCTCAGCTCGGGGGCTCCGGGCCGGCGGCCGACGGTCGGTTGTGGGGGTACCTTTTCTCCAGCCGGGCAGGAGCAGTTGATGGTCTTCAAAAACCCGATCTGTTCACTGCCGGGTGTGGGAGGTCGCGGGGGTGGCGGCGAAGGCTCCATCAGCACGGTCACTTGGCACTGAAAGGCAATCCCAGGGGGTCAGGAGGCCCGAACCTCGCTTTTCAGCAGGCACCGCTCCCCAGGAACTGAAGGAGCCTGAGCTTGAGTAGAGGCAAGGTGGGGTCAGGTCGGGCGGCAGGGCCTGGGTGCTGAGGCCTTGGAGTCACAAGGGCCTGGGCCACCCTGCAATCAGCCACGTGGCTGGCCTCTCAGCAGGTGCAGGAGCCGCGCATCCCTCTGAGCCTCAGTGTCACCCTCTGCAGAATGGGGACAAGGGTGCGTCCACGGTGATGCGGTGAGGAAGGATTCAATGGGCCAGCTCGGTGCCTCACACCCGGCAGGAGCTTGGTAAGGACTCATTTCTCCACCATCACCAGCTCCCCGTTGCCCTCCCTCTGCTCCCCAGGCCTCACCTCACCTCCTCTCCTTCTCTCCAGGTCAGGCCCACTTGACTCCAAAGCCCGATCACTGGGGGCTTCCACCACCCGTGTCCCGAGCACAGGGCCACCAAGCACCTGCGCGGATGTCATCCACAGCCCTGGGACCCAGGCCCTGTCGCTAAGCCCGCCCTCCAAGTAGCCTCAGGAAGGGAGTTTGTTAAGCGGGTTGGGGAGGGAAAGCCTTGAAAAGGAGTGGAGGCAGGGAGGCCAAGAGGTCCCTGGGAGAGGCTGACCCACCTGCGGGTCAGAGGAAAATCTCTGATTTTTCTCATTTCCCAGTCCTGCCTGCAAGCTGCCTCCTCCCCTCTGCGGACCAGCCCAGTGCCAGGGCCTTCCCTTATGAGCATGGGTCGGTCCCTCTCAGGGCTGGGCTGACAGCCTCTGCCTCCCCCGCCCCCCAGAGCCAGGCCCTACAGCTTGGCCTGCAGCCTGGGACCTCAGAAGCCCCCAGGGGGACCTGCATGCCCCCAACCCCCACCCTGGGTGCCCTGGAAACAGCCCTTGCTCTTGATAGACACTGGGCTCCTGTCAGGCAAGGTCTGAGGGTGGCACCCCCGACCCCTGAATGCCCATTCCTGGGCCCTGGACACCCCGTCCCTCGGGAGGGAGCCCATGGAACCACCTCCCCACCCCTACTCCTCCCTGCACACGGGGGCTGCTCACCGGGCCCAGGGGGATATCGCAGCAAGTCTCCAATTCCGCGTGTCGGGAGTCACAGTAAATCACAATCCGCTGCAGGTCGAACTGGAAGGGTAATGAGGACAGGGTGAGTCTGGGGGATGTGGCAGCCTGGAGGGCCCTGGCACCTGCGCAGGGGTCAGCCCCACCTGCTCCTCGGGGTCGCTCCCCTCCCTG
This sequence comes from Vulpes vulpes, assembly GCF_048418805.1. Classification (NCBI taxonomy): domain Eukaryota; kingdom Metazoa; phylum Chordata; class Mammalia; order Carnivora; family Canidae; genus Vulpes; species Vulpes vulpes. The sequence continues at coordinate 3,258,012 of NC_132792.1, read as the reverse complement.
GGCTGAGCCTCGGAGGGAGTCCACGCGTCACCTACTTGCTCGCCCGCTTCTAGAAGCGACAACCCAAGAGCAAGGAGGTTAGAGGTTATGGGCTAGCGGGCACAGACGGAGGATTCACCCCTGAATCCTCCCCCCCACGCACCTCCTCCCCCAGGCCCCGCCGCGGGGTTTCCTTCGAGTCCCCCACTGGTGCCCTCACGACCGGCTCCGAACGGCTGCGAAAAGTGCCCATTTTCAACCCCTCCAGGCATCTCCTGGTTGCTCAAGTCGACTCCGCAAAGTCAGAATGTGCCCGTGTCATCCCCTTGAACACCACGGTCCCTTAACGCACCTTACAAGGGCTCTGGTGTCAGCATGCACGCGTGTGCACACGCGCACACGTACACACACCTGCACACACGCCCACATAATACACTCATGCATATGTGCATGTATGCGTTTATGCACACACAGGCCCACACGATACACCCACACATACACACACACACACACACACATACATGCACACACAACGCACACACTCACACGTGTACACACACAACCTACACACACAATACACACGGCCACACATATGTGTATGTATACACACATGCACACACCCACACAACGCACACATTCACATGTGTGCATATACAACCTACACACACTCACACAATACACACACCCACACATACGTGCACGTATACATACATGCACAAACACAACGCACACTCACACACGTGTACATATGCAACCCACACACACAATACACACACCCACATATATGCACACATATACACACATGCACACACCCACACAATGCACACGTGTACATGCATCTGCATGCACACCCACACAATACACAAATGCACACACCTACATGCATCTGCACACACACAGTCTGCAGATAGAACCCAAGCCTTCTCTAGGACCATCGGGCCCCAGGCCCTGGCGCTGCCTGCCTTCCCAGGTGTGTTTCTCTTCACTGCACACTCATGTTGTACCTCTGACCTCACGGTTTCCCACATCCATGCCTTTGCACATTGTCCCTCTTCTTGGAAAGTCCCTAAAGAGCCAGCACACTCCTAGTCACCCCCCAAAGCTATGCTGGCTGCTCTCAGCCCCATCTTCATAACCGCCACCCGAGTGCAGGCCCCGTCACCTGTCACTCTGCACGTCATCCTGCTCATCTGAGTAACATCTACCATGGAACGTCCCTGTGTTTGTGTGTCTCCGTTTACTTCTTAAAATCTGCCTCCCCTACTAGGACACGAACTCTGCAGGCAGACTGGAGCCTCAACACCAGGACCATTTCTGGCACACGGTGAGTTCCGGAAGCACAGAATGAATGGTTGGGTGGATGCGTGCGTGCATGCAAAACATTTTTTGAAGGGAACCTGAGCTGAACCAGGGGACAGAGGAGCGCTTCTTTTACCAAACGCTGATGCTAAGTGCCCCTGGCCTTGTACTCCCTTCACCCTCCTCTGGCTGGCCTCTGCTGTACCTGGAATGTCCCAGCAAACTGGCCAGGCAGGTGGTCGGCTGCTTGGCCTCCCCCTCCTGGCCGTGGCGTGCCCGTGGGGGTACGACTCCCCTCCTCACTGACTTGGCTCTGTACAAACACTTAACAATTCCACCCGTCCGTCTGTTCTATTTCCTGTAAGACACCAGCCCACAGACGGAGGAGAAAATGACAAAATGCATAATTGTGCTTTTGAACAAGGCCTGTTTTAAAGACAGGGTCCTGCTTTCTGCATTAGCAAGCGCACACACACTTAGCAGCTGGCCCCTTTGGCAAGGGCTGCGGGGACAGGGATGGGGAAGAAAGAGGCAGAGGTGCAGGGTCGGGGCAGAGCACAGATTGCCCGGGCCCGGCAGAGGTGCTCCCAGGTTGGGGTGAGATGGTCTAGGAGCCAGAGGGGCCCCTTTCCAATGGCCTGAAAGCCTGCCATTCCCTGACCACACTGCCCCTACCTCTCACCTGCTCCCTCTATGAGCCAAGGAGTCCACCTGCTGACGTCCCTCTGGCCCCCACTCCACCCTGAGAACTCTGCTCAGGTCTAGATGCCCCCAGTAACTCTGGGTTGGACTATAGCCTGGGTGGTGTTCCTGGCCGGGCTTCCCTCCAGAGTCCACCACCTGCAGCTTCGTGACCCTTCTCTGGCTGCAGCGGGGAAGCCACTAGGGGTGCCGGGGGCTTGGAATCTGGTTTGGGTCCCAGCCCTGCTCTTCTCCCATGATAGCTGCCCAAAGCACACCAGCCCCAGCCTTGCTTTCCTCTGCTGTAAGGTGGGGGTGGTGACGTCCGCTTGCAGAGCTGGGCAAGGACCAGTGGGGCAGAGAGCCCTATGTGGGTCACAGGGAGGACTGCCGGTGAGCTGCGGTCTTTCGTGCTGTGTCCAAGGCCCTGGACCATGTGGTTAAGAGTACCCCAGATTTTGCGAGATTTACACCAGGCTGAGGAATATACTGATTGTCCTGCCACATACTTCATGAGGATTTATTTCGAATCTAGAAACCCAACAGGAAACAGGACGTGGGTGCAGTATTCTGTGGACAGATGTCAGAGGTTCTGGGATTCCCAGCTTTGGGTACAAGGCAGATGTGCAGCTAATGCCCTGGACAAAAGGACCGAAAGGGACGCACCCAAGCCCCCAGACTCCACACCATGGGTTAAAAGAACCCAGTTAAGGGATCAATGTGATCATCAGATTTAAGCGTCAGGCAGGACACAAGCCCATGGTCCCAGACACAGGGTAAAATGCAGACCTCCCTCAAGGGCAGGCTGCGAAGGCTGCTCCACCACTTACTAGTGTGGCAATCCTGGGCAAGCTGCTGGATCGCGCTGTGCCTGCACCCTTAGCTAGGTGGGGACAATGCAGAAAGCGAGTTCTTGGGGCTGCAAGGTGGGTGAACCCGGGGAGCATGTGCGGGCTGCTCAGACACAGTGAGTAGCACCGGGCCGAGTGCTAGTAAGGGGCCCCTGCTCCGTGCCACGCTCAGTGCTCCTGCGCTAGGTGGGGTGCACGCCGGCCCCGCCAGCTAGAGTGATGGAAGGAGGACAAGAGTGCGGCACTCTCCTTCCTCCGGGTCAGAACACAAGTGGGCTCGTCTCCGTGGTTGTCCCTCACCTAAACACCAACGGCAGCTTTGGGGCTGGCGCCAGAGCCCCAGAGCTGTGAGCCCGAGACACCCCGGGGTGGGCCCTGCAGAGGAGAGCGTCCCTCTGGGGCTGCGCTGCTCAGAGCCAGGGTGGCCGCTGCTGGTCCCCAGGGCTGGCACCAGCCACGAGACAGCCCCAGACAGATGGAGGGCCTGAGAAATGAACCCCCCCGGCATCCGAGAGTGACCTGAGCCACTCCCCCGAGACTCCGAGGCTAGCAGAGGTGTGGGACGCGGGAGCAGAAACGGGAAGGGAAGGCTGACGGGGTCTCCATACTGGGACAGAGGAAGGGCCGCGGCATCACGGGGGTCCCAGACAAGCCTCACCCTCAGAGCCCAGGATCGTCCCTACTCACCGATACCTGGATCCCTAGTTCACCCCCAGCTCAATGGCACCCTCACCCCGTCCCCCGGCCTAAGGGCCCACCTGCTTGCCAGGCCATTTCTCTTGCACCCTCAGCCCCAGTAGGAGGCACCAGGAACCTCATTATCTCTGAGGAGGCCCCCAGCCTCTCACGGTCCCCTGCTGGCCCACCTCGCCCCACCCCTCCTTCTCCTTCCCACTCACCTGCTCCCTGCAGCCCCAGGGCACGTCCTCAGAGGCGGCCCTGAGCTCGCCCTGCCCTGTCTCAACCTCTCGCAGGCTTCACCTGTGCGCAGAAAGGCCTGGCCCAGGTCCTGCACCCCGTGTCACCCCACACTGGCCTCGGGGCTGGCAGGGACAGGGGTTGAAGCAAACCAGTTACTGCCTCTGGGCTGGAGTCTCCCCACCTGTAACAGGGGAGCCATGCCCCCTCCCTGGCTCGAGGGGCGGTGTTGGTGAGCGTAATGCGCGTGCTGGTGGGGCCTGCCGTGACCCCATCTGCGTCACGAATACACCGCAGCTCCATGCCCAGCAGGCGGTCATCTGCTTGGCAAACGGGCATTGAGGACGGGCTGTTGGAGCAGAAACCCCACCCCTGCCGTGCTTCGGCCTGCGACCTCAGAAGAGCCACTCAGCTTCTCAAGCCGTGTCCTCCTGTCTGCCCGTGAACTGGGGGTGTTCATCGCGGCTGCTCCCATGGGGCAACTGGATCCGAAACGGGGCGGAGGCACAGAGGACAGCCCCGGGCCCAGCGGGACGCTCCACCCACTGGAATTCGCAGCACCTGAGGGGCGATCCGTGTAGCTTTACTCGATTTTACTGTATTGCCTCGTTCGATTTGGTCCCACAGCTACTATCTTACTCCACCTTCTCAGCAGCTTCATGCGGAAGGAAGCGCCGCCTGGTTTCCCCTGCGAAGCCAGAGAACGCCTCCGTGTGTGGCCGTGACCTCCACGGCGCCACTCGAGTGGGCTGGAGAGGGCTGCACGCGGGCGCCTCCCTCGGCCCCGTCTCCCCTCCGCCTACGCCCTCTGGCCACCCCCCTCCGGCCTTCGTCGTGAGGAATCCACATACACTGGCAATGTGTGTAATCTAGCCTTTACCTAACAACGTGAGTTACAAAAGACTTTCTAACTTAATGGTGGTTTGGCTTTTTGCCCCATCACCATTTCTTGAATTTTCAGGTATTCAAATTTACTCTTTTTTTTTGTTTTTTAGTTTATGGTTTGTGCTTGGCAGATCAGGAAATAATATTTACAACTTACAACAAATAAGGAGTTAGTATTCAGAATATATACATATTAGCTAAAAGTCATTAGGGGTGAAAAAAAAAACCACAACATGATCGTAAAAATAAGCAAGTGCTACGGGCCAGCAGTCACCGGAGGGGAGTAAGTCAGGTAGTCAATCAACAAACTCGAGGACTGCTGTTTGTGGTGGAAGCAGGGAGACGCAGGTGGAAACCACAATAAAACGCCATTGGCCATTTGCCGTCAGATTGGCAAAACGAAAGCAAGACACGTGAAAAAGGAAGATATGAAAAGATGAGAAATGGTTTTGGGAAGAGCTATCCCAAATCCTGCCCCGGTTATCTCCCAGGAAGCGGGACGCTCCCGTCACAGCAGGTAAGGCTGCCTCGGCTTGAACGGAGCACATGGAGAGCGCCGGCGCCCCGTGTGCGTGCATCGTGGGGACCCAAGAGGAAGAAAGGAGGAGGGAAGAGCAAGAAGAACGAACGCTGATGGGTGACAGCAGGGGGACAGCCGTGACCATGCTGAGTTATGGGTTGTTATCACTGGGCGGTGCCCTCAGGATGATTTTTAAAATTTATTCTGCATATACTTTCTATATCTGCCACATTTTCTACAACCAGAGAAGGGAAAAAGCCTCTATTTAAATTTACAATTTAGGGGATCCCTGGGTGGCGCAGCGGTTTGGCGCCTGCCTTTGGCCCAGGGCGCGATCCTGGAGACCCGGGATCGAATCCCACGTCGGGCTCCTGGTGCATGGAGCCTGCTTCTCCCTCTGCCTGTGTCTCTGCCTGTCTCTCTCTCTGTGACTATCATAAATAAATAAAAATTAAAAAAAATAAATAAAAAAAACATAGCTATATATTTAAAAAATAAATAAATAAATAAATAAATAAATAAATAAATTTACAATTTAGGGGATCCCTGAGTGGCTCAGCGGTTTAGCGCCTGCCTTTGGCCCAGGGCGCGATCCTGGAGTCCCGGGATCGAGTCCTGCTTCAGGCTCCCTGCATGGAGCCTGCTTCTCTCTCCTCCTGTGTCTCTGCCTCTCTCTCTCTCTCTCTCTCTCTCTGTCTATCATAAATAAATAAATAAATCTTTAAAAAATAAATTTACAATTTATAATTGTACCTGTGTACCCACAAACACGTATGTAGATATACATCCTCACTGCTGCTCACAGTGCCCGGCACACAGCAGGTGCTCGATATATATGTGACAAATGACCGGCTGCATGCATGAGGGATGGTGACTCCAGCTTCAGGATGGTTTCCGGGTCGGAGTCCTCCCTCCAAAGGGAGTCCAAGGCCATGTCTTGATAAATGACACAGACCTGTGAGGGGCACTTGGGGATACTAGTGTCCCGAGGCTTCCCCTGGTGACCCCAGGGCCTTGGCTGTAGAGGGCCTCCCCGGTACTCACATCGATGGGCACGCTGTCGTAGAGGCGCTTGCCGATCACGGTCTTCCCCTGGATGTCGATGTTCTCCCTCTCCTCGATGGGCAGCGTCTGCACCAGCGCACAGTCGACGTACAGGGAGACGTTCTGGGCCTGGATGCTCAGGGCCACCTTGTGCCAGTCCCGGTCGAAGAGGTTACCCACCCGGGGGCCTCGGAAGACCACCCTGACGGCATCCTTCATGGCACCCACGGCGTCATACTCGACTGCCTTGTTCTCGCCGTCCAGGCGGATGGAGACCTGGGGAGCAGAGAACCGCAGGCTCCCTGAGCTGCAGGGAACCAAGGCGGGAGACGGCGACAGGGGCTGGGGTGCAGAGTCAGGGCTCACCTCCTGGCCATGTCCCCAGGTGCTGGTCAACCTCGGACAAAGGCCCGGTTCCCTCCTGAACCTGGATGCTAATATAATACCTACCCCGCGGGCTGTTCTGAGCCCTGACCTGGACGGGATAATCGGGTTCACGCCCGTCACAGCTCCACGCACGGGCACCATGCGGTACGGGCACTTCTGTGAGTGTGCAAGACAACTGGTACCGAAGGGCTTGAGCCTTCAGACCAACGAGAAACCCCAACTTCTCTCCATGTCGTTTAAAACCATGGGCTGGGGGCATCCGGGTGGCTCAGTGGTTGAGCGTCTGCGTTTGGCTCAGGGCGTGACCCTGGGGTCCCGGGATCGAGTCCTACATCGGGCTCCCTGCATGGAGCCTGCTTCTCCCTCTGCCTGTGTCTCTGCCCCTCTCACCGTGTCTCTCATGAATAAATGAATAAAATATTTAAAAATAAATAAATAAATCAAACCCTGGGCTGGCCAAACAGACCCCAAGGACGAGGCTGAAACCCTGCCATAGCCCACGCTGCTTCCCACCATGGGGAAGAACCTGAAGCTCCAGCAGGATAAAGCTCCTTGGTGGCAGGGACTCCTGTGTCATATTCCCTGGAGGAGCCTCTGCCCTTTGCAAGATGCCTGGGTGACGCTGGAAGAAAGTCTTACTTTTGTTTTCCTACAAATGAAAAAATGATTGGACCCGTGGCCATCCAGATGCTCATTGCTACCTCCCCTACACAGTACTCAGGGGACACCCTCGGTGACAGGCCAGCCACGTGCCAGGTGTCAGGAAGAGGATGGTGGGCAACACAGACACATGAAGTCGGGGGGTCGCGTGACACAGAAAATAAGTATTCGTCAGCGGGAGAGTGAACGACTGTATTCTTGCCCACTCCTCTGCTGGTCTTCGTTTGTCCTGCCAGCCATGCTCCATCCTTCCCTGCCCAGCTCCCGGCCCCCCACAGTCTGAGCCTTAAGGGCCCCATGTGGGTGCCTGTGCCCTTGGGCTTCTCATCAGTGTGGCCCACGGCAGCCCATGGAATGGAGACCGTAGGCGGGACGACGGGGTCAGGGGGCTGATTCTCCTGGCCTCTCCCTGCTTCCCCCTTGGGACTCTGTCCTCCGTGGCTCCAGAACTCATGGTCTCCAGTAACCACCAACCACCAGGTCCCAGGTGGCCGCTTCTTGCTGTCACTTATCCCAAGACTCCCCAGTAGCCTCTGCCGGGTTCCTCAACTCTGACCCTTAACCTCATCTGCAACCTTAACCCTAGTCACTTTCTTTAAAGCCCTTCAAAAACTGGGGCGTCTGTTGTCTGTCTACACCCAAACCGGCAAGTCATTATTGAGCTGTGCGACCCTGGGCAAGTTATTTGACCTCTCTGTACTATTTCCCTATTTATAAAATGACACCGATCACAGCACCTACATCACAGAGTCATTATGAGGATGAAGCGAATTGGCATTTAGTAAAATACTTCTGCAGTACGTATTATGTGCCAGGTGCTGCTCCAAGTATTAGCTATAACAAACTAAGCAAATAAATCCAAAGGCCTCCCCGCAGTGGAAACCTTCTCTGGCACACGTACAGCGGGATTCCAGCGTGCTCACTTGCTCACATGCCTCCAGGCTCGTGTCATTTACTTTTTCTCCTAGTGCTTGGTCAGAGTTCACTGCTTTTGTTCACCTGTTTCTTGCCCGCCCTGCCCCGTCCTTGCAAGCAGACTCTGTCTCTCTTGTTCCTCCCTTCAGAGGCGAGGATGACACCCCATACATAAGGCCGCCCCCACAAGAAGCACTGAATGAATGAATGAGCCAGTGAATGAATGAGAGCCCTGGGTTCAAGGAAGGTGCCCACGCACTGCTGGGAATCAGCCCCGGTGTTTATAACACAACCCAGGGGTTCTGATTTCTCTCTCTGGGGCCCCCACGCCATGACCCCAGGACAACAGGGAGGGAGGGTTAGGATTTGATTTTACTTGCACCGCCTGCTGGTATGTTGTGGTGAGGGCAAACCACAGAAAACTACGAACCCCTGGCCTGTAATCTGACACGTACCCTAATACTCCATTATTATTAAATGGGGTCTTCTGTTTCTAGAAAATACTTTTGCACATTTGAGCTCTGTGTCCCTGCACCACTGTAGGCACTTCCTGAGGACTTGGCTCTCCCTTCAGATGTACATCTCTTCTAGCAGGATGCGTAGCCAGGGATGGTGGCCCTCAGGCCTGAGTCCTATGTCTACCAGCACTAGCTAGGGACCTCAGGAAGGCGCCCTGAGGCTCAAATCCATCAGCAAATCCTGTTGGTCCTGGTTTCAAAAGACACCCAGAATCGGATCACTTCGACCCAGTTTACTGTCACTAGTAGTCTGTGTCAGTATCATCTCTTGCTTTGATTACAAGTGTCCCTGAATTTGTCCTCCTGTTTCTGGACCTGCCCACCTCCCAGAGCTTGGTCTCCAGCAGAAGTGCCTGCACCAGCCCACAAGGATCCTGGCCCCCTACCACCTCTCGAGCCTGATCTCTGATGAGCACCCTCCATGCTCTGCTCCAGCCGTACCCACCTCTATCCCATCCCTTTACCGTATCCGGGATGCATGAATGACACATGGGGAAAGCCAAACTTCGAGTGTGGCTGCTAATCCTAAATGCGGTGATGAAGATAAAAACCTAGGTCTGTAGGCCTGACAGGTTACATGGGATGCTGTGAACACAGATCGCTTCTGGCGATTCCCTTTCTCTACATTCCCTGTGTCTAGCCAGCACTTCCTGTGGGGCGTGGAAGTGGCCACCGTCAGACCACCAGCCAAGGGCACCCCGCTGAGTCTTGCTCAGTGAAATGGAACTGCCAGGTGCCTCTCTAAAAATGAGCCTGATGTCCCCAGAGGCGGGCCGTCTCTCTGGTTGGCCCCATAGTGTCCCAGCCCCCTGGCTCATTCCAGCAGGAGCGGGGGAGGGCACAGCAGACGGCTAGGCCACATGGCTCTGCAAATGCCATGACTGAGAGGGCCCAGACGAGGGGGTGGTGGGCTCGACTGCAAGAATGCACAGCAGGCACCTGGTCCCACTGCACCAGACCCTGAGACACTGGAGAAGCCCCACGTGCCTGTGGATGGAGATGGATGGGCTGTGTGCCTTCCAGAAATAAAGGGGCCTCTGGAGAAGAACATCGCCTGTCCCGCCCAGCCTCCCACACTCAGGAAATGGGGGCGCTCAGGAGTCAGGGCCAAAAACATGTCATGTCTCAATCTGACCAGGGGATGCTATGGGAAACTCATTCAAGGGGACGAAGGACAGAAGGCGGGAGCTCATAGGGCATGGCGTATAACAGGCCAACGTGCGGTGCTAATGGCCCTGGTTCTCTGACCTTCTTCCCCCCCCCCACACCCCAGCTGCCTGCTGCTGACTGGCTGTTGAACTTAGTGGATACAAAAATCCAAATCACACTCTGGCAGCCAAAGACAGGGCTTCAGAGCCTCACTCAGGGTTATAGACACAGCCTGTCCCGAGAGAGGAGGCACCTGCAGCAAGGCTGGGTTATGTACACGGTGCTGCTCCGCAGGTGCTAGAGACAAGGCTCACCCTGCTAGAGACTCACTTCCCCAACCATTGGTGGCAGTTCTTCTGCTTTCTGCGGGACAGGCGGGAATGGGAATGGAAGATGGGAGATATTTGCAAATGACATATCAGATAAAGGGCTGGTATCCAAAATCTATAAAGAACTTATCAAACTCAACACCCAAGAAACAAAAAATCCAATCATGAAATGGGCAAGGGACATGAATAGGAATTTCACCAAGGAAGACATAGACATGGCCAAAAAGCACATGAGGACTCAGAACGCTCGACTCACACATCTCAGGGTCCCGTACCCAAGAGACAATAGGTGCAAGATTTGAACCCAGTTCTAGCTGACCCCAAGCTAGTTTCTCACATGACACTGTGTAGCTCAGGCTGCCACCAGAGCACAGGCCACAGGACAGCGGGGCTGGCTGCCACCTCTGGGGGAGGCTGAGCACCCCTGAGGAAGGAGGGAAGGTGGGCTTCTGCTCCACTGGAGTGCCAGACATGGGACTATCATGGGGAGACGAAACCACATCTCTTGGCTTCTTCTCCAGCTTCCCTGAGGCTTTGTATGCCAGATTCTTGATCTCCTGGGCCCTGGATGGAGGGATCCCAGGGAACACGTGGTGGGGGCACCATCCCCATGAGAAGGAAACAAATTGCTCCTGGCCCCCAAGACACGGCACGCTGCTCATACCTGCGGGATCCCATACTGGTCGATGACCTGCCAGATGTACCAGTCTTCTTTCCGAGATGTTTTCCTGAACCGGAAGGTGGTGACAAAGGCGTATTCATCAGGCAAGCCTTGAGGGAACACATCCCTGGAGGTGGACAGAGACAGATGGCAGTGGGCTTAGCAATGAGAGTGGGGCTAGAAATCTTCTGCACAGCAAAAGAAACAGTCAACAAAACTCAAGGCAACCTACTGAATAGGAGATATTTGCAAATGACGTATCAGATAAAGGGCTGGTATCCAAGATCTATAAAGAACTTATCAAACTCAACACCCAAGAAATAAAAAATCCAATCATGAAATGGGCAAAACACATGAACAGGAATTTCACCAAAGAAGACATAGACATGGCCAACAAGCACATGAGAAAGTGCTCCACATCACTGGCCATCAGGGAAATACAAATCAAAACCACAATGAGATACCACCTCACACCAGTGAGAATGGGGAAAATTAACAAGGCAGGAAACCACAAATGTTGGAGAGGATGTGGAGAAAAGGGACCCGCTGCACTGTTGGTGGGAATGTGAACTGGTGCAGCCACTCTGGAAAACTGTGTGGAGGTTCCTCAAAGAGTTAAAAATAGACCTGCCCTACGACCCAGCAATTGCACTGCTGGGGATTTACCCCAAAGATACAGATGCAATGAAACACCAGGACACCTGCACCCCGATGTTTCTATCAGCAATGCCCACAATAGCCAGACTGTGGAAGGAGCCTCGGTGTCCATTGAAAGATGAATGGATAAAGAAGCTGTGGTCTATGTATACAATGGAATATTACTCAGCAATTAGAAATGACAAATACCCCCCATTTGCTTCGACGTGGATGGAACTTAGGGTATTATGCTGAGTGAAGTAAGTCAGTCGGAGAAGGACAATCATCATATGGTTTCACTCATATGGGGAATATAAACAACAGTGAAAGGAAATAAAGGGGACAGGAGAGAAATGAGTGGGAAATGTCAGAGAGGGTGACAAACCATGAGAGACTCCTAACTCTGGGAAAGGAACAAGGGAGGGTGGAAGGGGAGGTGGGCGGGGGGACGGGGTGACTGGGTGACAGGCACTGAGGGGGGCACTTGACGGGATGAGCACTGGGTGTCATGCTATATGTTGGCAAATCAAACTCCAATAAAAACAAAAACAAAAGAGCAATGAGAGCAGGGCCACAAGGGAAGCCTGGGTGACCCTCGGGTCTCGACGTCTTGCCAGTTTTACCTCCCGAACCTCTCACATCGGCCTTCTCTCCTGCCTTCACTGCCCTCTCCTTGACAGGGGCCTTGGTATGACTCTCTGCAGACACTTGCCATGCTCCCTCCTTCGCCCCCCGCCAGGGCCCTGCGAGGCCACCCCCACAGGGCATGTCCGCTTCCGTGTCTCCACCATCCCCATCTCACAGAATTGATGACAGATGCTAAGCTGCACCCACCCTCCCCGCTTCCCGGGGTCAAATGCAGCTGAGTGGACCTGTCTTCACCGCTTCCCACTGGCTCCTTCTCAGAGGGGCCCAGCTACTGTGTCTCCTCCTGTTTAGTCCCCTTCCCTGGGCCCCAGAACATCCTCGAATCTTCACGGAGCAGAGCCCGGGGGCCCTGCCCAGCGTGGGGGGCCAGCCCCTCATCTGAGGGCAGTCAGCCCCCCGCAGCTCTGCCCATGGGGACTACCTGGGTCCACCTTTCCCCTCCACACTCAGAATGGAAGGAAGGTGTTCTGATCCTCACGCTGTAGCCGAGGGCAGCCAGGCTCTGAGGGTTAACACAGCACAATCCAGTTGCTAAGAGGCTGAGCAGAGACATGCACAGAGAGGGGGGCCCCGTCTCCAGAGCTCTGCTCTTACCCATCAGCTGGCCACATCCTCACCCTGAGGAACCTGGCCGTGGTGGGGCCTCATCCAGCTCTGGGGGCAGGGATCTATCTCCGGAGGAATGCAGGCACCGAGCTCTCCAATGGAGGAGGTGGAAGCCGTCTAGCCAGAAAGCCGGGAAGGGAAATGAGGAGGCGTCTGGGCTCCTGGTTCCCGACTTGCAGACCCTCTGGGACCCTTGGTTTGGCTGTAGAACCTGTGAGCTAAGACGGGCCCTCTTTTCGTGGTTCTCAGTGCACAGACCCAAGCTGGGAGGGGGGGCCCCGTTGTTCAAAGTCATTCTCTGAGCGGGGATCTCAGGCAGCTCACACCTGGGCCCCCTAGGAGCAGCATCTGCCCCTCAGCACTGGGCCCCCGCAGGACTGAGGGGGTCCCCGGTCACTGCCCCCATGGGAGGGAGATGGGCCCTCCCCACCCGATTGCACAGACATAGGCTTTGCAGCCACAACAGATCCTGTATGTCCCTTCATTATTCTTATTTCATGAATGAATCAAACCATGGGGCTGTTTTTATCCAAACACACATTTTTTTATATACCTTTGAAATACACACATATGTGTGCATATTTGACATATATACACATAGAAAAATACAGATGGATCCACGTAGATATTTAGGTCTATATAGCATAGATCTACAAATTTGCATCTTTATCTCCATTTTTTAAAGAAGATTTTATTTATTTATTCATGAGAGACACAGACAGAGAGGCAGAGACACAGGCAGAGGGAGAAGCAGGCTCCCCGCAGGGAGCCCAATGTGGGACTTGATCCCAGGACCCTAGGGTCACGACCTGAGCTGAAGGCAGATGCTCAACCCTTGAGACACCCAGGTGCCCCTCTCTCTGTATTTAGATAAAAGGAGAGAGACTAAGACTTTTTCTGAGGGCATATATATAGCTTAAGAAAAATTTATTATAATTAGGAGGGGGAATGGTCATTAACAGAGAAAAAACTAAAGGAAACCAAAATCTAAAGGAAACCAAAGTGGCCCAATCTTATCCTTTCCACAAATAATGCAGCGGATGATAAGATCATTGTGGGAAACACCTAGGGCGTGAGGCTGGGAGACCTGAGTGTTGTGGCCAACCTCTGCCTCCTACAGAGTGTGTGCGAGATGGCGGACACGTTCTTGTCCCATCCCAAGCCCCAAATGTCACGCTGGATAAACGAGAGGAATTCCTGCCTTGCTCACCGCACTTTCCTGTAGTGAGAAGTAAATTAGACCAGGTGTGTAAAATGCCCATCAGACACCGCACAGGTGAGAAAAAAGTTAGTATTGAAAGTGACACCCTTTCCCGTTATGAACAAAATTAACCCATAAATTAAAATTACACCTGCTGGTATATTTTTGCATTTATTCTACTAAAGCACAAAAACCCACAAGGATACTATCCTTCCTTGAAATGTCAGAGCTCTGCCGGGATTGAGTTTGTTTCCAACGTTTTGCCATTCAAACAAATTTGGAACTGGGATGCCTGGGTGGCTCAGCGGTTGAGCATCTGCCTTTGGCTCAGGGTGTGATCCTGGGGTCCTGGGATCAAGTCCCATATCAGGCTCCTCCATATAGCCTGCTTCTCCCTCTGCCTGTGTCTCTGCCTCTCTGTGTGTGTCTCTCACGAATAAATGAATAAAATCTTAAACAAAACACATTGGAACCATAGAGAAATCCCTTCTTAGAAGGACCCCATGTAACTCGAGCCCAGATCCACCGCTCCAGATCCCCTGCACTGAGCGGAACCTGCAGCCATTCTGTGTTCTCCACGGGTCTCTGTTGGGCCTTTCCACCACTTCTGTACAAGGTGGGCTTCCTTTCCTTCGTCTTATTCTTTCTCTACTGCATTCTCCCTTTAAAGTGAAGCTGCCTGTTATTGTTTCTGCACTATACGCATGGGGAATGGGACGCATTTAGCCAAAGATGTGCAGGGAGCAACGTGGGGATTGGGAACTAGACTCTGCTCTCCCTGTGTACCCCCAAAATGAGCATGGGGCCAGGTGATGAAGAATAACACCCACCCAGCATCTGTAGAGAGAGAGAGCAACACTCGGCATCTAGAAAGACACTTTGCTTAAGGGTCAGCTGTTGGGGGTTCCGGTCTCTGCTGCTCAGGTGAGAAAGGCAAACACAGAGAGGAGAGGACTTCTCCAAACTCTTCCTCCCTGTAGTCACATTCAAGCGATGCAGGTAATTGTGCAGCTCACAAGCTGAGGAGGGTGTTAGGGTCTGACACAGGCCCAGGGTGTGGCTGCACTCAGAGAATGCTCCCTGAATGAGAAAATGCCGGTGTGCAGACCAAGCTCGGCAGCCTGGTGCTCCCAGCCCGCCTTTACCAAGCCAGTACCTGATGAAGCATCTCCCCTCATTAGGAACTGACTAACACCTTTATCCATCCATCCCACGGACACTGAATAGCCCCCCTCTGGACAGAGCTCATCCTGAGGCTGGGTCCTCAGCAGAGACCAGACTCCAGTCCCTCCCAGAGCTGCTGGCTGAGCAGGGAAGGTGGTCTGCACAACTCATTACACAGCTGAGTGATCAGATTCAGCTTTGCCACTTTGTTTCATGCAGGAATACAGGTTGTAAGGAGACGAGATAGGCAGAGGCCTGCTTTCATTTTGGAGGTCAGGAAAGGCATCCCTGAAAGCATAATGGTTGACCTGTACTTTGAAGGACTAGCTGGTGTCTCGGGTAGAGAGAAGACCATGAACACAGGTTCTGTGGCAAGAAGAAGGTGCCCAGAAACTTCTGGAACAGAGCCAGAGGAGCCAGAGTAGGAGCCTGGGGGTGAGCTTGAGGCCAAAAAGGTAGGATGGGGCCAGGTCAAATACAGGGACTTTTCAGCCTTTTAGTGTAAGAACACTTGGGAAACAACTCAGGAACTTTAAGATGGAGAAAGAGCCGTGATGAAATATAACTTCTGTTTTCAGAAGATTTGTCTGCCTGGGGTGAGCAGAATGGAACATTGATTTTGGTACCAGCATCATCAGCCTTGAGTGGAGACCCAGCAGGTGTCAGACCCTGGACAAATCTGTATTATAATCTCTCAATAACCATGTAGGGCAGGAACATCCATCTCTGGTGGTAAACATGACACGACGGGAGGAACAGGGGCATCCAATCAGTTGTGTAAGGCCAGGCACCCAATAACTACTGAAGCTGGGGCGCCACTGGCCAAACCAACTAGGTGAGTCTGGGGGGCACAATGCCTGCGTGTGATGCCGTGGCTCATCCACAGTAGGCACCATGTATCTACAACCACACATGTGTGCTATTTAATGAACTGATAGAAAAACACAAGCATGCATGAGTCATTACCTCCAAATCCCCATGAAGGGGAGAATATAGAAGGCCAGGGAACCAACAGAGACAATGGTGACAGATCTGCTAAGAGACAGGGTGGACTCCCAGGACAGGGGCTCGGCTGCTTTGTCTCACGGCAACCTCCCCAGGCTCAGAGCCAGTCAGAGCCCCACCCAGTGCCAAGTGTGCAATCGTGGCTGCCTGGCCTCCCTCCTGGCCTCTGCCAGGCATCCAGGGTAGGTCTGGAAGGAGAAGTGAGCACTCACTCTGTCCTCTGTACCACAGGGAAGGATCCCATCCGGACATAGGAGCTCTGCACCCCGTTGTCTCTCCTCCCCAGGATCTCCTTCACCCTGAATGAATCCATCAGGTCAAAACCTGTCGAAGAGAAGAGCTGGGGTGAGCGGCAGGAGGAGCACAGGGGACAGGGGGAGCCATGCGTCTCTGTAGAGGTGAGCAGAGGAACTGTTCAGATAGATTTTGGGGAGAAAACAAATGACAAAGTAAGGACATGTAGAGCTTCCATCTCCAATCCCAGGGAAAGTGCAGGAGAAAGGCACATCTGGGTCTTCCAAAGAACTGGAACATGTCCTGGCTGCATGGCCAGTGTTCGGGAAGCCCCTGCGGGAACACCTTGAGGGCTCTGCAGGCAGAGTGGTCATTTAGGGTTTTCCCTCCTGTGGCCGCAGACCTGCCATTCATGTGAATTTTGCTTGGATTACAGTTTAGGACGTTTTAAATGTCATATTTTTAAAGAGTGAGAGGTCAGAGAGAAAAAAACTGAATTTGATATTACAATCATTGGAAGGTACTTGGTCCTGTTTTGTTTGGGCTCAAAGAGAGGATCTCATGTGCACTGGGAACGTCTGTGATGGGACAGTCATGACCTTGGTGCTCAGGGTGCTGGCGGGGGAGGGGGTGATCAGCTCAGGGACACACGCATGTGACGCTGGGCCAGCTACATAATGTACAGGAGCCTCTGCACTGAGCACTTGATTGTAAAGGGAGGGCAATGACACGGCCAGTCAGTTATCACTCATGCTTCACCACTAAGGCCAGCACATCTGCATCCACATCCCTACAAAACTGTCCAGACTTGAGTCCCTCAGGCCAGGAACCCCGGTTCTCAGGAGAGCCTGAGAACAGCGTGACATACTGGCTCAAACTGTGTCCCTCAGGCAACGGGGGAGCTTGGATTATTTGGAAGGAAGCCAACAGAGGGCAAGCACAGGGGCTTGCTCATTTCTGCATCCCCAGGCCTAACATGACTCTTAGCCCTGGCCACGCCTAACCCATGAGACTTCAGGAAGATTCTTGGCATCTCCAACCTTCAAAGGTGCTGCCATGCAAATAGGAGGTGAGCTTGCAGGGCTTACACTGCAGTGAAAAAGACCTTTGTTCTAAAAGATCATTTATTCAGTCAATACTTATTTGAGAGTCTCTCTGGTGTTCCAAGCTCGGTGTAAGAAACAGCAGCACAGAAAAGAATTGGCAGCGATTGAGAGTTTGAGTAAGAGAATTGGGCAGGTCTAGTCTGTGTTCCTGACCACAAGGTCCTTGTTGTGTGACCTTAGGCGGGTTGGTTAACATCTCTAAGCACCAGCCTCTTTATCTATAAAAAGGAGGTTCTTTTAGCATATAACTCATAGGATTGTGGTAAAGCTTGAATGATAGGATACAAAACGTCTAACATGCAGGGACCCACAGAATAGTTTTCATATTGATTATGTTCCCATTATAATGATTACAGCCCCTTCTACCACGAAGTTCTGTGCATGGGTGTCCTTTATTCATATATTTGAGAGCCTGCTCTGAGCCAAGCATATGTGAGCACAGCACATAAAATGGGAGGAGAGATGAACTCCTGGTTCTGGGAAACTGGTGTCCTCACAGGAGACCAAAAATAAGCTAACATACAGCAGGAGGGTAAAGGGCAATTGCAGGCAGCAAGGAAGGACCAGGCAGGCCTGGGACCGGACACGAACAGAGGCTGTGCCCCACCTGGAGCAGAGCCTGTCGTGGTCCAGGAGGGCTGCAGGCACAGCAAGCCTCTACTGGGCTGGAGCTCTGGGTGACATTTTGGAGTTCCCAGCTTTTCATCATATTGACATCATGTCATTCTTGAAAATGACTAAGAGTTGTCATTATGTCATTTTGAACAGCATTTCACACACTAGCTAACTAATTAATGAAATTCATGACATAATGTTAAGTGATATTTAGTCCTGAAGAGAGAAAACATGGATCCAGAAGCTCCCTCATGGATGAAAAAAGCACAGCTTCAAAGTATGCTTTTTCCTGTGCACTGGGGTAAATGATCCAGCCTCTCCAGAGACAATGGGTTCCCCCAAGGGGTGGTCTCCCCACATCTCCACCTGACATCAACCATGTGGTCTGGGCCATGGAGGGGTCAGCAGGCCTGAGCTGGACACAGGAGGAGCAGGGCCACTTCCTCCTTAGCTGACATGCTCAGGTGGAGCTGAGTGTACCACCCTGTCCCCTGTCCTCAGAACCAGGCCTGGCCCATAGCACAAATTCATGCAACTGGACTTCCAGCCACCTCTAGGCCAGCATATGCCCTTTACCTAAGAAAAACTGTATAAAAGAGAGAGCCCCCAGCACCTAGAAGGCCAAACACTCATAGGTTGAGGCCCACTTAGGTCACGAGGGTAGGGTCCCCATGGATGGTTATCACTGCTCTTATAAAAGAGACCCCAATGGGCAGCCCAGGTGGCTCAGCAGTTTAGTGCTGCCTTAGGCCCAGAGTGTGATCCTGGAGACCCAGGATCAAGTCCCATGTTGGGATCCCTGTGTGGAGCCTGTTTCTCTCTCTGCCTGTGTCTGTGTCTGTCTGTCTGTCTGTCTCTCTCTCTCTCTCTCTCTCTCACATAAATAAATAAAATTAAAAGAAAAAGAGAGACCCCAAGACCTCCCTCGCCCTTCCACCATCTGTGGACAATGAGCAGAGGGCCATCAACAAACCAGAGAGTAGGCCCTCGCCAGATGCTAAATCTTGCAGGTTCCTGGTCTTGGACTATCCAGACCCCAGAACAGTAAGAGAGAAAATCCTGTTGCTTATAAGCCACTCAGTCGGTGGTGTTTTCGTTATACTACCCAAAGGGATAAAGATACTGAGTAACTTTGAAGACATTGTCTGATTTTCTAGAGCCTGTTTCCTTAACTGGAAGGTGGAGGGAGTGAACCCTTACAAGGCAGTGGAGTCATTTTAGTGAGGTGAGATGACAGAGCAACTGCAGGCACCCGGCACCTGGCAGTCGCTTTGTCTATACCTCTAGCTCTTGCTGGGGACCACGAAGGGACTTCTGGACCCATATCCTCTGTGAAATCCCATCACTTTTTGGCTCATACCCTGGCAATCACTCTGCCAGTTTTCCTGGAGCCCCAGCAGTATCACCTGGTTGTAAAGGACCAGGCCTGAGGCAAGGAACAGCCACCTCCCCTTTCACAGAGGAATCCTGGGGAGCCCCTGCCCCAGGTATGGAAGGTCAGGGCACTAGATATTGCGAGACACCTGCCGTTGAACAAGAGAGAAGCCCTCTCCTTTTACCTCTTCCTCTGCCCCTCTGTCAACATGGCTACAACCCCCTTGAGCAGAGACTGGGCCCTGCTCTTAGAGCATCACCTGGGGATCAAAAACCTAAGATGCCCCTGCAGCTCTGGGATCAATTCCTCTGAGAGCCCTGTGAGCCCAGCAGGAGCAGCTGACAGAAATGACTGGGTCCTACTCGAGACCTTCTGAAGACCCACAGAGCAGCCACGCTGGCTGGGGCCCTGTACCTGGATGTTGCCTGGTGGCACTGGGAAGTTCCCAGCAGTGGGGGTGCTGGTCCCCGAGAAGGGGGAGCCTGGCCCATAAGGCCCTGGAGGGTCCATGGAACAGACACCAAGTGGTAAAGGGTGTAGAGCCTGTCTGGGCTCAGATCCTGTTTCAGCAAAAGGCAGAGAAGGTCTAGGAGACAGTCTGTCCTGGGCCGGAAAGCTGGCCGAACAGTGACCATACCCGTGGCTGGCATCCTTGTGCCTCCTCCACCAAGGAGGTGGGGAACACAACCCAACTGGCAGGCACCCACCTCGAGGACCGGGCACAAGCCTGCAGGCAGGGCTGCACTGAGCAGGTGCTTGCACCTGGCACCTCCAGCAGCCCAGCACCGGTGGGTTCCTGAGGGCTCTTCCTTTTGTGACACTCTCTGACTCCCCTGCCCGCCTGGGGCAGTTCCTGTAGGGAGGTGGTGAGGTTGGAGGGGTGTGCTTGTTGCTCAAGGGAAGATGCCCCCAGTTAAGTTTAGGGAGGGAAGGTGGGCAGGGAGGGGCACATCAGTCAGCACCCGGGGCACCAGCTCTGTTCTTAGGCTGCAGCCCCACGCCGCAGCTGCGACTGCAGCTCCCCGTCCCACCTATACAGAGGGGAGGGCAGCCACCACTTGACGGGCCTGTCCGAGGCCTCGCACGGACGTCCAGCCCTGGAGGGCCCCCCGGAGCGGCCGCTCTTACTCAGAGAGCGTGTTCACGATCCGGAGGACACATGCCCCCTGCCTTCCCCTTGACAAGTCAGAAAAGGGGGCCTGCTCCCCTACATCACAGCTGTCACCTGTCACCAGACAGGGCCACCCCGGGCTCCGTCTCCCTTCAGCGGTTACATGTGGGACAATTCTGCTTTTAAGTTTCAAAATAGCAACCATATGCTCTGCTTTCTGGTTCCACTTTTATCGGTTTCAATGAATAAAAACCATGAATAAAAACAAAGACTTAAACACGGCAAAACTTTGAACAACAAGCAATTAACTAGGTAGCAGCAAAGGGCATGGAGACAAAAGATGAATTGCTCGCAATAAATAAAAGGCTGCGAAGGAAGATGAAAAATGTTCTCCAGGTAAATGGGTCCTGATGCAAGCCACGCTGAGGTACAGAAGCAATTGTTCAGTGCAGGAATTGCGAGGGTACGTCTCCCCAAAATCACGGAGTCAGCTGAAGCAGGCGGCATCAGGGACACCGTGAGCCATGGCCCCGAGTCCACTGGCTGCACCTGCTCCACGCTGATGCCCACTGCGTGCGCTCCCCCACCCGTCCGCTCCCCTGGGTGGAGCTTTGCTGGACTCTCCAGACAGGATGCTTCTCCTGGGTCTTTGGTGGGTCTGGCCCAGGCACACACAGCTTATCCAGGGACTGCTTCCCTCGTTGGGCACTGAGCAATTTGATCGAATTCACGTTTGCAATGCTAAAGAAGCCAGGAGCCCCAGTGGTTCTTGTTTGTGGCACAGTTTGTAGAAAGAGGGAAAGAGAGAAGAAAGGATGCCCTGTCGGCTGCTCAGATCCCAATAATGAACAGGGCAAAATCCCAGCTGCACCCCCTCCCCCAGATTTTGGTGTCTAGGGAGATGCAAAATCCCAGCTGCACCCCCACCCCAGATTTTGGTGTTTAGGGAGACGCAGAGACATACACAGTCAGTGACAGCATCATGGGTGAATGACTAGGAGGGGGGATGACAGGGCTTGGATAGGAGCACAGGAAATACCTCCCTTGTCCAGCTGAGGAGCAATCCAGGGAGGCCTGGCCCGCATTTGAAGAACAAATAAAAGATGGGCAGACAGAGGAGGAAGAAAGGGCACCCTAGGTAGTTGGATGTGCAAAGGCCACTGGGCTCGGGTCAGCCAGGTTCCTTCTGAGAATCTGTCAGCAGCCACGGCCCGCGGAACACCGGCTGGGAATGGGGTGGGCGGAGGCCGATCGGGCTGGGTCGTGTCGGCCACACAGCGAAGTCTGGGTGTCCCTCTGCAGGGGGAGCCGTGGAAGGGCTTCAGAGCAAGAAAGGAACACAATCGTGTTGGTGTTCCGGAGGCCATTCTGGCAGCAGGGAGGCAGGACGGGGAGACCAGAGAGGGGTGGGTGGGGAGAGGGACAGAGGAGGCCTCAGGCCGGGCTCCACTTGAGAGGTGCAGCGGGTGTGCCTTGGTGATGTCTGGACGCAGGAGCCCAGGTGACAGGAAAGAGAGATCCAGAATGTCTGCGGCCACGTTTCCGAGCTGCCCCGAGCCTCACATGTTCTTAAACCCCAAATCACTAACCTCCCAGGAATGTTGTAGAACGGCCTGCAGTCAACGGCGCTCCCAGTTCGGTTACAAGCCCCAAGAGGGAGCCTCAGAAACACTGCGTGGGAGGCACAGTCACGCAGGCAGGGAACCCGAGCCTCGGAGATGTCAGGAGGCTGGGGGCCGCAGCACCAGCCGAGACCCACGCCTCCAAACCACCTTGCCTGCCCTCTTCCCTCCCTGGCTCTTCTGCCCTGGTGAGCCCCCCAAACTGCCAAAGTCCTTGAGGGAATGCCCGGAAGTGAGGCTTTGGGCAACACCATCTTTTGTCCAGAATATAAAAGCCCTTCCAAGTACCCAACTGCATTGAAAGTGGCAAGTCTGAGACTCCATCTCTCCATAGTTCCCCTCCAGCCTCCACACGGCCAGGGCTTTTCTCTGGACTGGTTATAATTAAAGGAGAGGATAGATCCAGCAGGTTCTCCATGTGCTCGGCGCTGCACAAACAGGGCATCCGTGCCGCGTGCGATGGATGACTGCCCGGCACCGCGGTTACTTCTGGGAGGGGAGCCGCAGGGCCCACAGAGGGGAGGGGAGCTCCTAGGGCTCCGCTGGCTGCAGAGACACACAGCGGATTCCTAACCGAGGAATCCAATCACCTCTACCCATCACCAAACGCTGTCAGCAGGAGCCTCCTCACATGCCAGACGCTGAAGAATGCATTCACGCCCTGCCCAACTGATGCACGTGTGCACATGCACACACATGTACGTGTACACATGTGCCCCCAGCACACACACACACCCATGCACAGTGGACCTTCCCAGCAAAATCAGTTGTTTTTAAGTAGAAAACATAGTTGGGCTCCTTAGTCCACAGAATGATGGAGAATGACAGGCTCATCTGCGGTGACATGGGCAGATTCGTTTATTTGTGAGCTCTTCCCTCCTTACTTCTTGCCCTCCATCCCACGGTCTGCCCGTGAGCCCTGACTACACCACAAACCCAGGCAAGTTACTGAATGTGCTTGTGCCTCGGTTTCCCCAACGATAAAATACAAACCGGTGCCTATCTCATACATCATAGGGGCTGAATGAGGGCACAGGGGCTCAATGCTTGGCTCACCGTAGGTGCTCAGTGAAGACTCTTACCATTCATTATTTGTTCCTAATGTCTGTCTGGTGGCATCTCTCCCCTTCTGTAGACACACACGCCGGATAATGAACTATTTAGGGCGGGGAGATGCTGCTCTGAGGGATTCGCTGCTTCACAAAGTGTAATGTGGATAATGCAGGAGGTCGAAATTTGCTTTGAAGACTGGCCTCAGTGGGAGCCGTGCTTGGCTGGGGGTTGCCAAGGCAGTGAGTGGGAGCAATGAGGTCAAACTGCCCAGAAGCTTCGCCCCACAGAGCAGCTCAGCTATAAGCATATCCCCCCCGCAAGGTAAGAAAGTGAAGAGGATGAGCACCACCTTTATCTCCTGGGTTGACAGAGGGTCCCCAGGAGGGAGAGCTCCTCGCTGAGCACCGACAACACACCAGGCGCTCCAGCAGGAGAAAAGAGGCGACCGACCAACCCCGTCTTCCTTTGGGTCCCTCCAGAAGAGCTGAACTGGGAGGCGCTCGATGGGGGAGTGGACGGGGGGCAGGGAGAAAAAGCGGCTGATGAGGCTGTGGCACTAAGCCAGCCACCCCAGCAGGTGCCTACAGCTGGATCCCACCGGGAAACACCACAAAACAGGGCAAACGTGGACCTCGGCATGGTCCCCACCCCCCCGAAGGGCGGTAGAACCCGAGGGCTCAGTCACTCTTGAGGACACCTTTCACCTGCTGTGCGAGCAGGCTGGGCAGCCACCCACCATCCTAGACACGTCCCTGCAGCACAAACAGGCAGATGCTGGCACCTTCTTGTGGGCAGGGGCGCCCTGTCATGGCAGCAGCCTGGGACGCCATCCCCTGGACAGCACCTGCGAAGCACCCGCTCCTGACCCCTCTGGCTTCGTGGCCAGGCAGGCAGACCCGCTCCGGCGCTCCACGTGGAGGCGGCACGGGGTCCCGCGGGCCGTGGGCAGGGGCAGGGCGGGCATCCTGGAGGCAGGGGGAAGCTCCCACGCAGGCCTCGGGGAGAAGCAAACCCTACTCCCACACTCGTGGCTCTCGGGAGGGTGGGAAGCCCACTCGGCCGTTGCCGCACACCCCACCTACTGCGTCCATGCAGGGACGGCCCGGGAAGGGGTCTGGGGGAGGGTATGTCTATTGCTGGGTCTGCAGCCACGTGTCTCTCTCCCTCTCTCCCATCATTCCCTCCTGTATCTATAGCTCTGATTCACGCTCTCACTCCGAATGCGTGGATTTCTCCACTCATTTGCTCACTCCGCCCACCATTCGCTTATTCATCCCCCAACTCATTTGTTCTGATGTGTCATTTAGAGCCTCCCACAGGGGCACCACCGACCCCCAGGCGGAAATGCGACTGCTGCTCGTTGATGGGGGCCGCCACCTGCACCACCCAGGCCCTTCCACTTGACTTCGGTGAACAGATCAGCGAGGCCAGCCCTGCGTCCAGGGGGGCAAACAGCGCCGCAGAGCAAGCCGGCAGGTGCCCGGGCTTTCTCACCTGTGATTTCCTTGCTTCCACCGTTGGTGTGCTTAAAGCGGTCTCCTTCCACACGGACGCTGGGGCACAGCACGTCTGAGGAAGGCGAGAGAAAACAGAGAGATGGATGAGCCAACGGGAGCCACATTCGCTCCGCGCTATGGGACAGCACGCGGGGTCCCCAGCTCCTGGCGCGCAGGACGGCCGGTGCCTGGAGCCCACACCATGGGCTGCTGCTCAGCGAGCACCTGCTCTGGCAAATACCATGCTCCGTCCTGGGGGTGACACGCAAACAAGGAAAGCGCCCCCACCTACAACGAGGACGCAGTCTCACCCTTTAGAGGGAGTCAGACACCCAAACTGCCAGGACCTGCAGTGTCCTAAGTGTCCTAAGTGACAGAGCGGGTGTGGTTGCTGGGGGATTTGGGACAGAGGTCTCACACCTCGCCGGGCTTGGCGACGACGTCAGGGAGGCCTTCCTGGAAAGAAGATGCTTG
The DNA here is from genome assembly GCF_048418805.1 of Vulpes vulpes. Classification (NCBI taxonomy): domain Eukaryota; kingdom Metazoa; phylum Chordata; class Mammalia; order Carnivora; family Canidae; genus Vulpes; species Vulpes vulpes. The sequence goes on along the minus strand of NC_132792.1, from coordinate 3,232,870 downwards.
AGGCTCCCTCAAGGGAACAGTCGAGACTCCCCCAGGGAGACAAAGGAACAAAAAGCGGCGCAGAGGGACCTCATTTACAAAGGCACCAACATACTCATCAAGATTCCAAGTCGGCAGGTGTCGGTGACATAGGAAATGTGTGCCAGGGCGGGGGGGGGTGTGCCACAGAGGTGTCTCTTGTGCCACCCTAAGGCGCTTCCAGTGCAATTCCAGAAAAAGCAGAAATGCTCAATTATACAAAGGCCACAGAGTAAGTCATAGAGCAAGAAAGACGCTTCGTTATGGGATATCACATCTTAACGTCTTCACGATTCCTTACTTAAAAAGTTGGAAGGGAAAGAGACTCTCTCAGTTGCCTGGAAAATCCCAGAAGAAGCACCACCTAAGAATCTCAAGTCCAGGGATCCCTGGGTGGCGCAGCGGTTTGGCGCCTGCCTTTGGCCCAGGGCGTGATCCTGGAGACCCGGGATCGAATCCCACGTCAGGCTCCCGGCATGGAGCCTGCTTCTCCCTCTGCCTATGTCTCTGCCTCTCTCTCTCTCTCTCTCTCTCTCTCTGTATGACTACATAAATAAATAATAATAAAAAAAAAAATTAAGAATCTCAAGTCCTCGGGCCACGTGTGGGCTCCCTGACCCGCTCGCTCGCCGTCTGGGCCAAGTCTGCTAACCCCTGTCCTGGGGCGAGCGTCTTGGCGGGGAGACCTCCCAAAGCACACACTGGCCATGGGGCTGCCTGGAGGTGGGGGCGCAGCCCAAGCTCGTAACAGGACTGGAACGAGCCCCGGGGGCCCTCCAATTCAGCATCTGCAACAACTGGCTTACCTGAGTGTAGCCCCTGCCCTGTGCACGTCACTGTCATAAGCTCCCCTCATGGGACATTCCTGCCATCTGTCCACGTGCAATGATGTGTTTCCATATTCAGGGCTCAAGTGTCTCAGCCAGGGGCTGGTTTGGGGCCCCTTTACCCCTCGGCAGCGAGGGGAAAGGATGAGATCTTCCCTGGTCCGGGTGGAGGTCTTTATCATGTTTATCCTCAAAGGCACCACGAGGTCTGACGAGCCCCGCGGAAGGGGTTATTTTGGAAACAGCACCAAGCTGTCTGTCTAGGACCAAATACGCGAGAGGATGCGGGCACCACGTAATATTTAGACAGCCCCACCCAGGACAGCGGCGGCAGCGGGGTGACAATCGGTGGCGCCAGCCCTGGAAGGCTGCCAGAGACACCGGCTGCGCATCATGCGTCAAGTGCAGATGCGTTGACTCAGAAGGTTCTCTCCTTGATTCTGAGCAAATCTCTGGAAACTGATGGCTGGAGCTCAGGGCAGGCAGGGCCACGGAGTCTTGTCTCTGAAAATACCCTGCGGCTGTGACCTGATTCCCAAACCCAGACGGGGCAGGGACGGTCCAAAGACCAGGAACACAGGTAAGATGGAGCCTCTTTTCAACACAATAGAATTTGCTCAAACTGGTTGAAGGAATCATTCCCCAGGCCACCTGCCAATCCCCGGCTGGGGCCGCCACTGACCCTTGTCCATCCAAGAGGCTCAAGGGGCCATTTATAGCCGACTTAGTATCAAGTCAGGACAAATGGTTCCCAAAATACCCCCTCCAGCCAGGCTTCGCAGGGAAGTCGGGGCCCTCTGGGTTCATCCGCTTGGCAGGAAAAGGCCCATAACTATCTGTTGGGCCGACATATTTCCACACCTTGGATAATGATCTATTTATCTCCACATGAACTCACTTATTTAAACTAAAATATCTGAGCTCCAGATATGTTCCAGGCACAGAGTTCGTTCTAGGGACACACAAATGAGATAAAAAGACAAATCCCAGGATGCCTGGACGGCTCAGTGGTTGAGCGCCTGGCTTTGGCTCAGGGTGTGATCTCGGGGTCCTGGAATCGAGTCGCATATCAGGGTCCCTATAGGGAGCCTGCTTCTCCCTCTGCCTGTGTCTCTGCCTTTCTGTGTGTTTCTCATGAATAAATAAGTAAAATCTTAAAAAAAAAAAAAAAAAAGGCAAGTCACCATCCCTGCCATCAGGGCACTGGTGGGCTGATGTGACACATGGAAGCATGAGAAAGTGCCAGAGCTGCCGTGACATCATCGTGTCTCCTTGCTTTGCAGGCTCCTCCTCAGTCTTTGAGGCTGCTCACTTCACCCCACGGCTTGTCTTCAGTGACCCCAGCCTGGGTTAGGAGCCCCATTGCCCCAACCCACGTCCCAGAGCTGATGGCATCACTTGGAAATCACCGATTGGTGTCTGTCTCCCCAGGGAGTGAGAGCCCTGCGTGCCTCCCAGTTCAGCTCTGTAGCATCACTGTCATTGCCTCCCCAGGTACAGACAAGGCCCTAAGTTCACGCTGACCAGAAAGGACCAGTGACACCTGCGCTGAGAAGTCAATGCTGGATGGCCTTCCAGGCATGGGTTCCACCGTGATGCTGAGGAGCGGTGAGAGGTCACAGAGGGGGACCCCTGCCGTGGAGGGGTGATAGACCCCCTTTCTCGCTAAGGGAATGCCCCTGCACTCAGAGTGGCAGCCCAAGGAGCAGAGCTATGGCTGGTGGGTCTCAGCTAATGGAGGTTATTCTGTCCCCCAGCCTTCTAGCCTCCCTGGGACACACGTATGACCCAGTTCTGGACAAGAAAATAAGCAACAGAAGTTTGCTGTGGTTGGCAGAGGAGAGGTTATGAAACCTCTTAAAAAGATTTTTCTTTGGGATACCAGGGTGGCTCAGTGGTTGAGCATCTGCCTTCAGCTCAGGTCGTGATCCCCGGGGTCCTGGGATCGAGTCCCCACAGGGAGCCTGCTTCTCCCTCTGCCTGTGTCTCTGCCTCTCTCTCTGTGTCTCTCATGAATAAACAAATAAAATTAAAAAAAAAAGAGATGAAATGGGAGAGAGTTAGGTGGGGTTGCCCAGTTCATGTACAGTCCCTTCCCTCTGCTCAGACTGCGGGGACATGACATTGCAAGACTGCCAAGGACCACTGAGGAGTCAGGGACTCCAACCCCAGCAACCCAAGCCTGGGTGAAAAGGGTAAGAAAAACACACTTCTATTTGTCTAAGCCGCTGTACTTTGTTTGTGTTTGCTTTGCTTTTGTTTTTAATTTGCCATTGAGCGTATTCCAAACTTGCACACATTCCCTTTCCTCAAGGACTGGAAAGCTGCTCCCCCCTTTCCAGATGCCCGAGGACAACTCAGGGTGGTGTTGATAACCGGCGCGTCTGTCCCCACTGACAGCCTGGGGTGGCTTCACCGTCCCAGTAAAGGTGGGTTTCCCCGGGAATGACTCAGGATCAACACGAGAAGCGGCTCTGGGGTGGGATAAGTTGTCGATGGGACACGTTCTCCGGAACGGACACGTGTACTGAGCTCTTGGGTTAGGAGGTCACTTTTCCTCTTTGAAAGAGTAAGAACACAAAAGAGACGTGACTGATCACAACCAACTAACTGTCACCCACTGATACCTGCTCTCCCTTGGTCTTTGTTTCGTTAGAACACCCTCGACTTCCGGAGAGGAAAGAGATCCCTGTGCCCACAGGACCAGTTCTGTTTCACCAGAAGCTTTCAAGAGGGGCCTGCTCCTGATTGACCAGAGCTGCTGCTCCAAGGTGGAAAAAACTAGGAATTCGCCACGGCTCCTGTGGAAAAACACTCTGGGTGTCCTCAGTTTACCAAACGGCAGAAGGGGAAAGTGTGCGTGCACAGGACGCCCTCTGCTTCTCGCTGACATACCCACAGCACACCCAGCCGTTCTATCCCTTCGGTGTCTTCATTTGGGAAAAGAGAGTGATGGTAATTATTGAGCACCTACTGTGTGCCAGTCTCCCAGCTGGGGATTTTACCTTCAATAGCCGTTCTAGTAAAGTAGTTTTTTCCCCCCCATTTTACAGATGTAAAAACAGAGGCATAAAAGGTGAAGAAACTCACCAGAATGGGAGGATCACCTGGATCTGCATAAAGGTCTACTTCCATCTAGAACCTAGGAGCTGGTAGCCTTGGTCCAGGAAGTCAGCGGGACCACGGGAGCAGGGCCCAGAGCCACAGGCCGCAGAGGGCAATGGACAGGAAGCGATCACTGCTCACCCTGGGGCTCACGGCAGCCGCCACTGAGGACGAGATGGGGTTCCCAGTGTGCAGGGAGGAGGTGGAGGAGGAGGGGGTGAATCAGGCACCAGCAGGCACCCAGCACAGCCCGTCTGCGCCCCACGCCAGCCAGGAAGTCATCGTCACCCTCCCGCTCTCTAACCCACCCCTCTGCGGCTCCGAGGGACAGGGGCTATTATTCACAGACACGGGAAGAAAGGACCGAAGAGGTTACAAATGGATGGTCCATGGCCGCAGAGCCAGCAAGTGGGGATGTCAGCACGATGGCTCCGGCATCTGGCTCCTGACCCCTGCACCACACAGTCTCTCCAGAAGTCACCCACCCCAGTCACCCAGCCAACAGGGAGCCAAGTCTGTCTGTCTGTCTCCAAAGCCTGCACAGACAGACGGCCAGCTGCTACTTCCTGAGGCAGCCCCCTCTGCCCATAAAGGGTCCTGACTTGCTGTAAAGTCCTTGCTCTGCACCTGTAGATCCAGATGCTCCCCAAGTCCCGCCTTCCGGGGGTCTGCTCGCTCGTGTCCACCAGGCTCCGAGCTGAGCACTGGGACCCCGGGGGGTGGACTGGACAGATGGCAAGATGGGCACCAAGCCCAAACAGGTCCCCGTTCTCTCTCACAGAAGCTACTTAGATGCTCCAAGGCAGCTGGGGTGCTGCTCCCACTTCCTGATCCTCTCCAGCGAGCCCCCTGCCTCACATCCCCCCAGGGGCCCCTCACCCAGACAGGCCAGGGGAGTGGAGGGACAGGTCTCATCGGAGCCATGAGCAAGCATGCTGGGATCACAGCTCCCGCGGGCGTGGCTGCATGTCTGCTGCTGAATGAGGCTTGTCTGGGTCCTATCTGGCCTCCTATCAATGCTACTCATCGTGCCCATTATGCAGAGGGGGCAACCGAGGCTAGGAAAGCCGAGAGGACCCGGTTACATCACACAGCTAGCTAGTGGTGGAGACAGGAATCAGCTCGGTGTGATCCCCGCACTCTCTCTCACTTGCTCCCACAAACACACATGTTGGGGTGTCCGGAAGAGCATATACCTAAACCATGGTTACCTTTGGGAGGCAGAACTTGGGGTGATTCTTATTTCCTTTTTGCGTCTTTGTATTTTCAAATTTGCCTTAAAGATATGAACGTGATTTGCGAGTTTGTTTTACCGTGATTATTATTTTTTAAAAACAGGTCTGAGCCTTGCCCTGGGGTGCTTGTTGCTGAGGCAGCAGGAGGCTCCAGGGGAGGGAGGGAGGAAGGCCGGCGGGGGCTCCGGTGGCCAGAAGCAAATGCTGTTTGCAGAGGTGAGCTGGGGAGTCCACGAGGCCTGCTGGGCCTGCACCTGCTGACATGCCCCGGGACGGCCTAGGCAGCTGCAGGTGGCCTCCCACCAGGGCCCTCTCCTCCCAGCCCCAGTCCTGGCCTGCTCACCGGGGTAAGGTGAGGCTGGAACAGGGCCAGAAGGAGACCGAGCTCTCCGAGGCTGATGGGGAAGGCAGTCTGGATTCTGCTGACCTCGCCTCTCTGATGTCAGGTGCCCCCTGTGCACGCTTCCAGATCCGGAAATAGGGATGCAAGTGTGTGGGGTTTCCCCATGCAAGGTCACCCTGCAGCTTCAGTGAGACAGTGAGCGGGAAGGCGTCGGCTTGATGCTCGGGACCTAACAAGTGCTCCTTCATTCCTTCACTCATTCGGCCCGCACACTTTGCCGAGTGCCAAGCACAAACCTCCCAGAATGCCGAGCAAGTGCAAGCACGGGCCCTGGCCTCTCGGTGGTCACGTGCCAGTGGAGGAAACAGACACAGAGAAGCAAGCTGGTCACCGGGTGTGACCAGTGCTGCGCAGGAAGGACGCAGGTGGTGGCTGGTGACATCTGGGCTGAGAGCAGAGATGGGCATGAGCCAGCCACAGGAAGGGCAGGCAGGCAGGGGTAGGAGCAAGCAGCACAGAGCCCTGAGGGGGAAGGGGCTTGGCTTGCCCTGGGGTCGGCAGGGGACCAAGCCCTGAGCTACATGGAGCGAGGAGACAGGTAAAGGTGGGAAGGCGCCAGCTCAGGGCAGCCTGGTGACCCAGGGCAGGGGTTGGAAGTCAGGGCAAGGAAGAGGTGGCTCTGCCCAGGAGTCAAGTGTGAGCAACCGAGGCCAGGCGGAAGGTAATGGTGGTTACTGCATGAGTGTGGCCATCCAAGGGGGGTGGGATATCAGAGGCCTTCCTTTCCCTCCTGGGATGACTCGTGGGCAGAGCCCCAGCAGATGTCAGCAGAGGCCGGGGGAGGAGGGGTGGTGGGCACTCAGGAGGGCAGCAGAGCCCTCAGCCAGCACCCAGGTGCCCACGTGGGTCCTAGCCACTTCGGCCCACTGGGCTCAGCCAAGCCATGACCTGCAGCTGCTGGCATCCGAGAGGCACCACACCTAACTGCAAACTTTCTTCCTTCATCCCACATTTAATGAATACCTGGCTCTGTTCCTGGGACCAAACTCTTCCGGGGTATCACAGGCACGACGACAGGCTCTCTGGCCTCAGGGAGCTGCTGTCCAGTGGACAAGATGGAGATTAGCCAAATAAGGCCTTGACCTCTCCAAGTGGGGACTATAACCAGTGGGTAGCACTGAGGCCAGGATGGGAGGAACACAGTGGGATCCGAGCTGCTTGGAGGGCCAGGGAGGTCTCCAGTGAGACCTGGAGGATGAGCTGCAGAAGCAGCAGGAGAGTCGCCCACAGCAAGCTCTCAAGACGCCGTGACTGGCCCCCAAGGAACAGCACTCATCATTCGGGATGCACAATCCAAACCCAGGCCTGACTGGCCCCGCCACCTCCCGTCTTTGGGCTGCAGCAGACCTCGAGTCCACTGTGGGTTAAATGATCCAGCCGTAGAACAAGGGCTCTGAAGACCTCAAGGATTCCTTAAATGAGCAGAATTGGTGAGACAGGCACATGGCAGGCGGGGGCAGGGTCAGCAGTTTGGGGTCTGGGGCCAGCGGTGGGCAGGGGCTGGGGTGGTGAACTGTCAGGACCCGAAGACCCTGTGTTCTGCTGGGAAGCTGATCCATAGGGAGCAGAGCGGGACGTGAGCCAATGTTTCCGGAGTGTCCATCACGGCAGGGACACGATCGCCGGCTGTATGCTAGGGACGCCCAGGGGACAGAAAGGGCAAGGGTCCCTGCCCTCTGGAGCCCGCGGTCCAGGGGGTTTTGCTTAAGTCTCTCAATGGCTTTCCCAGGGGGGTGGCTAGAGCTCCGAGAGGATGCAGGGCCATCCACGTCACCCTGCAGGGAGAGCCAGAGGCAGGATTCCAACCCAGGGCCCGGTTGGAAGGCAGGCCCCACACAACCTGCCCGGCGCGCCCTCAAGTCTGGCGGGGTAAGACGTGCAAGGCAGGAAGGGTTAGCGGCTGAGCTGGGCCTCCAGCCGCAACGGAGGGAGGCACTTCTGGAATCAACACTCTTGCACACGGCCAGAGCTGAGGCTCGGGAAGGAGCCTGAAGGATGACCCTGTGGTCCAGACCTCTCGTTTCCCAGGTAAGGAGTCTGATGCCACCAAAGGGAAGGGCCCACGCTGCCACCCCCAGTGGGGCCTCCGTGCAACCAGGCGCACGGCCACAGCCTTGTCCCACTGCTCACGGGTCCTGGGAACCCAAACCCAGGAAACACCAGTGGCCCCGGGGCGATGGCGGGGGGGGGGGTGGTAAGGGGAGCAGGAGCTTCTGGAACCGCGGTGTGTGTTACAGGACAGCAGGTTCTGGGGAGGACGGGCTATGGCATCTAACACCGAACTTTTCTCCCCCAAAAGCTTTGCCCTCTGACCTGGATGCAAAACCTCTAACCCAAATTCGCTGCTGGGGCTGATTGCATCGGCTCCATAGGAACAAACGTCTCCCAAAGCTTCCCCTTCACGGTCTCTGTCCTGTTTGCTCCTCCGTAGGGAGTGAACAGTGACCTTAGGTGGACGGCATCCTCTGTCTTTTCAGACTCCGAGCCTGGCTTGCTCAGCCTGCCCTTCAGGGTCCGAACGGGGGTGACAGGAGAGAAAGTGCAGGAAGCTTTGGGCCACCTCGGTCCCACACGTCCTGTCCATCCCCAGCATGGGACCCAGCGCTGAGGGGAACAGCACCTGCGCCCAGCTTGGGGTCAGTCACCCTCAGCCCTGAGCTCCCGCAGGATCCAAGGATGAGGGACACCCCCAGGGCTGCATGACAAGGTGCGGGGCCCAGGTGACAGGGCTGCTGAGCAGATTCTGTGCGGACAGCAATCTAAGAAGAAAAGAGTGGCAAAATGCAAATTTAGGGGGCGCCTGGGCGGCTCAGTGGTTGAGCGCCTGCCTTCAGCTCAGGGCATGATCCCGGGGTCCTGGGATCGAGTCCCGCATCGGGCTCCCAGTGGGAAGCCTGCTTCTCCCCCCACCCTCTCTCTGTGAGTCTTATGAATAAACAAATAAATAAAATCTTTTTAAAAAGGCAAATTGATCATGTGAATCCAGGGGAGTTTTGCAAGATGTTTCGCTCAGCTCCGTGGAGAGGAGGTAAAGGGAGGAGGTAAGAGGGTGTGAACGAGGGCTGGGGTCTGGGCGATGCTGACCTGAAGTCACCCCGTGGCCGGGACACGCCACCTCCCCATGCAGTCCCAGAAAAACAGAACGAGCCCAAAATGCCTCCCCGCGGGGACATTCTGTGGTTCTCAGCAGAGACGGGCAAACAAGATAAGGTGCGATTTACTTTTCTCTAGTTACGGCCACATTCCCTCCATGAGCCTGTGGTCTGACATCAGACCTGTCTGTGTCCAGACACAGGGTCACGGCCCCAGACTCGGAGCACCGGTGACCACGACCGTCCTCGGGGACGAGCGGGGTGCCCTGGCTCAGCCCTCCCCTTCCCAGGCCCCGAATGCCTGTGGGAGCAGGCCGGGGACCATGCACTGCATCCCAGGTCTCGGGGCAGAAGTGGACCTGGCCAGCCTGGCTCCTCATCTGCTCCCACCCCTCTCCTCAGAGGGCTGGTGGACGGGGGGGGGGTCCCGGAATGGCGACCGGCTGCATTCCTGCGGGGGGACCTTTGGTGAGGCTGGTGGGAAATCACAGCCAGATGTCACGGAGGAACAGCTGGGCACCCTTTCCACTCCCCCTGGACCAATCCAGCTGGTGAAGGTACAGCCGTAACCGGAGATGAGCTGAGGCCCGGGGGCTGGGTGGGGACCCTGCTTGCACCGCCTCCTTCCACCCAGGGCACCCACTGGGGCTGTACCTCCCATCAGAGACTGCACCCACCTCTGTGCGTCTGCAGCGGGAGGCGCCAGCCTGGGGTGGGGCACAGAGGGGCCACCTGGCTCTGTGCTCTTCCGAAGCTATGGCTCCCCGCTGCCTGCAGCCCCAGGCCCTGCTGCACCTGCCATCCCTGCACCTGGAGAATGAAGGTGCGGAGGGGGAGGGGCTCGGGCCGGGGCCTTTCCTCCTTCTCCTAGCTGACCGAGCGCCGGCTGCCCAGTACTTCCAGCCTCCCGTTTCTCATAAGAACATTACTATGTGCTGGAGTCACTGTTGAACCTCTTCCCCTACATTTCCTACTTTCTACCCAACCCTTCCACCCCCTGCCTCTGCCCCTAAGCCTTCTGCTTTGGAAATGCCGGTCCACCTGCCCGTCTCTTCCTATTTCCCTCCGCATGATGCCTTCAAGGTCCATCCATGCCGTTTCAGCGGATAGGCCCTCCTCGTCCTTTATGGCTGAATAATATTCCCGTGCAGTGTACAGCACAGCCTCTTTTACCCATTCATCGTAGGTGGACATTTATGTTGTCTCTACACCCTGGCTTTTGTAAATAATGCTGCAATGAACGAGGCAGGCATGTTTTCAGGTTAGTAATTTCATTTCCTTTGGCGAGATTTCCAGAGGTAGGACTGCTAGATCATATGGTGGTCCTATTTTCAATGTTTTGAAGAACCCACATCCTCCATCCCTAATGTCCGGGCCAACTCACATTCCCACTGACGGGCTCCCAGAGGTTCCCTTTCTCCACATCCTCGCCAACACTTGCTATTTCGAGGCTCTTCCAGAACCATTCTGACAGATACAAGGTGGGATCTCATTGTGGTTTTCACGCATCATTCTTACGTACTCATGTTTTAATGGGGTTTTCTTCTAAGATAGAGGCTCCATGTGAGCAGGGCTGTGTGTAGGTCACATTAAGGTCCACACTCCCATATCCTGCAGCAACAGTTTCCAGCTCCTGAGAAGCATTTAATCAAGATTTCCTGAACCGATAAGGAAAACACTGTAGCAAAGCTATCAGATGGGTTTCCCATCCCCCCGTATTTCAGATGAGAGCTCCCGTGACCTCCCCAACGACACATGGGCAGCAGAGAGGAGCGACAGTGGACACGTGTCGGACACCTGCTCTGGGCCAGGTGGCACCTGCTGTGTGCCAGGTGCTGCCCTGAGCACTTTCTATACTTCAGTGTATTTGATTTCGCACTCGGGAGGAGGGATTGGTGCAGCCATTGCACGGACGGAGAAACCAAGCACAGAGGCTACGTCATCAGCAAGGAGGTGACAAATGGCAAACACAGGACTTCAACTCTGGGCTTCCAGGAGGGCGGCAGGGAGGGAAGTGGAGGAGACGAAGAGAGAAACTCCTCGATAGCCCAGAATTTTATCAGGTCCTTACTGCAGGTTTACTGGTTCCCTCTTTCTTTTCTTTTCTGTTTTTTCCCCCCAATGTTTAACAATTGAAGCATAGTCGACATACAGTATAATACTAGTTTCAGGTGCACAGCAGAGTGATCTGACATTTTCATACATTACGAAATGATCCCCATGATAAGCGTCGCCACCATCCGTCACCACACACGGTTATTACAATAATATTGACCATATTCCCTGCACCGGGCTTTTCATCCCCATGATTTAATGACTTTATAACTGGAACTTGGTGCCACTTAATCCCCTCCACTTATTTCACCCATCCCCCCACCCCCTCTTGCGACCGACCGCCTGTGTGTCCCCCCACCCATATCACCTGTTCAAGCTCCTAGACCAGGAGGCCAAAGCAACCCATGGAGGCTTCACTCACTCGCGCCCTCCCATTCACCTATTTCCCTGCTGTATATAACACGTCTAATGACCACGAATTATTTTTTTATTAAAAAAGTCTTTTCTTAGGGATGCCCAGGTGGCTCAGTGGTTGAGCGCCTGCCTTCAGCCCAGGGTGTGATCCCGGAGTCGCAGGATCAAGTCCTGCACCTTTATTTTTTTTAAGATTTTATTTATTTATTCATGGGAGACAGAGAGAGAGAGAGAGAGAGAGAGAAGCAGAGACACAGGCAGAAGAAGCAGGCTCCCTTCAGGAAGCCTGACACGGGACTCGATCCCGGGCCTCCAGGATCATGCCCTGGGCGGAAGGCAGCGCTAAACCACTTAGCCACCCGGGCTGCCCAATAAATAAAATCTTTAAAAAAAAAAAGTTTTTTAGATGCATAAGGCCCTTTGTGGCTTCTAATCAACAAACATCTTGTAGAGCAGAGTGCCTTAGGCTCCCCACAAGGCTCCCCGCCTTGAGACGGTGGAACGCGTGGAACAGGCTGATCACCTGCTTGATGGTGAGATGCTCTGCTCTGAGCCAGCTGGCGTTCCCACTCAGACGTTTCTAGTCACCCCTCCCTGAATGTGGACCGTGGGGTCACTCTCACACAAAGCCAGAAGGAGGGGGAGAAGCTGGCCTGCACTGATCCCAAGCCACACCAGCCAGGACCCCTTCTCTCCAATTCCCACCACCTCCTCTGCACAGACAGGGCCCTGGGTCCCGTGTGATGGGGTGGAGACTTGTGCAGCCCATTGGACCTCTAAGCATGCAGAGAAATAGTGCTAAATGGCTAATTTTCATTTGCGAGGACTAAATTTCTGCATCAAGGATGCCAGGCTCACAGGAACAATAGCAGGACCTGGCTGGGTGCTCTGTTGGCTACTCTTGTGCCTTCTCGGGCTCTGACTGAGGCCTCTCTGAAGCAGGGATCGTGGGGACAGTGGGGACAAGGTCTACAATCACTCAGGTTGTACAATCTATGGACATTCACAGAATCTCTGCAACGTGCCTACATGGGAGAATTTTACATAATTTGCGTGTTTTCCAGATGAGGAAACTGAGGGTAAGTCTTGTGCCCAAATGCGCACACAGCCGGGAAACAGCAGAGTCGTGTGTGTGCCTGCGCGTGTGTGTGTGTGCGTGCACACCTGTGCATCTGAGTGAGCATGTGTGTCTATGCCTTGTGTTTTAGTGCATGCATTTGTGTGTGTGGAGGCGGGTGGATGAACTCAAAGAAGCCAGAGTCTATAATTAAAAGGACAAAGACAGACATGTCTTATAGCAAAACAGTCACCTAGAACATGGTGCGTTGACAATGGCTTTCCTTCAGTTTTCCAGTAAGTGTGGAGTTGTGTCAGAAGCACTGCAATTCGGGCAGCCCCGGTGATGCAGCGGTTTGGCGCCGCCTGCAGCCTGGGGTGTGATCCTGGAGACCCAGGATCGAGTCCCACATCGGGCTCCCTGCATGGAGCCTGTGTCTCCCTCTCCCTCTGCCTGTGTCTCTGCCTCTTTCTCTGTGTCTATGAATAAATAAATAAAATATTAAAAAAAAGAAACTCTAAAAAATAAATAAATAAATAAATAAATAGCACTGCAATTCATCAGCCACATTTCTTGGAAAGTCCCTAAACATTGTGTAACCCCCATGTCCTGCCTGCCCTCTGGCAAGTATGAAATAAGCTCAGCTAGAGGAAGGTCAGCTGCAGGACGTGAGAGTCTCTCAGAAATGCAGAATTTCTCCATGGGTTTAATTATATGGATGCATATTTATATATAGACACACGTATATAGAGAGAGTGTGTACGTATATATGCCTTTTTCAAGTAGTACCAATTTAGTTGTGGCCACTGTATTTTATCCCTTTATTAACCCTAAACTAAAACCACCGTGTAAAACACATAGTCCAACCTCCATGAGCTGGAATGCTTGGCATGACATGATTCCAGTAAATGGGATGACCTTGCCGACGTGGATGCTTACGTGGGATGGCACCACGAAAGGGTGCTGAGGCTGGCACAGGCCCCCCCCAGCCAGCCAGGCACGAGCAAGGGGAGGATGCTGATTCATATCTGACCCCAAAGCCATCTGACTCATCTAGTCCAGTTGGGACATGAGCCCTTGTCTAAGGCCAGGGAGGACAGGAGGCTTTCTTAAAGACCTTGGGTGGCCCCGAAAATTGACAAATATAGGAGTCATCCACAATAGTTGCACAAGGCTGGGGGAGCATGATGGCAACCGAAACACACAGACGGGGGAGGGGACTCTCGCCCACCCCACTCGGCACCCAAGTTGGAAACCGAGGCCCCCATAAAATATCCTACTCGGGGTCACAGGGGAGTTACTGGCCGTGACCCCAGATTTCCAGCCATTGTATCAGAACACAACAGCCGGGGGTCAGGAAGCATCTTCTGTAAAGGGTCAGAGTCCAAATAGCCTTTGTGAGCCACGCAGTCTCTGTCACAACTACTGAGCTTGAGCTGTGTGTTCACACCACAGCCACCGACAGTACGCGGACAAGCTGACATGCCATACGCCTACAAAACTCAACTTGAAAAATTGACCCCTGGGCTGACGTGCCTGTGGGCTGTAGTCTGCCAACAACCCCTGCATTTGATCAAGAAAGATCTTGTGTTCCTGAACGGACCAATGTCCTTCTCAGAGCTTATGATCCATGAACTTCTAGACTCTGCTGGATTCCCTCCCTGTGACAGCGAGCTCAGATCTCACCATGTTAGGTCTGGGCACTCTGATTTTTGGCATGTTCTATTTCATATGGACGTGACATAAAAACAGTAAGCAGGACAACACAATGATAAAGCCAACCAAATCACTTAGCTGCTAGATTGGTGCATATCATCTCAGCTTTACGGAGGAGGAAATCAAGTCTCTGGGAGGTGAGGTCCCTGCCAAGGGCCCCCCAGCTGGCAGGTGGTCATGGGATTCCACTCCAGCCCCTTGGCTCAGATCAGGGTCTTTGCCGTGTGACTCCCCTATGTGCAAGCTACAAAGGGGGCCTCTTATGTGCACGCTCCCTCTGCTCCAGAGGGCAGAGAGACTATTACTGCTTGCATTTTATAGGAAAAACTAAAGCTTCAGAAACGAGTGGGAAATATCAGAAAGGGAGACAGAACATGAAAGACTCCTAAATCTGGGAAACAAACTAGGGGTGGTGGAAGGGGAGGTGGGCGGGGGGTGGGGGTGACTGGGTGGCGGGCACTGAGGTGGGCACTTGACGGGATGAGCACTGGGTGTTATGCTGTATGCTGGCAAATTGAACACCAATAAAAATAAATTTTTATATATATAAAAAGAAGGTAATCTGTCCAAACAGAGAAACCTGGATTTAACTTGGGCTTTTAGATCTAAGCCCATCTGCTAAACACGGAGGCTATAAAGTCTCAGCTCCTGAGGGACAGAAGAAGGCAGGATCTGAACCCAGGCCTTCCCTGAATTCTCATCCTTTACCCCTCCCCTCCACCCCCAAATCATGCCTTCTCACAGGGGCCGGATGTATCCCCTCCCGGGGAGCAAAAATTGCTTCAAGGGAGAGGGTGAGCAAGTCTGAGAGACCCACTGGCTTGGGCCCTCCGAAGCTCAGGCAGCATAAACAGCTCACGTATATTTGTGTCCGATTTCAGAGAAGGAGGCAGTTGGAGGGAACGTAATACTTATGTAGGGTCCTTTATAGGGACATAACAAAAGGGTTGAGAATTACTGTCGTAAGTGAAAGGTATTTAACTTAATCATCTTTCTGGAAAATAGTATATGTACCCACGCACATATACACACATAAAGTTTGTATGTATGTAGGGCGCCCGGGTGGCTCGGGAGGTTGGGCGTCTGCCTTCAGCTCAGGTCATGATCTCGGGGTCCTGGGATCGAGCCCTGCATCAGGCTCCCCGCTCAGAGGGGAGTCTGCTTCTCCCTCTTCACCTGCCGCTCCCCCTGCTTGTGCTTTCTTTCTCCATCAAATAAATAAGTAAAATCTTTTAAAAAATTTATATGTATGGGGGCAGCCCGGGTGGCTTAGCGGTTTAGCGCCGCCTTCAGCTCAGGGTGTGATCCTGGAGACCCAGGATCGAGTCCCACGTCGGGCTCCCTGCTGGAGCCTGCTTCTCCCTCTTCCTGTGTCTCTGCCTCTCTCTCTCTCTCTCACTCTCTCTGTGTCTCTCATGAATAAATAAATAAATTTTTTAAAAATTTATATGTATGGATATTGTGTGTGATGGATATTGTGTGTAATTTACATATATATAAATTATACACATACACACATATACCCATATGGACGTGCATGTAAATGTATGTCTATACGTATGTGAATACATGGGTGTGTGTGTGCCTGTGTGTACACGCATGTGCATGCACGTCTGGATGCATGGGTGTGTAGTAAAAGCAAACACTGCACAGCACATGCTCACTGCCACCCCTGAGCCAAGTGCTTCCCACACCCCATTACATCCTCACAACACCCTAAAAGGTAGGAATGGTGCCAGCAGCCTCTATTGTACGGCCACACACAAGGCCAGGCCAGGAAACTGGTCTAAGGTGTCACAGAGGGCAGGGAGACAGAGCTGGGCATGCCGGGTGCCCGCTCCGATGAGGCGTAAGCACCCCGACAGCACCTCACTGCCAATACCCAGCTCTTGGAGGAATGGCCTGCAGGAACACACGAGGGGGCACTCGCAGAGTTCAGCACAGGAGGACGGTTTTACACCATCACCAGGACACAGAAGCAATGTGAGTGTGGTCCATTCAGAGAGGGTCGAGGGTATGCGGGCACACGCCCCTGCCAGCGCAGCAGGACACTCTCCCCGGCCCCACAGAGGCCACGGGCAAAATGTCTAGTTCTGACACTCGGGTTCCTTGGTTTCAGGGAGAGACCGGAGTCAGGCAGGGACATGCTCTGAACAGCCCCCGGGATCCTCTCCAGGCACCGGCCTGGCTGGGCACAGCTGGGAGACCGTTTCTCTCTCTCTCTCTGATGTTTGCCAATTATGTATAACTGGTGGGTGCTTTTCAGCTTTTCATCGTGTTCAGTAACTTTCTAATAAAATTTCCCAGCACATAATCAGAATGAAGCAACCCAGTTACTATTTCTACGGGGTGAGCTCGATCATAACAAGTTTTCCCAGGAAGAACTCCTGGTGACCTCTAGGCAAAGGGCGGGCCCGGCCGGAACCGCTTCTGAGGCTGACGCGGTCCCAACGGCCAAGCCACAGACATCCACGTGGCAGCTCCAAACCCACAGCGGCTGCTGCTGCTGCAGATCCTCCCGGGCCTTGGGGTCCACCCAGAGGACTAGCTGGGTCTGGTGGCCACACGCACACATGTTCCCAGGTATGTGTGCATGTTTGTGGGTGTGATGTGTGTATATGGTGTGCATGTGCGTGTGCGTGTGTGTGCATGTGTCCTCACCTTACCATCAGCGTCTGAGCACACAGAGGGACGTGGGGATGGAGGCAGGAGTGTGGCCAGAAAGAACTGGTCACTGGGCACAATGCCCCCAGCAGGCTGTGCCTTCTTTAATGTCTATACGCCTCAGGATCAGAGGGAGATGGGCCCAGGGAAATTCTCAGGCGGGACGTGCCACCCAGGCATGGCAAGAGCCAGCCCCAAAGCCCTTCCCTTCGGCCTGACTGCTGGGTCTTTGAGGAGATAGATTATTCCTGGGGTTTGAGGAGGACTCTGCTTCTGGCCAAGGGAAGACTCCCGGCTGGACTCCTTCTCCTACACACACTTGGGAACATTAGGGCAGGAAGCTAAAGCCTCAATTTCCACCTCCCGAAGCTGGGGTGACAACCCTCCCCTTCCCCTCACACTGCCTCCAGCACACAGAGTGCATGCCTACCCCAGGCCCTTGGCTTTCACCGCTGCCTCTGCCTGGAACTCGGGGCGTGGACTGTCGCTGCTTGTCATCTCAAGCTCAACTCAATTCCCTTCTCCAGGGCCCCTTCCTCTGGAAATGTCACTCTAAAAGTAGGACCACAGATGCCTTATTCAAAGAGGAACCCTGTGCCTCAGAACAATGTCTGCGAGAGAACAGGGGATTGATCAAAATAGGTCGGAAATAAACCAACCCAATAACTATAGAGGATCCTTACACATCCACGGTTGTGACACGATATCTTTAAAGGTCTCTCCAGGGGCACATGGGTGGCTCAGCGGTTGAGCGTCTGCCTTTGGCTCAGGGTGTGATCCCGGGGTCCTGGGATCGAATCCCACATCGGGCTCCCTGCAGGGAGCCTGCTTCTCCCTCTGCCTCTCTCTCTCTCTCTCTGTCTCTCATGAATAAATAAATAAAATCTTCAAAAAAGCTAAAAATAATAAATAAATAAAGGTCTCTCCAGCCCATTCCCAATTGCATCAGGAAGTTGGGCTGTTTCCTGACAGTGCACTAGAAAAAGAAAAAAAAGAGGACATATTCTCAGGTGGAGTTCACCGTTCAGTCATTTAGAAGGTGAAATTTCCTGTTGATAACCACGGCGAAGATCAAGGCACAGACAGGCCATCGAGAGAGGGACACACGGACAGAGGTGCCCACGTGTCATGGGAAAAAGCACCAGAGCCGCACGGGAGAGGCCCCTCTGCCCTAACCCACGCCGACATCGCGGCCCAGCTGCCTGAAAGCCTAAGTGACAGAACCCAGGACAGTGCCCCTGCTCGTGGGGAGAGCAGTGAGGGGACCACCACTGAATCTCCCCAAAATAGAAGGAGGCGGAGGTCTCTCAGCTGTGGCCGGCTGGCATTCCACAGGCTCACTCACGGCCACCCGATTAGCTATATAAAGGTTGTTTTGTGGCCACGACACAGCCCGGGGTGGAGAAAGCTCTTAATTACAGCCAATGCCCTGGGGTTGGGCCCAGTCTGCAGCCTCCGCCCCACACACTGCAGGGAGCTGGGCTGAGATTGAATCCCCTGGGGACACTGTTAGGCCGCAGAGGCGGGAGTTGAGGCCACGACACACAGGCACCTCCCTCCACCAGCCCAAGGCCAGCGGGACAGTCAGCATCACTCATGTACTCAGCACTTGCAAGCACAGCCACTGGTCACCGTGTGAGCCAGGCCGGCGCTAGGCACCAGCACGCTTCAGTAACAGAAATCCAAAGGATGGGGGCACCCGGGTGGCTCAGCAGCTGAGCCTCTGCCTTTGGCCCAAGGCGTGATCCCAGGGTCCTGGGATTGAGTCCTGCATTGGGCTCCCTGCAGGGAGCCTGCTTCTCCCTCTGCCTGGGTCTCTGCCTCTCTCTCTATGTCTCTCATGAATAAATAAACAAATTTTTAAAAATAAAAATTTTTAAAAAGGAAAAAAGAAATCCAAAGGATTACAGAGGGGGCAGCCTGAGAGCCCCCACTCCCAGGCAGTGGATGCCAAGGGGAATGGGCACTAGAGCACCTGGTTCCCTGTGATCCCAGGCAAGGCATGTAGACCCCCGGGGCCCCAGGGCTGTCCACAGAAAAGGAAGGACCATGAAACCCATGTTGGGAACTTGGGGAGACATCAATGACACGGTGAGTTTAAAGATACTCCTGAAAGGGCAGCCCGGGTGGCTCAGCAGTTTAGCGCCGCCTTCAGCTCAGGGAGTGATCCTGGGGACCCGGAATCAAGTCCCACGTCGGGCTCCCTGCATGGAGCCTGCTTCTCCCTCTGCCTGTGTCTGCCTCTCTCTCTGTGTGTGTCTCTTATGAATAAATAAATACTATCTTTAAAAAAAAAAAAAAGATGCTCCCAAAATATCCCAACTTCCTGCAAAGAATTCAGGCCCTAGGTCAAGGGCAACAGGGCTGAGCTCCCAGCACTGCTCCTTGGTCCCTGGACCACCCTGGGGAGGGTCTCACCCAGTCACGGCTGACACTCATGATCACAGTGCCAGCCAACACTGGGTGCTGCACACACGAGCTGGGACAGAGCAGGTAAGCACAGGGTAAGTCATAAACGTGCGAGAGCAGATAAATCAGGAGAACTAATATCCTATTTGCTGCCCTGCCCCACGTGGTAGGATATGCAGCTGGAATTCTATTTTTTTTTATTTTTTAGTTTTATTTTTTAATTAATTATTATTATTATTTTACTTGCAGCTGGAATTCTAATGGAGCTCTTAGCAGCACCCAGAGATCCTGAGAATCAGGGTCCATGGGTGGCCCCGGGGCATTTAGACAGAGAAGCTTCCCCAATGGCCACCCTAGAGAAGCTCTGTCTGGCCTCAGGCCCATTCCTGTTCTCACACTGCCCCCTCCTCAGCTCACCTGGTCACTCTCAGCTGGGCTTCTAGACCAGACCAGCTTCTGCTTGCAGACCCCAACCTGTGCTGCCTCAGGGCTTGGAGCTCTGCACCCCACCCCACAAACAGGCCCCTGGTTTCCTGTGCACAGACCTGGGGTTCCACTTCCCCTCCGAAGGGCAGCCCCTCCACCCTTCTGCATCCAAGTGCTCAATGGAAAGCATGGGCTCTGGATGCAACTGGACCAACTGGATGCAGTAGCAGCAACAAAGGAGAGTGATGGGGAGGGGGAGGGGGGAGGAAGAGGAGGAAGAGGAGGAGGAGGAGGAAACTTGCATGCAGACTTGATGGGTAATAATAACATTTCTAGTAGCCACGTTTGAAGAAGTAGAACCAGGTGAGACCAATTTTATGAATACATTGTATTTAAATTTCCAAAATATTCACATTTAAATATATGATCGACAGAAAAGATATTCATGAAATGCTTTCTTTTTTTAAGATCTTTTTTTAACTTATTTATGAGAGACACAGAAAGAGGCAGAGACACAGGCAGAGGGAGAAGCAGGCTCCCTGTGGGGAGCCCGATGGGGGACTCGCTCCCAGGACCCCGGGATCATGACCTGAGCTGAAGGCAGATGCTCAACCGCTGAGCCACCCAGGGGCCCCAAATGCTTTCTTTCTCATTGTGTCTACAAAATCCGGTGTGTACAGTACTAGTGGCACTTCTCGGTTTGGACCACACTAACTGGTCGAGGGCCACCCATGCTGGCCATGGAGGTCTGGAGCGGTGGCTCCCTGTGTGCAGAATGTCACAGGGCTGGGTGAGGACGGGGTGCAAGTGGCCTGCAAAGTGCTGCCAACATTGGGTGACCAGAGAACGGCAGACACCTTAGTTCCGTTCGCTCCAGCGGGGTCCGGTCAGGGTCCTGCTCCTCGGCCTCCGTCCCACCCGACGAGGCAGGGGGACGTCTTTAGCATGATCCAGCCCATCGCAGCCAGCCTGCCTTTTCCAGGACCCTCATCAACCTTCAAAATCTAACCGTTTGTCTCTGCTCATCGAAACACAGATATGTTCAATATTTCAGGATTTCAGGTTGGCTGAGGATTCTTAATCTTTGCATCTGGACGGGGGCAGATCATCGCACAAGTACCTCTAACGGGCGCATCACAACAGCAAGCACAGACCCACCCACAGGTCCCCCCACCCTGCATTTCCTTTGAACACCATTCCAGCAGCTCCTTTCCATCCCAGGCCCTGTTCCAGGCGCTCGGAAACCGCAAGGCACAGACTCTGCCCCCCGTGAAGCTCATTCCTGTGTGTGAGGACAGACCCCAGGCAGGTGAACTACCAGCACACGAAATTGCGGGTGGTAACCAGGGTACACATTCCATAGTGTAATTAGCTGCCACGTCCCTGCTGCCCCAAGGAGACAAAAGCTTCTCGAGGACAAATAAAAGAATGTCAGAGCCATCGCCGCATCCTGGGAACTCGGCATGGGCCCCGACACAGGAATCACTCGGGGTGCGGTTGCTGAGGGAGTGAATGAATGAATGAATGAATGAACAACTACTACAACGCTCTGCGGGGTTGCTGAAGACTGCGTGAATGAATGATTTGATTGCCTCCGATGACTGCTACGCCTGTTGAATGAATGAAGGAGCAGGTCGGATGCCATTGGATGACTGCCACGCCAAAGACCGGGCATCGTTCGTCTGTGATTTTCCAGACCACCGATATGAATGAAGCCCCTAATCAGAACAACTGTTTGGGTTCTGAAGTCACCCAAAGGTATCTCCTGGGTGCCCAGGGATCTCTGGTCATTTGGATTTTGCGATGCTCCTTGATTTAATCTTACGGGGCATATTTGAGGACGTTACCGCCAGCTATTTTATTTTGTTTTGCCTTGTTTCTAATTGAAGCCATTGTAATGGGATTTTGTTTCATTTGTCACCAGAATAGAACAGGCCCCCGGCCGGCTTACAGCTGTATTTACAAAAACAGATTCCCTTCAGACAACTGAGTGTAACTTACGTCTTACATCTATTTAGGGTTTTGGAGGAGCCTGGCTACTGTGAGTTTTCTCAGTGTCATCACGGGGGACCTGCAGTGGCCCCGGCTGGCTGGCATCGGGTCCCCCTTCTCTTGTTGGCAGCCCTCGTGTCTCTACGGGGGTCAAACGCCTTCCCTGGAGGGTGTGGGGGTGGTCACATGGCTTAGGCCCCACACAGCCTCTCTCCGCTCAGGAACCAGAGGGTTGGTCTGGGGAGAGTCGCAGGCCCATGCTCCACCATCAGATTGAACCCAGGCCCGCTGGGGCCATGGTGTCCTCTGTCCTGGGTCTAAGGTCCTACACTCAGGTGGCCCTAAGATTCACCACAGGTGGCCCCACTGTGCCCTCCCACCCTGTTCTTGCCTCCTCTGCTCCCTGGGAGCCCGGGAGGCTGGCCCCTGGGGCACCATCACCTGGGCCTCTTGTTGGGCTCAGGCCAGTGAAGGAGGGGAGGGGAGGGGAGGGGCGGGGAGGGGAGGGGAGGGGCGGGGGCTTCCTTCGTGCTCCCTGTAGGCCACCGTGGAGGCAGCAGCTGACCTCCCTGAAGTGACCCCAGCTACTGTCCCACAGCCCCTCCCCATCTCAGGGGGCTCTGGGCACGCTTCCACCCCTGCCATCACCCCTCTTCTCCCGCGGCCCTTTCCCGGGACCTCAGTATCCCTCATTGACCTCACCCTCCTCCCGACAAAGCCTTCATCAACATCTCTGCAGCGAACCGTCCGTGTCAGGCCCCAGACACATAAGCCGGCCAAGAGCAGAGTTACCGCCAACGAAAAACCCAGAAACGGAAGGAGTGGAATGAGCCCTGGCCTCTTCAGTTAAGCCCGCCTGACCGCTGGCCTTTTTGTCATGTGTGATATCAATTTGCCTCATTACCCAAGCCAGTCAGAGTGGGGTCCTCTACTGCCTGTGATGGGGCCGCCGGAGCCCGGCGCACAGCAGGAGGAGGTCACACGCCAAGGCTGAAGGCATGGACTCCGTCCCCAGCTCCGCCCTCTTGTTAACCGGGCAGCACGTCCCAGAGGTGACATCACGGCTCTGAGGCTGTCCCTGCCATTCCCAGAACCATGCCCCGGGCACAGAAGGGCCTCAAAATCTTGATTCTCTCTGGCCATCACCTAGAACCAGCCTGAACCCAGGCTGGCAGGAGGACAAAATGCCAGTGGGAGGGGTCTAGAGGATGCTTTCCTGCGCCCTGCATCAGGCCGTCCTGGGATCACAGCAGGTGCATAGCACTCCTGAGCCACCACACTGGACTTCTGCTGTTGGCTGGGCCTGTGGCCCGGTGACTCACGGTTGATGACCCTATGTCAGGTTGACCTAGAGGTCAACCCTGAGCTCTGGCCCTAGCCGGCTCTCTCCTGCCTTCCTGCCCTCTCCCATCTTGGCATCACCCCCCTGGCCTACTGCCGAGGGCCTGGCAGCTGCCCCTTCCGGGAGCTCCGCGTGCTGCCTGCTCGTATCTGTGACAAGGAGACCACTATAGTCCACGCGGTTGTAATGAGGGTCAAGTGAAAGTTCACGGCTGATGCCTCGATACGGGGTAGCTTTCCTTCACTTAGGCCTCGGGGCAGGGACTCCCTCATCTGTGGAACGAGGCCTATGCCCAGCACTGTCTGTTCTCGGAATTTCTCCAGCAGTTCCGTAAAGGGTCTCCTTGTTTCCTGCTGTCCTGCCCCTTTCCATCGTCACGGATCTGACGGTGTCTTACCCCTGAGCAAAACCCTTCCACACCTCATCTTAACACTCAAGGCCCTTCTTTCTTGAGAGCCTGGCCATCGTACAAAGCCACCAACCCCAGTGCCCTCCTTGGCCACAGCCACACAGCTCCATGACAGTTCCCTGGCTGCGTCGTGCCAACCCCTCGATCCCTCACCCTACTGCTCAGGCACGTCCCTCTAAACGGTCTAAGCACCACCTCCCTCCAGGAAGCCCTCTGTCATTCTCAGGGTCATCACCCAACACAACCACAGTAGGACCCCATGAGACCCTGGGGCAGCTTTATTAAGATCACCCCACAGGATTATATCTTTTTTTTTTTTTTTTTATGTGTCTTTTCTACCATCTAGACCATGAACATTCTAAGAGCAGGAGTTTTGTCTTAATCTCTCTCGACAGGCCCAGAAACCAGAACAAGGCCACACAAAAAGCAGAAAGCAGATCCCCAATAAGTATCTGTGAACAAGTCAGTGGGAGTGGGGATGAAGTGAGCCAACAGAGAAGAGTCACAGAGCAGTACGGAGCCCGTCGGGTGCCAGACACAGTTCAGCTGCTTTCTCACAGGGCTACAGGCCAGGCCGTCCCTGGGACCAGGCCCATCCCTGGGCTCAGTCTCCTTGCTCTGCCAAGCCACGCCCAGGGGCTCCCACCACCAGCCACAACCCCTGGCGAGCTTTGATCCCCCCTGGGCTTCTCCCCCCCCCAGGAGGCTCAGTCCCCAGAAGGAGTCAGCAAAGCAGCCCCTGGGACCCTGCTCCCAGCCCCCACCTGCCGGCCCTGGAGAGCGCTGTTACCAAACACCGGTCGTGACCCAGGACGGACAGATGTCACCCCAATGAAGCAAGCAGAACAGAGGTTGGACACAGGCCATGCACAAAAAACCCCATTGCCCTTCCTGTCCTGTGGAGGAGGCTGTCCTGACAATGACCCAACTAGGTAGGGTCTTGGAGGTCAGCCCTCAGGGTCAGAACTGCAGAGGCCATCAGCTCCCTGCCTGCTGCTGCCCAAGCTCCCCCACCACCCATCCCCATCCCCAGTCAACAGATTCCAGACAACCTCGGGTTATCTCAGGGGGCATCAGGTCAACGGCAGTTGGCCTCTGGGATAAGCAGGACCCGACCATCTCCAAACGGCTCACTGGGGGTCACAGCTACAGCCCACAAGCCTGTCTCTGCACCTTTGCTTAGACCACCTCTCCCTGCCGACCCCTGGAAGAGGAAAGAGTCCCCATGGATTCCCCATGGGAGTCCCCACACCTGCCGTGTGCTTTGCTTTGCGAGCTCGGGCTCTGCCCTGAATGGTCCTGCAGGTGCACAGGTGTGTTCCCCCTGCAGAAATGGGGATGGGCCTCCCAGGTGCTTCACCCACCTCCAGGCCTCTCCGGGTAGGTGGGGATGAGAACCCAGCCCTCTGTAATTTCCTTCCGGCCTGCACAGTGCGCAGCCAAGGGCGGTAGAGCCTGGGAAGGACCCAGGGTGTGCGCCCCGCCCCTGGTGCAGCAGTGCAGACCGGACTGGTTTGAACTCGGGGCCGGTGCACCCCTGGCACCTGCCAGCTGCACAACACGGGGCTCCCCCCTGCTTGGCCTGTGGGCCCCGCGGCACAGATTTTAGCACCTGGTGCAGGTGTGCAGGTGGGATTGGTTTTCCTCCCTGCTTGAGCCTGGGGTTGGTACACTCAGGTGCACTCGGGCGCATCTCTGGCACCTGCCCGCGGGTCAGTGCGGGGTTCCCCACTGCCTGGCCGAGTGCACCATTGCACACACTTGCGCCCCCGGTGCAGGGGTGCAGGCGGGGCTCATTTTCCTCCGGCCCCGAGCCCGGGGCCCGGTGCACTCGGCGCACCCCTGCCACCTGCCACCTGCGGGGCTCCCCCCCTCCCACTCCGGCCCGCGCGCCCCGCAGCACACTCACTTTCACACAGGCGGCGCCTCAGCTTGCCACGGATCTTGTCGATGGCGTCGAAGTCGGACACGTGGAAGACGTGGGCAGACTTGGGCTCCGAGGCGATCTCCTCCAGCTCCTCCCTGAGCGCCGCCCCGACGCCCACGGCGAAGATGCGGATGCCCGCGCGGTGCGCGGCGGCTGCGGCGTCCAGCACCAGGTCCTGGCTGCGGCCGTCGGTCAGGAGGATGGCCACCTGCTTGAAGGCGCGGTCCCCGGGACGGCCGCCGGCCTGCCGGGAGAAGCTGTGGCGCGTGATGAAGCGCAGCGCGTCGCCCGTGTTCGTGTTGCCGCCGTGGTAGGCCAAGTGCCGCGCCGCCGCCTTGACGGCCTCCCGGGAGCCGAACAGGCCCAGCTCGAAGGCCGTGGTGGGCCGGTCGCTGTAGCGCACGACCCCCACGCGGGTGCTGTCGGGGCCCACCTCGAAGGTGTCCACCAGGTTGGCCACCCACTGCCGGACCTTCTCGAAGTCCTCCTTGCCCACGCTGGAGGAGGTGTCCAAGAGGAAGACCAGGTCGTAGTGGACGGTCTTGCAACCTGCAGCGGAGGGTGGGGTGGGGAGCAAATAGATTGGGAAAGGTCGCCGCCCTTGGGCCTAGAGGCACTGGTGGCCTCGCACACGCCTGGCTGGGGACCCTGTCTGGCTGCCTTCAAGCTCTGAACTTCGCCTCCTTAACTGGCTTAGGATGATGAGTGTCCTCAAGGTTGCCAGGAGTCTGCTGCCAACACAGATTCTTGCATAAAAGTGGTTCCCGCTGGTGGGCCACCAGTCTATCAATTTCTTAAATAGTTTTTGTTTTGGTTACCAAGTGACTTCACTTTTTTTTTTTTTTAAACCTGCTGCAGCTTGGGGATCCCTGGATAGCTCAGTGGTTTAGCACCTGCCTTCGGCCCAGGGTGTGATCCTGAAGTCCCAGGATCAAGTCCCGCATCAGGCTCCCTGCATGGAGCCTGCTTCTCCCTCTGCCTGTGTCTCTGCCTCTCTTTCTCTGTGTGTCTCTCATGAATAAATAAATAAAATTAAAAAAAAAAAAGCCTGTTGCAGATAATGCGTGCTCATTTTAGAAAAGGCCATTGAGAAATGTTTTAAATGCCTATGTTTCCATGCCTGTGAGTTCACAGTGTATACACCTAATTATTTTCTTATTTCCGTATAGTTACTGATGCACATAGGACTGTTACCAGACACACTAATACACAGAAGTTTTCCCCGCATCTGGCAATATGCTGGAAACCAGTGTGATGATCCTGGTGTCCACGGCTGGGCAGAGATGCCACTGCACGGTGCACATAATTTATTGAGCCAGTGCTCTCTTGTTAGATGGTTAAATAGCGCACAGTATTCCAGTATTATAAGCCACATAAAATATATTGCACTCATATATTTTAAATATAAATTTGTAGAGATTCTAGAATGCTGTATAAAAATAGAAGCAAATAGAAGCAAAAAAGTATAAGCAAATGATGTGTACTACGCTTATATTTTTATAAGCTTTGTAACTTTTATATAAACTATGCAATGCTCTTGGTTAAACACTATATAATCTATTTCTGATCCTCAGGGCAATGCTGTGCTGAGAGCTTGCTCATCCCCATTTCACAATAGGTAAGATGAGGACAAGGGTTGCTAAACTCCAAAGAGCCGCTCAGACATATGAGGGAACTGTCGAGAAGCCCTGGTCTTGACTCTTCCAGAATCGGAGGCTTGTTCGTACCACCAGCAGCAGCTGACCAGGCCTCTGGAGCGCCCGCCAAAAACGTTCGTCCAGTAGGAACAAAATAACAACAACAACAACAAAAACCCAGTTTGTTAAACTAGCGTGTTGACAAAAGTAAAAAAAAAAAAAAAAAAAAAAAAAATCCGAGGATAGCCAATGTGCAAGAGAATGCTCTGCGGCTGGCTGTGGGATCTGTCAAACAGACCCATTTTCAGGGTTTTAGAAGCCTCATCAAGGAGACTACTTTCAACCCACCATTTGCTTCAACGTGGATGGAACTGGAGGGTATGATGCTGAGAGAAATAAGTCAATCGGAGAAGGACAAACAATATATGGTCTCATTCATTTGGGGAATATAAAAATTAGTGAAAGGGAATACAGGGGAAAGGAGAAAAAATGAGTGGGAAATATCAGAAAGGGAGACAGAACATGAGAAACTCCTAACTCTGGGAAACGAACTAGGGGTGGTGGAAGGGGAGGAGAGAGGGGGGTGGAGGTGACTGGGTGACGGGCACCGAGGGGGGCATTTGACGGGATGAGCACTGGGTGTTATTCTATATGTTGGCAAATTGAACTCCAATAAAAAATAAATTTATTAAAAAAAAAGAGAGTATTTTCAAATACTTTCAAATTTAGGGATTGACCCCAATAAAACAATCAGACAAAGGGCGAGGAAAAAAAAATTTAAAGCTATATAAGAAGTTCATGGAGCCCTGGCAAGCAAAATCCTGGAGGCCAGCTACGTGACCACAATCCCGAGCTGCTCGCGGGATCATCACCGCGGGCTCACACGGCACAGCGACAGGCAGCCGTGGACTGTTGGCTTCACGGAATCCTTAGTCACCAACACAGAGGCACTTTTCCGGGTACGGTTGGGTCTGGAAAGCTGTGTCGATGTGACGGGCCGTATGTGTGCGTGATCGTGTCTGTGCGCCTAACGGACCCACAGAGAGAAACGCTGCTTACCTCTGGCAAGCACAGCTGCGAGTGACAGTTCTTATTCTGTATTTCTGATTTTACGTTTATATGTGTAAGCCGTGAATTAATTCAAAACGCAGCAAAGCAATAACCCTGTATTTACACACAGATACCTCCCCAGCCCACCCTCCGGCAGCGCCACTCACAAATTTTCCACGTCTACCTTTACCCCGAATTTCCAAACCCCGAGCTGCAATCTGCTGTCGGGAGCGGAGGCAAATCCCTGCCTTCACAGGATTGCTCCCTAACAGGATTAGAGCTTTCGGAGCGTGTTTGCCCAGATGTGTGGACTCAAGAGATAATTCCTGGGCAGTTTTTCTCCTTGACACAAAAGGTCATCCTTTTGTGTTGGGGACAATAGCGCCCCAGCCTGTGCAGGATAATTGCTGCTGCGGGCCAAGCAGGGCCCGGCCTGCGGGCTGTAAGCCTTGAGCAAATTTATTTTAAGGCTGCAGAGGGTTCATTTGTCCCAGAGGCCTCACCCAGGGGCCCCTTGGCACTCGGGTACATTCTGTGCTGGGGGCCGGAGAACAGATGTGCATGGTGCGTGGTGTGCACGTGGGAATGAGGGTGTTGGCCTCGGAAGGCCGCCGACCTTGAGGTGGGTCCACGTGTGTGAGCCCGGCCTGGGACCGCGTCCCCCTGGGCTGCCGTGTGACGGAATGAGGGCTGGGGAGAGGGTGGCCGGGCCCTCCCCGTCGTCGGCTGCGTGTGCTCTCGGGCTCATCTCCGTGGACGCAGAGGCCTACGCTCCTCCCGTGAAGCCAGGACGTGCACAGTCATCGCCATCCCCCCCAGCTCCTGGGCTCTGGGAGGCTCAGGCCCAGTGGAAGACAGTGGGGGGGGGGGGGCTTGGGGAGAATCACGCAGAGCACAGGCCTGGGGGGTTTCCTGTTGGCCTCCCCCGTGGGCTCAGGTGGGCTCCTCACCTGCAGGGACTCGGGACATCTTGGTCCCCGGTTCCTCATCTGCAAAATGGGCGGTTCTACCCCCGATGCTCGCCCGGCGCCCTGGGGCCAGTCCCGGAGAGGCGTTCGCCTGCGCACCCAGGTGCGCACCCAGGGCCCGGGCGCCGTGACCCCTCCTTCACGGGTCCAGGCCCGGCACCTCCCCAGGAGGCCCTGACACAGGTGGCCCCGCGGGCACTCGGGGGAGACAAGCTCACGGCACACTGTGTGGTCTGCTCACTCTTCTCTTGCGCTGTCCACCGCACGCACCCTCACACACTCGCACAGACACACCCACCCTCGGACTCTCACATGCGCGTTCACATCCGCTCACGGGCATGCTGACAGTCCCACGCTCTTACCCAGTCACACACACCCATGCTCATCAGCCCCTGTCACACTCATACTCACTTTAACACACATGCACACGGTCGTAATTACACTCACCCTCAGACTTTCACACCTATACACTCACTTCTATACTCTCTACAGCTCTATCTCACACACAGTGCTCACACACTTGCCTCACTCTCACACCTATGCACTCTCACTTTTACACACCCTCAGACTCTCACACCCATACATGCACTATTATACACTCTCTCTCCAGCTCCATCACATGGTCACATGCTCGCACACATGCTCACACACACCCACACAGTCACCTCACTCTCACACTTGTGCACTCTCACTTCTACACACATGCTCCGACACTTTTATGACTCACACTGTCACACACACACCCTCAGACTCACACTCATACATGCATTTTTATATATTCTCTCCAGCTCTATCACACACTCACACAGTCGCACACATGCACTTTTATACACTCTCTCCCACTCTATCACACGTTTACACACTCTCACACACACACATACACTCACACACACAAGCACATGCCCTCGCTGGACACCTGAAGGCCACTCTCAGTGGCGAGGACAGCCGACACCCACACTTGCTGGACGACCTACCTCCCTCTCTCTCACATCAGTCCCCAGCTCACTCACGGTCACACGTCTGCACCCTACGCTCCCCAAACACACATTCACTTTCACTCACCTTCTCACACCTGCACACACATGCTCACATGCGGGGACACACACACTGGCTGCTCAGGGCCCAGCCCCAGCACATTGTTCAGTGGCCCCACCTGCCCTCTGGGCCTGACAGCCATCCCCACGCCACAGCAGCAACATCCAGAGGAGGCAGGCCACGGCGTTCCCTCGCAGGCCGGCCACGGCTCTCCCACGCTGGGGAACACGCATTTCTCGGCCGGGAAGAGACGCTGTTAGAATCTACTGGAACATGCCCTGTGTGGAGAAGGACACACCTTTAGAGAAGGGCCTCGGGGCTGTCAGGCTGAAGAAAGAGGCAACCCCAGCCCTGAGTGGAGGAACTACCAGCCTCCCAACTCCTTCATGCCTTGGCTCCACTTCTGTTACAGCCAACAGAGTGACTCTCTAACAGGTGAATCCCTGGGAGGCCTACCCCTCGGGCCTCAGCCCTCTCCCTCTCCAGCCACCAGCAAATTGCACACCAAGGACCTGCCAGGCCCATCATCACTGGCCATGCGGGCCCATACCTTGGCCCCAGCACCACCTTGTGATCAAAATCTCTGTGTCTGGGCATTTAACAGGCCATTTATTTGTTTAATATGTTACAAGAGAACATCTTGGTACCTAAATCTTGGCCCATATTTAATTATTTTCTTAGGGCAGGTTTGTAGGAAAATACTTAGGGCATCACATGAAATATTTTAAAAGGACCCTGATAGAAATTATCCAACTTCTTTCCGAAGAGGTTGTACTTGCTACCACTGGGCAGGGTAGGGTGGGGGCCTCGCCACATCCCCAGCAGGGTGAGTATCATCATTCCCTCAACCTGTCAGCTCAGTAGGAGAGACATTGCTTTTTGCTTCCTGTGCATTTCTTTGATCTATGGCATTTATTAGCTAAGTGTATTTCTTCTTCTGCATATTTTATTTTCATGTGGATGTCCATTTCAGAAAGTATTCATCATGGTAAAAGCCAAGATCTAGGAAAGGGAAAACAGGTTCTAGAATTCTGAGATATTTATCAGTTGCCCTCATGTGCCAGGTGCTGAGGGCAGGCAGATGAGGGACACAGAAGCCCCTCCCTCAAGGGCTCTCAGGGACACCTGGGAGACAGGTGACACGTGGGGGAGGCAAGATGGGGTAAAATGAGCACCGGCGTAGGGAAGCTCAGAGGCGATGGGACCATTTTAGGGGTAGAGGCCTCTTGGATGAGTGACAGCCAAGCCAATTCTGGAAAACTGAGTTGGATTCAACCAAACAAAAAAACAGATGATCATTTCAAACAGAGGGAACAGCATCTGCAAAGTCCCAGGGGAGAACCAAGGCAAGGCACTTGGAGAACTTCCCCCCAGCAGGACCGGTGTGGAGGCTCCTCTTGGGGCAGGTGCCTGAATGCTCACTCTGGTCCCCACCACCCTCAGGGCACACTGCCCTCATCTTACCAGGCCACTAAGGGGCCAGCTCACAAGGGCACAAGGTATGTAATAGCCCAGGGTATGTTCCAGGACAACACCCTGGAATATGACACTCAGGAGGTAGCCACAGGACCAAGAAGAAAGGCACTTTCCCAAAATGGTCCATGGGGGGCAGGGGGTACAGAAGCCAAGGTCAGGAGCAGAGGGTCCAGTGGGAGGAGAGACACAGAATCTTGGCAAGTCCACTGGGCTGCCCACACCTCTCATCCTTCAAAGCTACATGGATCAGAAAGCATGGACTTGTCTGTCTTATTCATTCTGCTGCCCAGAACCTGGAATAGTTCCTGACACCTAATGGGCATCTGACAAATAAATATTAGATTTAGTAGTGAGTGATGGGGTTGTATTATCATCTGAGGTGACTAGAGCCCTTCTTTAGAAGAACACAGATTTTTTTTTTTAAAGAACCATGAGAGTCACTGAATAGCTGCTGTGTATTATCTCCACGCACCCGGCACTTTCAGACTGTCCAATGAACTCACACGACCTTCAAGGCCAGCTTCACTGCTTCCACGTGGCAAAGGAGACGATGAAGATGAAGATTCAGGTCTGTCCCAAGGTCACTAGAGGAGGGACCAGGACTTGACCCTGCCCCCCTCTGGGCTTTGAGCCCACGCCCTTTTGAGGACCTCCACAGATACAAAAAATCCAAATACTAGCGACAACTACTGGGCCATCATTTTTTTTAATGAACTAATTAGGAAGAATGTGGACTAAGAAGATAAAGTAGGAACAGCCATAGTGTCTAGTATTTTCCAGGCCTCAAGAAAGGTGGTCATTTCCCCTCATTGTTGAAACTGGGTGGAAGCTGAGCAAAAGCAGGTTGTACTCTCCAGGTTTCTAGAAGAATCTTAGTCATGCATCTTCCCCAAATATACACACAGATAAATATACACACAGATAAAGAGAAAACTTCAGGCCAACCTCCCTTATGAATGAGATGTGCAAGTTCTTAATAGAAGACTGGAAAGCTGAGTTTAGCCACACACCAAAAAGGTTATACACTGGGACCACATGGGATTCACCCCAGGAATGCAAGGCTGGTTCAACGTGCAAAAATGAACCCATGTGTCACATTGCAGCCATGGAGCAAAGGAAAAACACACAGCATGATCCCAAATGATACAGAAGCATCTGGCAAAATCTAACTCCCTTTCATGATCAACGCACTCCTTCCACTGAGATGATAAGGAAACTTTTCAACATGACACAGCCCACATACAAAAAATAGGTAATAACAGACCCTACCTCACTGTGGGTTGTTGCAAGAGATTGTTGCATGGATTGAATAATCAAAAGGCCACAGGGCTGACATGAGCCAGAGCTGGGACTCCACCCCAGACCTGTTTCTTGAGGCCATCCACCACCCACAGGCTCTCACACTGGGGTAAAGCCCAGTATTGGTAGGGAGCCTCTATTCTGTACACATTGCACCTCTCCCTCCTTACGACAACCCCGAGGGGTGGGCATCAACATCCCCCTTTTACAGGTGAGCAAGCTGAGGCTGGGAGTTGGGGAGACACCCCCCACCACACCCTGCTGGAGTGTGTGTGTGAGTCCATGCTAGGCACTCGGAGACAATCACTCCTTGACTCTAAGCTCCCCTGAGGTCATCTGTGCCCAACACCATCCCTCTCACAGGCTGGCTATTTGCCCCATCTGGGGCTCACAGAGTATTTGAGTTTTGAGAATCCATAGTTTTCCCTCTAGAGAAAGGGCTGGGAAAAGCATGCGGTGCTTTCACCAATGTGCTCCCTGAGGTCTCAGCAACCCCACAAGCTGCCCTGTTCCCCCAGCTCTCCAGTGATGAACCTGGTGTGCACCTGCCAACACAGACACAATGCAGGGGTCCTTCAGGCCCAAAGGGCACCAAGACCCACACTCTCTCCAGCATGCGCCGCTAATGGGGGCCGCCAGCTTGCGAAGCACCAGAAGCCACCTAAGGGTTTCACAGGGAAGAACCCATTTAATCCACACAGCAGGTATCAAGAGATGCAGTTTGCTGAGTAAGAAACTGAGCATAAAAGGGCTTAGGAACATGTCTGGGACTCTACACCTCGGAGCCGGGATGCAAACCCAGCCAATCTGACCTGACAGCAGGCCAGGCTCCTCATCGCTCTGCAACGCTGCTTCTCCCAGGCTGTTGGAAGCTGGCTAGGACAACCCATATTACAAAGCCCAGAAACAATGGGAGAAACAAGCAAAGCATAGAGTCAAACACCAAATTCTGATGACTCAGTTCACAGGAGGAAGGGAACAAGGACACAAGGTCGGGGGAGGATGAGGGGCCAAGAAACCTGACATTAACCGGAGGGAAGGGAAGCCACCTGAATCCAAGTGCTTCGTTGATCTTCAAACGGTGACCAGCCTTACAGGCCAGGGATGAATCCTGCTCGGATTCATCCGAGAACTCTTTCTGTACACGTTTGTATTCAATTGGCTAATACTTTGTTGAAGACTTTTGCATCGAAATTCATGAGAGACGTTGGTCTTTTTCTTTCCTTGGAGGGTCTTTGCCTGGTCTGGGGGATTAGAGTGGCACTGGCTTCATGGGGTGAGAGGTAGGAAAGGTTCCTTGTGCTCCTCTCCTCTGGAAGAGGTAGTAGAGGACAGAATGGCCTTCTGTCCAGGAACATATGGAGTGTTTGCAACAAAATGCCCCCTGAGGCAGACAGGCCTGCTACGGAACCCCAGCATTCTTCCTTAGCCGCGTGGATGAACAGTGCATTCCCCCAAAAGGGGGTGATCTCTACTTCATCAGGGGTGCTCTGAGCGTTACACAAAATGCTTTCTGTGAAGCACCTGGCACAATGCTTCACAGACCAAGTGTGCAGGAAAGGTGACATTTGGGGGAGCCCATCTCCCTGCCATCCCCAGCCCATCTCAGGTGGCAGCCCCAGCAAGCATGGGTGCCATGAATCCATCTCCCTCTCTTTCTTCCTCCAGGCTCTGAGTTCTTTCCCGGGCTCAGCTGCCCAGCTGGCATGATATAGGCCACACCCTGTCCCTGGGAGGCAGAGCTTGGCCATTAGTCTCCGAAAGTCCAGCAATTAATTTGTTGAGCTGGGTTCCTGCCACAAGCCAGCCCATTGCCATAGTAACCAGTGTTCCCTATCCAGGGCCCCGGGGAGAGTGAGGAGAAGACACTGAGCAGAATGCAATTTAAAGGGAGAAAATGAGATTTGGCGCATTGGAGGGCAGCCTGGGCAGAGAGCACCCCGGGTCTGCACAGAGGGTCTGGCTGCTGCCCACTGCAGGGGAGGGGCTGAGGCACTGCTGATATGTTGCCAGGGTGACGGGCGATGCTCCGGCCAGGAATCCAGTGGAGACATAAAAGCATGGCGAGGAGTGTCCAGACCACTGAGCTCTGAGCCTTGGTGCTCACCTGTGGGGCTGTCAGTGATACCAGCTGCACCTGCTGGTCAGATAGGGAAGAGGGAGCTGAGCTGGGTGGCTGGGAAGAGGGAGCAACCCTCTCTGCAGGGTTGCTCAAAAACCCAACTGGGGGAGCCAGGAAGCAATGGAAAGCCTGCATCCTGGATTTGAACTGGGCTTTGTGTGACCTGGATCAAGTCCTCCTCGGTCAACAAACACATAGCGAGTATCTCCTGTCCAGAACTGTCTGGGGCACTGGCTTCCCCTGGGGCAGCTAGCATCGTGATGACACTTCTCGACCAGAAGCCCCGTGCTCAAATTCTTACTAGCTGTGCAAACCAGGGGAGTCACCTAACCTCTCTGGAGCTCAGCCCTTTCATGTAAGAGTGGGGATGATGATACCTATCTCACAGGCCACTGGAAGAATTAACTGAGCCACTTATTACATGTGCAAAGCTTAGAATGATACCTGACCACAGTGAGTGCTGAAGGCAAATCACTATTTCTGTGATTTTCTAATCCTTTGTTTCCTCACCTATAGAATGGGAATGATACCCCCTCCTTGGATCTGTAGAGGACATGAGGCAATGAGTGGGTGTGACAATCTTGTATAAAGTTTGATGCTAAAATAAATAAATAAATAAATAAATAAATAAATAAATAAATAAATAAGCAAATAAATAAAATAAAGTCTGATGTTGGGGGCAGTTAGTTAAGCGTCTGCCTTCAGCTCAGGTCATGATCCTGGGGTCCTGGGATCGAGCCCCACATCAGGCTCCCTGCTCAGCAGGGAGTCAGCTTCTCCCTCTGCCCCTCCCCCTGCTACTGCTTATTCTCTCTCTCTCAAATAATTAGATAAAAAATATTTTTTAAAAAAAGTTTGATGTCAGCCAACATTGTCACACACAGTGTTGAAGGACATTCGATCTGAGCTACTCAATCTTGGCTGAGGCAGGCCGCAGGGGGCACCAGGAAGGGCTGTGCTCTGCGATCTAATTCAAGGGTGCCCTAAATGCACGTTAAGACTTACTAAGTGCCCCGCACACAGGATAGGACACTCTGCCCAGAGATTGCAGCCTCATGGTGGAGACACGGAAGCAAGAAGATGCTTATGTTTCCATGTAGTCAGAGCTCTGTTAGAGGGAAGGACAAGTGCCTAACTCAGGCCTGGGGGTAAGCACAGGTTCCTGGAGGAGGTGACATCTGAGCTGAGCCTGGGAAGATGAGTGGGGAACAGGCAGGAGGACCAGGGTTGCCTTCACCACGGATGGCCACCACCCTCCCCACCTTGCTTATCATTCATGGGATAAGCAAGAAGTGCAGTATTCTGGAGGAAGGAATGAAGGCTGAAGGAGATGGTAGGGATTTGGGGAGAGGCGGGCACTCAAATTTGAGGGAAGAGTGCTCATAAAGACAGCCCAGGGACTTGTGTGGTGACCCAGAGAAAGGGGTCAGACTGCCTGGAGACCTCCTGAGGCCAGCGCATGTCCTCCTGCATAGAAGTGGCATCTACCCTGCAGAGAGGGGTGGGCAGAGCCCAGGGGCTAAGGAGGGTGGTGCAGCATCAAGAGACATAGGCCACCTTCCCTAGGACGACGGCGGATGCCATGATACGTGGGACCTGCAGGGAGAGAGGAGGGGGAGAGGAGGATGTGGAGGAGGGGAGTCCACATTCCCTGTCTGAGCACCCGGAGCCAGTCACCGGGGGCGGCGGGCATGAGGAGTTCCCACTGGACACACCGAGTGAGTGTGAAGCAGCCAGATGGAGAAGTCAAAGACAGACACTTGAGTCCAGAGCTCAGAAGGAGGACTGGGGCGGGGGACACCCCTGGAATGTGCAGCAGGAGTGCTGTCAGAGCTCTGGGCAGAGGACAAGAGGCAATTTCTCCACCTCTCATTGCTACACTTAGTCATAGAGGCGAGCACGCTAGGGCACCCTGGCATTATTAGTCTATTCCCCAATCCAGCACTCTTACGTGACTTCTAGGGTGAGAGCTCTGTGTGCGGTGCTTTTAATGAAACAACAGTGACAACAAACCTCCAACAATGGAAAGACAAGCCACAGAGTAGGAGAAAACATTTGCAGAAGACGCGCCTGATGATGAACTGTGATCCAAAATATACAAAGAACTCTTGAAACTCAACAATAAGGAAACAAACAACCTGATTTTAAAAAACGGGCCCGTGGGGGGGGGGGGGGGGAACGGGCCTGTGTTCTTAATAAGCACCACATCAAAGATGATGCACGATAGCAAGGAACCATGTAGAGAGATGCTCCATGCCGAATGGCATCAGAAAGCCATAAAATAAAACGAGACTCCACTACACCCCTCGGAGAATGGCCAAAGTCTGCACATGGACACCACCAGATGCCAGCAAGGACGGGGGAGCGCAGAATGGTGCGGCCACTTGGGCAGACAGTTTGGGGGTTTCTCACAATCTAAACGTGCTCTTCCCAAGTGGTCCCAGCCATCCTGCTCCTTGGTATTTACCCAAAGGAGCTGAAAACGTATGTCCACACAAGAATCTGCGCGTGGATGTTTGCAGCAGCTTCAGCCATAAGGCCGAAACTTGGAAGCACCCAAGACGTCCTTCAGTAGCGGAACAGAGCTGGAAACTGTCATCCCCCCAGACAACGGAATGTCATTCAGTGCTAAAAAAAAAAAAGAGCTCTCAGGCCATCAAAAGACAAGGGAGGGACCCTAAGTGCTTATCAGTAAGTAAAGAAGCCAACCTGGAAAGGGCGCACACTGTGCGGCTCCAACCCAGCGATGCTCTGGAAAAGGCAAATTGCGGAGACAGTGAAGGGATCCATGGCTGCTGGGGCACTGGGGTGGGGAGGAGGCCGGGAGGCAGAGCACAGAGGACTTTTAGGGCAGTGAACACATATGTCAAATCTACAGAACGGGAGCTGACCCGACTGCGTGTGCGGAAACGACGGGACAAGCACACCACGGCACGGTGGGATGAACGGCCGGTCGTGGCTGGTTTCACTCCCGGCGTTTTCTCTCTTCCTAACAAGCTGGCAGAGGGGTCTCAGGTTCTGCAGAGCTACAGAATGTGCCCGGGATCACACAGCCATGAGGTGACAAAGCAGAGGGTATATCCCAGGCCGCCGGGAGACTAGATCCAGGGCCAGTTTCGGTGGAGCAGGGAGGCCTGGTCCTCCGGGGAACAGCGGCGTGCGCCTGGGTGCCTGGAGGAGGGAAGGGAGGGAAGGTGCCCAGGTGTTGCGCAGTCAGTCCTGGGTCCTGCTAGGGGGCAAGAACACCCACCCAGCCCTGTATCCTCCTCATCAGAGCATCACAAGATTTCAATGGAATCCGCATAAGCCCTACGCCACCCCAAGTGCAGGACGCATCTCATTGAAGGATAAGAGTAGAGTGAGGGATGTGGCCTCCTGCTTTATGCTGCAGAATTCAAAATTATTTCCTATACTTTTTTTTTGTCCCTAAGAAGAGGCATCAGGGTGCCAGTTGTTTCTCTCCCAGTTGCTAAAATTTGTGAATGAAACTCAAGCTCTCTCTACTCTTGAAACAAAGAATATTCCTTAAGCTGGCCCCCGGAGGAGGACTTGGGAGGCAAGCTTCGCCCCAAACCTGGCACCCACTGCTTCACTCCTCTGCACGGTCTGAGGAGCCGTCGATTTATGAACTCGGCAGGTGCTCACCGAGTCCCAGACTACCTGCCAGACCTTATCCAATCGTTGGGGAGAGCCAACAACCCTGCCTCCACAGAGCTTACTTTCTAAGAAAAGAGGAGAACGAGACACAAGGAAACAAGGAACTAAGGATACGGTTTCAGAGAACAGTGATTTGAGCACGATGGAGTCAATGATGGATGATGACTTGGCTAGGACAAGTTTTACACTTTGCAAAAGGACAGTCTCCAAGCGGAGGAGGGACACTGAACAGAGATGTGAGTAACGGGAAGGAGCCAGCCATCCAGGAAGCGGGGTGCGGTGAGGAGTAAGAAGCATCCATCAGTTCTTGATTCCTGAACCCAGCAGCCTGGGAGGTGGCCCCAGCTCTCAGACTCCCCCGTACCACATGGTTGGCACATGCTCACAAGAACCCAGTGAGGCTCCCACTGCACAAATAGGATCCTTAGCCTCGTGGATGAATCCTGCAGTAACTCCTCACTGCCTCTGGATGGTGCTCAGAGTCATCCCCCCCCCAACACAGACCCATTTCTCTGGTCTCCCCTCTGTCACCTGACTGCACGTCCTATGTCTTATATGGATGAGGGAGGAGGGAAGAGGCTGCCCACACTCCCATGACTCCATGTGGCATGAGTGAGTAAGGTTCCAGGAGTCAAATAAACACCACGAGGGGATGCCTGGGTGGCTTAGTGGTTGAACGTCTGCCTTTGGCCCAGGGTGTGATCCTGGGATCCGGGATCGATTCCCACATCAGGCTCCTTGCAGGGAGTCTGCTTCCCTCTTACAAAAATGAAAATAAAATAAAATAATAAATAAAATAAAATAATAAATAAAATAAAATAAAATAAAAAAGTAAAATAAAATAAAATAATCAAATCAAATCAAATCAAATCAAATCAAATCAAATCACCATGAAAGGGAGGTAAGCATGTGTTACTGGGTTGGTACTCAACCCGGGTAGCTGCTAGCACAACAAGGAGAGCCTCTGTAAGCAGCTCCAAAGGTGCTGCTGGGCCGAGGTGCCAGGGGCAAAAGAGAGACCAACCTGAAGAGCTGTCCCAAGCTGGGGGACTCGGAGCTGAGGAGGCTCCATCAGAGTCATCACCTGAGTGCCCAGAAGTGTAAGGAAGCACCAGTGGCAAAGACAGCCAGCAGGACCCCCCTGCCACCCCTTCCTTTCCCCCTCATCCTCACTCAACCCTCTGGAAAAAGAAGGGAAGATGGAAAGGGCCAAACACCCCCCCAGCACCATCACCAGGTCCTCTGGGACAGTCGTCACCACTGGTGGTGATGGGGGATGGCTGGGGGGCGGTGGCGGGTGCACAGAGCATACGGTGAATAAAGGATTATGCTTCAGGGCTGGAACCACGTAGACTAGCCTGGATAGCTCCCAAAAGTGAACAGAGAGTCACAGGACGTGGTCATGGTTTGTTACCGGACCAGAAAGGGGACGCAGTTGAGAGCAAAGATGGGGAACATATGGGGGATGAGAGCCAAGATGAGGGGACCAAGGGACTCTGCATGTAGGGGGCTGGGTGAGCCCCAGTCATGGTTGAGAGCAAAGACGGGGAATACACAGAGTGGGGAAAAACATCGCCGACCCCCTATCCCCTCCAGGTCAGGGGTGCTCCGGGAGAGAACTGATGTGTATGTGAACTCAAGGTAAGTCCCCGGGCACCAACACACGGCAGGTGCACAGCCACACGTGGGGGCCTCACAACAGCCTGAGCGTGCAGTTGCTGTCCTCTTTCACGGACTGGGGACCCCAGGCCACGACACTGCTCAAGGATTCACATTCTGGGCCACCCTCTCGAGGAGTTACCGGCTGCCTCCCGAAGGACGTCAGAGCCAAGTGGGAAGGACCGTCCAGGGCAGGCTGCAGGCCCCGCGATGGCAGTGCTTGGAGTTCTGTGCTTTAAATAACATGCAGGGACATGCCCATCAACTCTGGATCCTTTGTTCAGCTCCACGATGGTGCTGAATTGAAAGGGCTCTGGGGAGTTGGAAGATGGGGCACCCTGGGACCACCCCCATCTGCACCCCAGGGAATGTCTCCTTCCTGGTCCCACCACTGCCTTCACCCTTCTAGGCTCCCTTCTTCCAAAGCCAGAATTCAACTCTTGCTCTTGCCAACACTTCTGTCCCATGCTCTGTGGATGTGGTTCGCGTGGGGTGCCACGAGACCAGACCACTGTAGACGCCACATCCCCCACCTGATGCTGGGATGTGACGAGGGTCAAGCACGTGCAAGCTGGGCCATCTCTGAGACCTCCGCTGGATTTTTGGAGAGAGGTAGGTTTCTACTATGGCTGCTAAGTTTAGAGATGAGAAGGCCCTCACGACACAGGGGATCCAGATGGAGAAGGAAGCCACATCCTGGGGTGGGGGGAACGAGACGAGATTCATCCCTTGAGCACCTGACCCAGTGTTGCCCAAAGACCGGAGGCACCAGAGCTGTGCTGCCTGAAGCAAACGCTTCCCCACCTTCGCCTTTACAACTCCAGCCAATCTGCACTGCGGTTCCTTCTTCTTGCAGAGCACAGAGCAGTGCATGGCCAGCAGGTGCAGCCCTTGCTCTCTGGAGCTCACCTTGCCACCCGCCCACGGTGTCCCTGGTTCCTTAAACATTGTCCTCACTCAACATCTTGCCTCTGTGTCCCCTTTTCCAGCTCTGATCCTCAACCCAGTTTAGACAAGGTTTCCCCAGAATCACCTTGGTCAACCTCTCCTCAGGGCGGACTTCCAAAACCCATCCAGATACCCCACCCTGCATCCCTCCCGGGCCCAACGGGGCAGCACAGACAGGAGGCCTCTCAACCTTCAGCCCCTGGAAATGCTCTTTACTGCTCCATTAGTTTATTCCAACATCTCAGGGCTGCCCCAACCCCGTCCTTTTATCTTTCCCAATATTCTCTTCTTTCGTTTCTACCCCCCGCCCCCCCCCGCCACTTCCAAATAGTACACTGTCTTGGGGCATTTCACAAGAGACTGTCTCAGATTACAGGGTCCTGAGGACACAGAAAGATATTTCTGTTTAACTTATTTTGAGCAGCGTCTGGCCTGATGAAGCAGTGGGTATAAATAGTGCTACGGCACCCACACTGATTATGGAGGTGTCGTCCCAGCAGGATCCCCTTTTCCAAGGGGAGAGTAATGAGCTCCTAGGCCA
This sequence comes from Vulpes vulpes, assembly GCF_048418805.1. NCBI lineage: Eukaryota > Metazoa > Chordata > Mammalia > Carnivora > Canidae > Vulpes > Vulpes vulpes. The sequence goes on along the minus strand of NC_132792.1, from coordinate 3,191,387 downwards.
TGCGAAGGAACTGGCTGCTTGGGAGAGCGGCGGACGTGGGGCCAGACAGCCCGAGGTTTGCCAGCCTCCACCCTCCCTAGCTGCCTCATCTCAGCTCCTGCCTCCCAGCCTCAGGGGCTGCGTCTCTAACCAGGGGGCATGAACCTGCCTCACCAGCTGAGGGGAGGCATTAGAGTCCCTAGCCCAGCACCCTAAAAGGGTGGCCGTAAATATAAAAATGTAAAAAGCTACAAGCACTCAATTAAAGGAAGTTATCACTATTATTATCAGAGAACCCTTTTCAATATTTGATTCGTGCCAATAGAGCCGTTGCAGAGCCACATAACTCGGTTCGAGACTCTGAGAGTGGCCCACCCCGACACTTGCCGTGGCCTCACGCTCCAATCCCCACCCTGCCCTTTCCCACAAGGACTCAGGTCTAAAGTGCCAGGAGGCACCTGGGTGACTCGGTGGTTGAGCGTCCACCTTTGGCTCAGGTTGTGATCCCGAAGTCCTGGGTCGAGTCCCGCATCGGGCTCCCCACATGGAGCCTGCTTCTCCCTCTGTCTGTGTCTCTACTTCTCTCTCTCTCTGTGTCTCTCATGAATAAATAAATAAAACCTTTAAAAAAAATAAGGTGCTGGAATGGGAGGGAGTTAGGTGTTAGCCATCCTCAGATGGGGAGGCTGCAGGACAAGGCGGTTACCAAGGGGAATCAGGAGCTTGACTCCCCTGTCCCAGGAGAGCATGGTTTCCCCCAGGCGGGTTCCAGCAAGTGGGTTTTTAGAGCTCCCACCTTTCGAGACCCCCCTGTAGGCTCTGATCCCCACGCTGCCGGAAGGCCCACACTCCACACAAGCTCTGAGGACAGTTGCCCCTCTGAGAAGGAGCCTCCCGTATCTGGACCCAGTTAATAATCTCCGCGCTACACTCTGAGTTTGCAAAGGACTTGCTCACGCTCAGCAGATGAGCTGAGGCCTGCTGGATGTCATTTCCGACCTTCAAGTCTCTTCTTTGGGGCTCTTCTCAATTTGACCCCGATCTCCGTTTCCAGGTTCACAGCCCTGACACCTTACTTCATGAATCTGATTCTCCAACCTCAAAGTCTTCTCGCTCTTCCTCCAACACCACAGTATTTTCTTTTCCTGACTGTCTGACACTGCCTCTGAGATGCTTTCTTGTTCATGCCAGGCAGACTCTTACTCATACTTCAAAGTCCAGCTAATGTGCTTTCTCCTCCAGGAAGCCTTCCCTGATTTCCCAGGCAAGCAGTGTGTCACTATGTTCTTTGGGCTCTCACGGACTCCTGAGTTTTAGCAACACCCCCCCACACACACTAAGTGGTATTAAAACTGACCTACTTAGGGGCGCCTGGCTGGCTCCGTCAGCAGAACATGGGACTCTTGATCTCAGAGTTGTGAGTTCGAGCCCCTCGTTGGGTACAGAGATGACTTAAACATTAAAAAAAAAAAATCTTTAAAAAAAATAAAATAAAACTGACCTACTTATTGGCCTGTCTTTTCCACTGAGCTCCTTAGACTCGTGTCTCTGGTCTGTCTTCCTCTGTGCCTGGAATCCTGACAGGCAAACAGCGGGCCGTCCTGTAGCAATGTCACAGAAACAAACGAATCAATGGGTTAAGGGTCTGAACTAGATTTAATTCTGTATTTCACTTGGTCATGGGAAGATCTCTTTGATATTTTCTAAAATTAAAAAAAAAATTAAATAATCTGGAACTGGGCAGCCCCGGTGGCCCAGCGGTTTGGTGCCACCTTCAGCCCGGGGTATGATCCTGGAGACCTGGGATCAAGTCCCACGTCAGGCTCCCTGCATGGAGCCTGCTTCTCTCCCTCTCCCTCTGCCTTTCTCTCTGCCTCTCTCTCTCTGTGTGTGTCTGTCATGAATAAATAAATAAAATCTTAAAAAAAATAATATAAATAAATAAATCAATAAATAAATAATAAATAAATAAATAAATAAATAAAAATCTGGAAACTTTTACTCCCTGCAAAAGAGCAAGCCTGTGGATTCGCACCGGGGTGACTGTCTGCCTACCTACTCAGAGGGTCTCTTTTCTTCCAAGATGCTGCCTCGGACCCCCACCCCCTACCTCGTCGTCCTGCAGGCAGGAGCACATGAAGGTCAGGGATACACGGGGAGGCACCCAGCACGGCGTCCCCGCGGGATCAGCTTTCTTTCCATCAGAAGTCTCAGAGCTGTCGCAGTGAGGGGCTCTCCAGCTCCGTTCCTACAGGAGCCCGTGGCTTTGGCATCACGGGGTCGCGGCCCCAGGACAAAGCTGAAGGGAAGCCCCAGAACATCTGTCTCCCCTCCAGGGGCATCTGTGGGAGGAGCCCCCTTCATTTCCACTGTGCTCTGCTGGAGAACCTGGCAACGCCAAGCTCTGTAAACACAGTCTGGGCATCCACTGCCGGCGGTCTGCAGCAAGAGGGACGCGGGAAGAGCCTCTAGAAAAGTTTTGTTGGAGCAAATGCACGCAAACCCGCCCTCTCTCCTTTTCACCTGAAAACCCATCCAGGTGGGGCTGATGGAAACCTGGCCAAGTGGATCCATTCACTCACTTACTCACTCATTCATTTCTCCATGTGTGTATTTGCCTCCTCGTTCATCCACAGTCAGGAGTTTCCGCACTTCCACCCACTCACCCACCCACCGACACAAATGCTCACTTGTGCCACAAACACTGCATCCCTCGCCCACTGCAAGACCACAGCTGAGTCCCCAAGGTGGAAATAAAGAAGGCAGATTTCTGCCTCTGGGCCTGTGCACTGTAGGGGGACAGACCAAAGGGGAAACAAGCCATTTAAAAACAGGGTGGCGGGACGGCTGGGTGGCTCAGCGGTTAAGCATCTGCCTTTGGCTCAGTGTGTGATCCTGGGATCTGGGATCGAGTCCCACATTGGGCTCCCTGCAGGGAGCCTGCTTCTCCCTCTGTCTGTGTCTCTGCTTCTCTCTCTGTCTCTCATGAATAAATAAAATCTTTAAAATAAAAATAAAGACAGGGTGGCAAATTCTCCCAGAGACTCCGTTTAGGTGCCATGGCTCCTGGAAGCCTCCATGAAACCCCAGCCCTGACAGGTCACGCTCTGACACAGAAGGGGCGAAAAGAAGAGAGGGGAACAGTGGGGAGCAGAGGCATCTGCTCTTATCCGGCCACTTGTCCTTAGACTGGTCTCTCAAGCTCATGAGGTCTCTCCTCATACCTAAGGTGATTATTAGTAAATCGCTCTAGGATTGTTGCAGAAGCGAAGCGGCAAGGGGGGTGCATGTAAACACTCAGGGCCCCTGTGTGCACTGCACGAGCACTGGGTGCATGATGAGTGGTTGATTGCAGGGGTGAAGCGTTCTTCTATCTGCCCCGCACAGAGCGCCTGAACCCGCTCCCTTAGCTCACCGAGCAGTCTGGCATCAGGGCTGGGTTGCACTTGATCTTCAGTCCCTAAGCACAGCTAGTATTCGGAGTGAGATAAGTGGTAGCTGGATGGACCTCTGTGGGAAGACCTGTTCTTTTTTTTTTTTTAAGATTTTATTTATTTATTTGAGAGAGAAAAATAAACAGGAGCACATGGGAGAAGCAGAGGGAGAAGCAGACTCTCGGCTAAGGATGGAAGCTGACACAGGGTGGCTCCATCCTAGGACCCCAGGATCATGACCTGAGCCAAGCCAGACACTTAACCAACTGACCACCCAAGTGCCCCAGGAAAAGCTATCGTGAAATGACCAACCAAAGATGCAAAGGATGGACACCTGGGTGGCTCAGTGGGTTGAGCATCTGCCTTTGGCTCAGGTCATGATCCAAGGGTCCTGGGATCAAGTCCTGCATCAGGCTCCTGGCATGGAGCATGCTTCTCCCTCTCCCTATATATCTGCCTCTCTCTCTCTCTTTCTCTCTCTCTCTGTCTCTCATGAATAAATAAATAAAATCTTAAAAAAAAACCCAAAGATGCAAGGGATTATAGATATTTATTTATTTATTGATTGATTGATTATAGACATTTATATTTACATATCTGGTTTACAGAACCTAAATCATTTTTAGGGAGGAAGGAGGTGGATTGGGGCACTTTCTTTCCTGGTCTAAGAACAAGCTAGTGTGGCTGAAGGAGAGTCCTGAGGCCCCGTATGACACTGTAAAGGTAAAAAGTGGATCTACAAGGAGCTAAGGATCTCAGTCTTGCTCACCCACCAGAGATCGGTGCTGGAAACCACACAGCTGGCAAACAGAAGGCCCAAAATCAGACCTCAGTCAGACCTAGCCCCACCGAACTGGCCCGGCCCCCGGATTTAGTGCCGGCCTCAGCATCATGCAGGTGCCAGACCTGCCTGGTCCTCAGACAGAACCCCCGAGGGGCAGCTATTGGGCACCCCCGTGTGGAGGCCACTGTGCCAGATGGGGTAAACATCTCTATGACATTTCCAAGTTTGATATTCCACTAATTGGTGATTTATTTTTTTTAAAGATTTTATTTATTTATTCATGAGAGGTGCAGAGAGAGAGAGAGGGAGGGAGAGAAACGGGTAGAGGGAGAAGCAGGCTCCATGCAGGGAGCCCGATGTGGGACTCGATCCTGGGACTCCAGGATCATGCCCTGGGCTGAAGGCAGGCACTTAACTGCTCAGACACCCAGGGACCCCTAATTCATGATTTAAACTGTGATTTCGGGGGATCCCTGGGTGGTTCAGTCGTTTGGCGCCTGCCTTCGGCCCAGGGAGCGATCCTGGAGTCCCGGGATCGAGTCCCGCATCCGGCTCCCAGCATGGAGCCTGCTTCTCCCTCTGCCTGTGTCTCTGCCTCTCTCTCTCTCTCAATCTCTCTCTCTATGTCTATGATGAATGAATAAATAAATAAATAAATAAATAAATAAATAAATAAATAAATCTTTAAAAAATAAATAAATAAACTGTGATTTCGTTAACTCCATACCTACCATGTGGCAAGCCCTTGATGAGCAATACCATTCTGTAATTACTCTTGTACAAAGGTTTGTTGAGTTCCCACTGTGCCCAGCATTGCGCAGACACCGGTAGTTCACAGATAAATAATGCAAAACCCACGATCTCAAGGAACTCATTGCCTAGTGGCAAAAGCAGACAAGCCCATAGAGGGTCACAGTAGCCGATGACGTGGAGCTGTCAGCAGCATGGGGTGCCGGGGTCGAAGAACCCAAGTCGCACGGAAATCCCAAGCTGACTTGCCCACAGCAGCTCAGGAGCAAGGAAAAACAAGCTGGGTTGCCATTAGGTGTTTCTCCAGGGACCTGGAAACAATCCATCCAGGGCCTCGTTCTGTCCATCGCTTTTGCTGAAAGCAAACAGGGACCACTGTGCCACTGCCCAGGGGACTCACAGGGAGCATTAGACCAAGCAAACCATAACGCAATTCAACCTTTCAATTATTTAGTCTGTCCTATGAGCCAGACATTGTGCTACATAAACATGTTTTAGAATTCATTGTTATTGTTCCCAAACTGTTTAAATACTGGATTTTGACTAATGTGTATGTTTGGAAATAATGTCGTAAAAGGATATTCACTACAAGGTTACTACTGGTTAAAGAGGTGGGGGGGAGGGTGGAAGGCAGGGTTTACCAGCACTGCCTCACTTGTAACAATATGCTTTTATTGCTTTTATAATTCAAACCATCCTAGTGAGAAATATATCTCCAAAAGTAAGAAGAGCTTCCAAATGGTGTATTTGCCTCTTTGTATGAATTCCACACTTCTCCCTTATATGCTGCACCTGGTATTTTGGGGTAAGAGCGTGAGCTTCGCATGGACACGTGGGTTCGAATCCCACTTGCGCTGCAGCGTGCTGACTGTGGGGCTCTCCTAAGCCACGGGTTGTCCATCTGCACAGCGGGTGAGAGCAGAGCTAATTCACAGGAGTAAGTGATGGGAGAATGCCAAGCTCCCAGTCTGGCACCCGTTAGCATTCAATCTCAGATGGGCTCGGGGGCACATTATTTCTGTTTTTTTTTTTTTTTACAGAGCTCAAAAAAATGTCATAGGAAATGGGATTTAATTTATGCTAAGTAGCTCTTAAAAACATGAAATAAGGACTGACAGATGGACGTGGCAGGGAGAGCTCTCATTTCAATAAAAGAAAGACTTTTTAATCCAGATATTCAGCACTGCATTAGAGGCCACCGTGGGAGGTGACGATTCCTCTGCCCCTGGGGGTAGACCAGGAGATGGTGGGCAAGCACCTGAGAGAGAGACGTGGGATGCAGTCATCAGATAAGGAGCGGCTGTGATGCTCGAGGTACCCTCTTCAGGTGAAAGAGCCTGAGAAGGAGCGAGTATCTGGCAAAGCCATATGCAGTCACTCTGAATCCACAATCACAAACAAGTTTGCAGTTGTATTTTTAAGTGACACTTTCTTTTATTGTTTAGGTCAGCTTGCTTTTTCATGTTTTTATGGACTCGGGAGCAGACCGTCTCCCAGCAACTTGGCTACCAGGCAGTCAAGGCCAGCTCCAGTGTCCTGGATCTGCCAGTATGTAGTTTGAGCAGAGACTTCTCCCTTGAGTTAGTTCCAACCAAAAGACGGTGTAGATTCCTTTTGTCTCCAATATTTTATTATGAAACAAATTTTTAAAAAATTACAATGGTACTCTCATCTCTACCAGAACATAGCCAGAACTAACTAGAAGGAACCAGCTTCCAGAACTGGCAGGATATTGCCCTCCATAGTGGGCAGTAGGAGGGAGCCCCGCCGTCAGATAGCTTTGCCACAGAAGGATTCTGGAATCTCTTCGAGCACAGTGTTGCAGGCCCACCCTCCACACGTTCCCTGGGTATTTACCAAGGCTTCGCTTCTTTTGTGCCATGACGCTACCTGGCATTCGGCCTCTCATGAATGCTCAGTCCTGAAACCTCCCCAAAACATGAACATGCCCATGTCCTCTGACCCAGAAACCCTATTCCCTGGGAGTAACCTGAGCACATCATGGCCACAGGTGGGGAAGTCCCGTGCACAAAGATGCTCACTGCCGTAGCAGGCGGGAAGGGTGAGCTCACCCACTTGGAGGAATTTGAAGAAACAATACAAATGGTACCAACCCTTGGCACATAGTACCAAGACATGCACACACCTACACACACGTGTGTGCACACCCACACGTGCACAATGCCAAGTCCCAAGCAGGAAGACCAGAGGGTCAACCTCACTGTGTCCTGGTGCCACACGAGACCTGTGTTTGAGAATCCACGTCTGTCTCTAAATACGAAGCAGGCAAGTCACTCCCGTTTCCCTGGACTCTGTGTCCTCATCTGTACAATGGGGAAATCGCACTTTTCCTCTCTTGCCCATCTTGGTCCTCCTTGATTTTGCAGTTGCTTCCATCAGGCAACCTAGCAAGTATTCAATTCCTGAGGAGAGGATTGGCTAAAGAAATCCTCAGGGACCTTTCCCACCCTAAGACAGGACTGTGGGCTCTTCTCATTTGCTGGTTCTCCTCATAGCCCTGCATCAATAACAATGCTCCCTTCTGAGAGGAAGTCTCCCCAGCCTGAGCAAAGAGGCCTTTGTTGAAATGACAATGGGCTTTGATCCTCCAGAAGTGGCTTTGAATCCTGACTCCTTGGATCCTCTCCACCTGTCCTCAGGTAAGTGGTTCAAAGACTGGCCTTTCGCTTCTTTGTTGATAAAACCGAGACAGGAGATATGAATGACACCTAGAGCTCACCGCCCTGGCCCCTGGTGACTGACTGCACACATGACCTGTGCCAGCCCTCCTCTCAGCAGCAGCACTGGAGGGGGACAGGAGGCAGGAGGGGACTAGCAGAATTTTGAGGCTGGAGAGGAAGTACTCAGAAAGTGCAGGATCTCAAGCTGGGGAAAAGACTTTAAAGGTACACCAGGCCCAAGCATTCAGTTCAGCGCAGCCCGCCAGCAGCCACTTGAAAGGGCCATCCAACCTTTGTTTAAATACCTCCAGTTCTGGGGGACCCTCTCCCTCCCCACCACCACGCAATGAGCGGATCCCTTCTGTCCCTGTGCAGCTCCCCCTCCTGGACTGGAATCCAGCATCCAGCAAATCTTCCCTCCCTAGGACCTCGTTCTACCCTTTAGTAACCAAGAGGACAGGCCAGCTTCGTCTTCTGACATGACATGACATGACATTCCTGCAGGCCACAGTGGCCACACGTCTTCTTTCCTCTACACTAGATGACCTTTCTTAAGGTGGCGATTATCCTTCCACATGATGCCATGGCTTCCGTTCCCAGGAATCCTGGTTTCTCTCCCCCCAGAAGCACTTCCACTTATCTACAACCCTCTTAGAATGGAATCAGAGAGGGAGAGATAACCGGGCTCATCCAGTCCAGAGCTGACAAGCTCCGGCGTCCAAGGGGGACCCTGCTGGTCACACAGACAATCGTGGATGAGCGGAGGGGACACACCTAGCTTAAGTGGGTGGCCGCTTGGAACTTACACAAGGAAAAAGTCATCCTGTGTTTTTGTTTTTGTTTTTTTCAAGTTTAAGATTTGTGGATAAAACTTGCTGAACAACTTAGCGAGTAATGAAATCAAATTTTAAACAACCTATGAAGCATTAAAACTCTGTGGCTGGATCAGCCCGTGAGCTCACTTATTTAACCATTCTGTGGATCCAGAATAGCTTTTTTAAACGTTTGATGAAATTTGGATGCATGGAAAACCACTTACAAACTTCTGTCCTGATTGTTTTATAGGCCCAGTGATCTCCTAGGGCCACTCCTGCCTCCCCCCAAAGGAACCCTTCCTCTCTTCCAGCCTCTTGCCTGGCACGACAGGCCCAATAACCACAGGGTGACAATTGCCTAAAGTCACAGTCGGCCCCTTAGCAGCAGAGTGACAGAGAAACCTCGGGTGGGGAGGGGGTGCTGCGTCCCTGGGGCTGCCAAGCAGAGTCTGCTGAGATGTGGAACAAGCCTACCACACGCTCAGTTCCCCCAGAACTGTCCTTCTGCATCCCTTCTATCACCTCCACTTGGCAGATGAGAACACTGAGGCTCACGGGACAGTCGGCGAGCTCAGGCAGCCCGATGAAGCAGCAGGCTTAGGACTGGAAGGGAAGACCAGCCGCGGAGCCCTGTCCTTCACCTGCACACACTGCATAGCTGGGCAGCCCACCCCTCTCCGCCGGCCTCTGATAATGCGGGAGCCCTGGAATCTAGAACTTTCCTGGAACAGTGCAAGTAACTAAATAAACTAGAAGGGGCCTCAGGGTTCTGCCCAAAGCCAGTGAGTTCTCACAGGCTGTCTGGGGGTTTGCTGAGCATCCACTGTCAGTGAGACAGATTAGGGGCTCCAGTGTCCCATGTAGGGACAGAGGCGCTGGTGCAGGTCCTGGGAGATGACAAAGTAGCAGGATGGACTTCTGGGGAGATGGACTCACACAGTGCTCCGGGCCTGATTAATGGGGCTGCACATCTTCTTCAGGGGATGCCCGGCAAGCGTGGCCCCTGGTATGTCCGAGTCTCCATGGGAATGGGGAGAAAAGGGGACCCATGGTCCAATAACGCCACTAATTCAAGTTACAACTTCATAACCTGGGACCGGAAACTCTGGCCTGCTACGTTGGAGAACTCACAGAAAAACAGACAAAAACACCCCCACACACACACCACCCTGGGTTTGAGACCATTGAGAGAGGGCTAATAAACTGTCCAGATAGGAGAGGGATCTAAATGTAGACCAAAAAGGCAAAGTTCCCTGAAAATAACGCAAAACCGAAGGTAAGCTGTTCTCTGTCCTCCGCGCTTTTTCTTTTCTTTTTCCCCACCTTTCTGGCTTTTTCTCCAAATTTCCTACTGGAAAGTTGAAAGAGGCTGGGAGATCTCAACAACTTTTAAAAGTAGCAACTTATTCTGTATGTTGGTAAATTGAACACCAATAAAAAATAAATTTATTATAAAAAATAAAATAAAATAAAATAAAAGTAGCAACTTGGAAAGAAGTCCCTGAATCCGACACACCCGAGTCATCCCTGGGCTCCTGCCCTCCCCAGCTGCTCACCTAAAATCAGACAGCTAGGTTCTCACTGACTCTGCTTCGTTTTACTCTGAAGTTGGCAAAGCAGCTCAGGACTGAGGTCACTCCCCAAAATGCTTCATGTTCAAGCTCCAGAAGGAAACAGCTCAGTTTGGAGAGGGTACCCCCCCCAGCTCCATGCACCCACAGCAACCCCATCCTGCCCACCGTCAGAAGGGTGTAAGCGTGAAGCCCTGTGACCTCCAGCAGCCTCCAGGGAAGAGAACACAGGCCTTACCTGGCAGGGGAGAAGCTCAAAGGGATGCCAGCTAAGGTTCCAGTCCAGGGCGGGAGGGAATCCACTGGAAGCAGGGTCCAGAGAAGCAGCCAGCCCCAGGCAGCCCCCTCCTGGGGGTGGGGGTTTAGGGCGTGGGTCGCAGGCCAGCAAACCCCCTCACCCTCCCTCCAAAGGTAGCAACCTCGATCTCCAGATGAGACTTGGCAATCAGTCTGGGGGCTTCCCCCAGGCCAGGGGTCCCGAGAAAGAGCTCCCTTTAAAAACCAGCAACTAAAGAAATCCAGTGAAAAGGTAAGGCTTGGAACTTAGCAAATAAAACAGAAAGTGCTGGAGAAACACAAAAATAAGGAAAGGGGAGACAGGTCCTCCGGGAGGACTGCGGCGGCGGCAGCCGGCCCAGCTGCTGCCCAAGAACAAAGCTGCTCGGTCCCCCCAGGGGCAAAGTGGCCCGGGCGCTGGGAGCCCCCAGCTCGGAGTGGAGGGAGGAGCCGGCGGTGGGCGGGCTTGGGAGGAGGGCGGGCGGGAGGACTGCAGGCTGTGCCCTGGGGGGCGGGAGCCCAGCCGGGGAGGGTGCACCCCTGCGGGAAGGGGCAGGGGCAGCGGCTCCAGGCCATACAGAGGCCGCCCTAGGAAGCCCGGCCCGGGGCTGGGGCTGACAACTCCCTGTCCAGTTATAGACTCCGCCGGATATTTTGGTCCCTTGGAGAGCCTGGGCTGAAGTAGCCCTCCCCCCGCCACTGGGCAGCAGCTGCAGGCCGGTTTGGAAAGTTTGGAGGGGCAGCAGGTTGGGGGTGACTTTGTTTTTTGTCCCGCAGGGAGAGCCCCCCCAGCCCCCACCTGTCCCAGCACCTACCTGCCTCTTCCTGCAGGTGGCCCTGTTTGCTGGCTCTCTCTGCATCCTGGAGGAGGGGTGGATCCGTGTCCTTCACATCAGATAGGACCTGGAAGGCCCGCAGAGCTTCAGCCACCTGCCAGGGTCTCTCAGAAGAAGGGGGGCAGGAGCCAGGCAGCTCTGATGAGAAGTGAGCAAAGATTCAAAGTAGAGTCACCATTGCTAGGAGTCACGCCAACCGGTCCGAAGGATCTTGAAGCAGGACCTATGTACCTCTCCTGTTTCAATTTTTGGAAACCCGTGAGCTCCGGACTTTTGTCAGTAGCACCTCCACCACCTGCTAGGAGACATCCTTCTACGTGGGACCAGAATAAAGATAACATAAGGCCTGTTAGCTAAATAACCAATCCTGTATCACATAGTTTCACTCCGTCCTTACTGGGCTTGCCCTTAATAAGCCTGCACTCCTCATGGGAGCACACCTTCAATTTCAGGAGACTTTGTGTCTCTGGGATTGCAAACAAACACTTTTGGTTGTTTTACAGCCTCTCCTTGAGCCACAGAAGATGTTTGCTTCCTTTTATAGGGCTTCCCAACCCCCAGAAGCAGAGAATGAACAGGTGCTGGCCCAGGGGGCTCCTCTACCTCCTCTGTTCCTAAAAATGGCCCAGGCAGGGGTATGCTGAACTAGATGAGAGCGTGGCTTAATCCGGATGACCTCCTCCATCCCCCCACCCTCACTCCCAAGCAGGCTCCTAAACTCTGGGGCATCTCTGTTTGGCTGCCTGCTTAGTAGTGTTTAATAGATGGAATGGGGCAAACTTGGGAATTTTGAACTCACTCAGGGAATTCACAACAATCCAGCCCCTTCTTTCTTCTCCTGCCTTACTTCCCAGCTGCCCCGTGACATTTCACACCTGGTTACTGAGTGCCCACCTGGTGCCAAGCAGTGTCAGGTGATGTCTAAATGAAACAGAGGAGGTGTGCTGGTGAAAACAGACCCTGATATGGGATGCTGATGGGCTGAGACAGGTGTCCTGCTCATCACAGTTCCAGGGAGGGAAGGAAGGGAGGGAGACAGGGAAGACAGTGATGGCACCTGTGTGAGAAGCCCACGGGGCACACCCACTTCTCAGCTCTTACATGCCCTGTGTGTGTCAGGACCATCCAGGTGGAGTCGGGTTCCTGGGCCCTACAATGGTAAAAACCAGGCCGGACACAAAGGTCAAAGGCACAGGCAAGGCTTTACTGGGGCTACAGCTAGAGCACAAGGGAGACAGCACCAAGGGACAGTGCTCAGGAGGCCTCCCCAGAGGAAGCCCTGCACTTGGAAAATTCATGCTCAGGTTCCCACTGGTCAAATATGCTAATGAGGCAAAGGGGGGTGCCTCCTCCTGATTGGTCAGAAGAGTCTGGTCCTGATTGGTTGATATTGGTTGCTATTGACAACTTAGCTCATTGGTGCTTTTTGGAGCTCTCAGTTTTAAGTGGGCATTGTATGGGGCTTGATGGGAGGTGGTGGGGGATCCGGGTTTGGCCAGCATCCTGGTTCAGCTCTGTAAGACAGGGGTGGGAGTTGTCCTAGGTGCACGATGTTTTCCATTTGGGGCTTATTTCCCGGTGTCCAACTGTCTCAGAGTGATGAGCCCAGCGGGGTGGCCTCTGTGCATCCTAGAGGGGGAGAGGACAGAAAGCCAGCACATGGGGAAGTGGGCCAACCATGTTCCATTACTGAGTGATCCTGAGCACTGTGAAGGACGCAGGTGGATGAGTCAGAGAATGAGGGAAGTACCAAACTCTAGATCCACTATTGAGGAGGCAGAGACTAAGGAATGAGAGGAGCCCCCCTCACCTGCCCCCTGTGTGAAGGAGAAGACCTTGGAGTTAGGGCTTGGGGGGTAGGGTGTGGGGAGGTTGGTTATGGCCAAGGGCCAGGTGGTTGATGGCGGTGGAGAGGACTGCAGAGGAGTGTGGACTTGAGCCTGACAACCAGGAGCCCTTGACATGCTTTTGTGGGCCAGGGGCATGGGCAATGTAGGGCTTTGTAGAGCCCCTGAGCAGTGGTGGGGCTGGGCATGACAAGTCAAGGAGGTGAATTGGCACCTGAGGGTCGGCTGGAGGTGGGAGTTGGAGCACATTGAGCCCCCACTTGTAACCACAGGTAAAACAAGTCTCCAGTGGAGAGGGAGAATGGAGGGGAACTCAAGGTTCCAGCCATAGAGGACGACAAGTTTGCATTTTTCAATGTAGTTCCACACGTGTTGACAGCATACTAGAATCAGGCATTGGGGACACAAAGCTGGATGGAGTAGGACCTGGGCCCCTGTAAGGAAATCAATAAGGGAAAAGCTCACTTCATGGAGTCTGGAGCCAAAAGGGGATGGGCTGAGGCGGGGGCCGGGGTGTGTGTGTGCTAGAGCCCTATCCCTCAGGTGTCAATTATGGGGAGAATTGTCAATTATAGGCTCCAACAGGAAAAAAAAAAGAGAAGGGGAAAGAATCATAGATCATAGTCCCCCCACAGGGAAAAATGTACATTGCTTCTCCTACAAGAAATCCACCGCCCCTGCAACTCAGCCCACAATAAACCTCATCACCTTGAACTTTTGCTCTTCTCCAGTGGAATTTCCTTCCCAACAGCCCCTGCCAACTTCTCCTTCTCTGCAAAATAGCGTTCCTCTCCTCCGTGTTGGACTCGCCTGTGGTTTTGCCATAGCTCGCATGTCTAAGGTTGCAATTCTCTGTTATTCCTGAATAAATCTGCTTTTTGCTGGTGTAATAACTTTCATTTTTAGGGTGAGCACCCTAAAGGAAATGAACATCTGGAGGGTCGAATGGGCTGTGGAGACGGAGGGAAAATGTGTCACCCAGCGTTGCAGCGCCTGAACTGGCGAAGTGGGGAGGTCCTAGCACGGGGCAATGGGCTCACAGTTAACCAAACCGCAGCATACACATAAACATGCATTAAGAAGGCAGATCTCATGTTAACTGTTACCACAGTAAGATAGCTTTTAAAAAAAAATCTAAACCAGGCCCACATCTCTCTCTGTTCACAACTGGGTTTTGTGGTTCTTCAAAGCTGCTCGTGCTGACAGCAGATTTTATATTTATGTGTTTATTGTTTGTCTCCCCAGCCAGAAATGAGATCCAAGAGGGCAGGGATTTATATCATTGCTCCATCCCTAGGGCAGGGACAGTGCCTGGCCCAGGGCAGGGGAGACCTGGTACATGGCCAACACAGTCTTTGACTTGCTGTCTCCTCCAGAAACTCCCTAGCTTCTCCAGGAGAGAGAGTATCATCATCATCATCATCATCATCAATCATCATCACCGCAGCAATAATAATAGCAATAGCAGTGGCCATTGAGTAAGTACCTGTGTGCTAGACACACTTGCAGACACTCACATACCCTATTTCTGATGGGCGGCACACCTGGCAGGGACAGTGATGTCCTCATCTCACCAATCCACAAGCAGAAGCTTGGAGGTGTTGAAGAACTTGCCATAGTCGTTCGCCCGACTTCGAATCCAGTCTGTCTTCTTCCAAAAACTTACGCTTTCTTCTCTAGCCCACCCTGAAAACGACTTGAGAAGTTTCCCATTAGCACTAAGATTCTCTGACTTTTGAAAATTACTTGCTGAGAAATCAAATTCTGATTTCCTGGCAGCACAGAATTTCCTCCTACTGGGTCTTGCCCCTCTGTTCCATTTTCCATTTGAAATAACCCAACCAGAGACCGTGTCACTGGCTGATGGTGCGACCCTGCCAAATCCACTTAACCAATTCCTGAGCTAGTGTCTTGCCCTGTGTGCAAACCCGGTGCCCTGGGCTTCTGTGCTTCAGAATCAGTTGCATCAACATCAGTAACTCCCCTCCTAAGACGCCTGGGCACAGGGAGGGTGAAGTGGCTTCTCATGACCTCAGCTCCCTGCTGGCCATCATCTCCTTAGTTGGCGGAACCTCAAGTGATATACTTTCATTTTTTCAGGTGCGGAAAGTGAGCTACAGAGGTCAATTTGTTCTGTCTCAGAACTAGTAGAAGGCTGAGCTATTGTCTGATTTTGAAATCAATTAAATGGCATGCAGTGATCAAAGACAACCAGAAGTAACATCCATAAAAGTGACAGCAATTATACTTCCAAGAATGTATTATTTCCCAGCAAAGATATGTTCCCAAGACTGTTCAAATCAACCTTGTTTATAAAAATGAAAAATGTGGCCATGATCAAAATGTCCAGCACGAGGGGATCAGTTAAACGAAGGATGGGAAGTTGCCTAGATGGTGCTATAGGGTTTTATGTTGGTTACTTTGGGGGGTTTCCCCATGCTGTGTTGTTAAATGGGAAAAATAAAACAGACTAGTAAAGCGGGGCTCCCCCATTTCTCCAAAAATCTTTTTTTTTTAAATTTTTATTTATTTATGATAGTCACACACAGAGAGAGAGAGAGGCAGTGACACAGGCAGAGGGAGAAGCAGGCTCCATGCACCGGGAGCCCGACGTGGGATTCGATCCCGGGTCTCCAGGATCGCGCCCTGGGCTAAAGGCAGGCGCTAAACCGCTGCGCCACCCAGGGATCCCTCTCCAAAAATCTTTGTTGAAGAGATTCTTGTAGCTTTCCTGATATTACCTATTCATTCAAAGATGCTTTTTTTCTGTGGGGCGCCTGGGTGGCTCAGTCGGTTGAGCATCTGCCTTCAGCTCAGGTATGATCCTGGGGTCCTGGGGTTGAGTCCCGCTCTGGCTCCCTGCTCAGCGGGCAGTCTGCTTCTCCCTCTGCCCCTCCTCCACTCATGCTCGCACTATCTCTTGCCCTCAAAAAATCAATCAATCAATCAATCAATCAATCAATCAATCAAATATGTTTTGTCTGGTACAGATACACATACAACCTACTTTGTAAAATGAGAACATATTCTTTATACATCCTAGTGTGTTGCTTGAGTCTTTTTACCTAACACCATGTCTGGGGGACCCATCAACGTCGGTTCCCTTAGCTCTGCCTCATTCTGTGAATGGCCACCTTCCATTCCAACGGTTTGTACTCGTTCCACCAATAGTAGATGCTCACCACAGGGCAGACAGCATGCGAGGAAGAGCACCACCAAGCTTGCTGTATGCAAGGACCAAAACTCCCTTCATAATTCCTCAACTAGTATAGTTATGTCTTTTTTTTTTCTTTTTTCAGTTACAACATGCTGCAATAAACATCGTTGTATGCGTATCTCACTCTGTTCTTACCTGCGTGTGTTTATGGGAGGGGTTCCTAGATGTGGCTCAGGTGGTCGAAGGATGATTTAAATCCTGACAGAAACATTTTTCTTGGCTATCCGAAACGTGTAGAGCCTAAGAAGGAAATGCAGATTTTATCCTATGCAGGGCAAAGGCCACAGGGGCTCCGCAGATGTGAAGCTGATTTATAAGCTGGTGTTTTAGAGAAAAGTAAGGGAGTTGCATGCATGGAGTATCTACTATCTGCTCTGTACTTTCATAGACGGTTGGACCCAGCCCACAAGTCACCCCTGTCATTGCTCAGAGGACATGTGATCAGTGCTCCATAAATACGCTTCATGTGAATGAATGACTATACAGAAGGTAATGTCATCCTCACCGTAAAGATGAGAAAACAGAAGCATTGAGAGGTTTAGGGCTTGCTCATGCTCCACTTCCAGGGGACACTGCAATCCGTGTTCACGTGTGGGCAGCCTGGAGGGTGAAAAAACCGGAGCCAGGAGGCCGGCGAGGAGGGACGGCCCACGGGGTTGCCATCCTGGGTTGGATGCCTCTAGAACAAGACCTAGAAACGCAGGACAGAGAAATAATGAGTGTCTGTGCTTTCCAAAGCCAGCCTGACTACATGGAGCAGCATTATCTGTCCCTGTTGTTCGAGAAAAACAAATCCACTTTCCTAAATTACACGCCTCTGTCTATATTATAGGGATTACACATCCTCCCCCATCTGCTCGGCAAGCGTCCATTGTGCTGGCCCTCTGCTTGGCAGTATCAATTATGTTGACAAACTGCCTGTGAGCACTTGCCCAGCCTGGCTTTGCACTCACCCACCTTTGCTGAGAGGGGGGAAAGGCTCCTACAAATATTTACAGGGTGAGACTAAGCTGTAAGCTGGGGCGGGGCGGGGGTGGGTTGCCTAGACCTCAGGCTACCCCGACAGGGGAAGGGTTGGGAAGGGCCTAGTTTTGTTTCCCTGGGGAGGGGAGGCACCCCCGCCCCATATGTAGTCTCAACTCAAATGTGACCCCCTTGAAGGGCGCAGGGCAGACAGTTTAGAGACTGTACCCTGGATCGTTGTCCTGCCAGCTATTTGACTGCCCCGCCTTGGACCACATACCCACCATCCTAGGCCCTTTATCTGGCACCTGTAACTCGGGACCATGGGTGAAATCACACATGTCACCCCTTAGTAGGTGCTCAGAAAAGTTGGCCACGCCCTCTTAGAGAGCCCTGCATCTTAGAAGAGCCCGTCTGCACACAGGGTGCCTGCTGGACGGAGAACGGGCGAGAAGACGCACGAGGGCGCGGAGGGACCAGGCAGGCAGCCCTTGCTAACACATGAGAAAGGCGACTCTGTGAGCATTTGGGGTCCACGCCCAGGCCAGCCCCTGCTCTCCATGAGGCACCCGCAGTTCCTGTCCCCTTGGGGCGGGGTCAGGTGTGCACTAGGAAGCTGCCTGCGTCCTGACTGTTCACATTTTCTCTGTCTGTGCTCATTCGGTGGCCTATAACCTGTCCTTGCTTTATTGTGACACTCAGACCACTTCAAACATTGCTTTCCTTTACCTTCGCTTTTACACGAGCCCATATTTTATATGGACAAATCATGGGGGGGCAGGGGATGACATCTACATTCTTAAGGTAGACTTTTAATGGTGTTTGACTTTCCATCCATTTTTTAATTTTTTTTTTAAGAGCACTTTTGGATTCACAGAAAACCTGAAAGTCCAGAGATGCCTCTACGCCCATGTCCCTCTGCCCCCCAGAGCCCCCCACAGCCCGTAGGGGGTCCCTTTTGATCCGCATCCCCCACCAGACTGGAGCATGTGTTGCAATGAACGGACGGACATGGACACATCACTATCCCTGAAGTCTGATTGACACCAGGGCATCCTGTGGGTTTGGATGCGTCATGGCACGTATACATCATTACAATCTCACACAGAGTATTTCCAGTGCCATAAAAATCCTGTGAACCGCCCATTCATCTCCCCCCTACACCCCTGGCAACCACAGGTCTTTTTTCCGTCTCCAGAATGTCATGTAGTTGGAATCATACAGTATGTAGTCTTTTCAGACTGGCTTCTTTCACCGGGTAGTAATTCGCATTTAGGGGTCCTCTGTGTCTTTCCATGGCTTGATAGTACATTTCTTTT
Source organism: Vulpes vulpes (assembly GCF_048418805.1). Taxonomy (NCBI): domain Eukaryota; kingdom Metazoa; phylum Chordata; class Mammalia; order Carnivora; family Canidae; genus Vulpes; species Vulpes vulpes. The sequence goes on along the minus strand of NC_132792.1, from coordinate 3,172,915 downwards.
TAGCGCTAAACAATATCCCATTGTTCAGAAGCACATAGTTTATTTACCCGCTCACCCACTGAAGGACATCTTGATTGCTTCCAGATATTGGCAACCAGGAATAAAGGTACCAGAAATATCCATAGGTAGGTTTTTGTGTGGATATAAGTGGTCAGCTTCTTCGGGTAAATACCAAAGTGTACAACGGTTGGATCCTAGGGTAAGTGTATGTTTAGGTTTGTGAGAAACTGCCCAACTGTCTTCTAGGATGGCCGCACCGTTCCACATCCCCACCAGCAATGAGGGAGAGCTCCTGTTGCTCTGTGTCCTCACCAGCATTTGGTGTCAGTGCTCTGGATTGTGGCCATCCTAATAGATGTGTAATGGGATCGTGTTGTTTTAATTGGGATCTCCCTGATTGATGACATATGATCGGGCATATCTTTTTATGTGCTTATTTGCCATCTATGCATCTTCTCTGGGGAGGTGCCTACGAAGGTCTTTGGTCAAATTTTTTTTAAGATTTATTTATTTATTTGAGAGAGAGAGAGAGAGAGAGAGAGAGAATGCACATGCATGCACAGAGCAAGGGAGGGGCAGAGAAGAAAGAGTCTCAAGCAGACTCCCCACACTGAGTGCTGAGCCCAACGCATGGTTTGATCTCATGACCCCAAGATCAAGACCTGAACCGAAACCAAGAGTTAGCACTGAAGAAACCCCCCACTCACCCACACCCCCCCCCCGCCCCCTTAAGTGGGACCAGGCCTAACCCTGAGGCAGCCCATCCAGGCGCCTCCCATGAATTCAAGCAACGAAAACATTCTGTTTTTCTGAGATAAGAAAACTATCCCCCGCCTCGCCCTGACTGGAAAAGTCCCTGAACATGGTCGTGTTGACCTTCAAAGAAATCAATCACATCATAACCCGAATGCTATGCTACTCCCGCATTTTCTTTGCCTTTAAAAGATGCCTGTAATTGCTAATCGGGGCACTCTGCCACCTCTGAGGCGGAGAGCCTGTTTGCGCAAACGTTCAATAAACCCTCTTGCTTGTTGCATCTGCCTGTCTGGGGACTGAGTCTCTGGGGCGTCCACCGGGACACGTTGGCACCCGTGAGCAAGGGTCCAACAAGCATCTAACCGACTGTGCCACCCAGGTGCTTTAGGTCTTTGGCCAATTTTTATTTTTTTACTTTTTTATTTTTTTAATTGGAGTTCAATTTGCCAACATATAGCATAACACCCAGTGCTCATCCCGCCAAGTGCCCCCCTCAGTGCCCATCACCGAGTCACCCCAACCCCCTACCCACCTCCCCTTCCACCACCCCTTGTTCATTTCCCAGAGTTAGGTGTCTCTCATTTTTTGCCACCCTCACTGATATTTTCACTCATTTTCTCTCCTTTCCCTTTATTCCCTTTCACTAACTTTTATATTCCCCAAATGAATGAGACCACATAATGTTTGTCCTTTTCCTATTGACTTACTTCACTCAGCATAATACCCTCCAGGTCCCTCCATGTCGAAGCAAATAGTGGGTATTTGTTGTTTCTAATGGCTGAGGAATTCCATTGTATACATAGACCACAGCTTCTTTATTCTTTGGCCAATTTTTAAATCAGTTGTCTGTTGTCTTATTGTTGAATTTTAAGAGTTCTTTGTATACTTCGGATCACAGTCCTCTACCAGATGTGTCTCTTGCAAATATTTCCTCCCACTCTGTAGCTTGTTTTTTCATCCTCTCTCTCTCTCTCTTTTTTAAAGATTTTATTCATTTATTTTACAGAGAGAAAGAGAGTAAGCACTAGCAGGGGCAGCAGCAGAGAGGGAAGGAGAGGCAGACTCCCACGGAGCAGGGAGCCGACACAGGGCTCCATCCCAGGATCCCAGGATCATGACCTGAGCTGAAGGCAGATGCTTAACTGACTGAGCCACCCAGGCGCCCTATCATCTCATTCTCTTGACAGTGTTTTTTGCAGAATAGAAGTTTTTGTTTGTTTGTTTGTTTTAGAATAGAAGTTTTTAATTTCAATTAAGTCCACATTATCAATGATTCCTTTCATGGACTGTGTCTTTGGGGTTGTGTCTAAAATGACATCACCACAGCCAGGGTCACCTAGGTTTTCTCCTGCGTTCTCTTCTGAGATTTGAATCGTTTGACATATACATTTAGGTGGATGATCCCTTCTGAGTTAATTTCTGTGAAGGGTGTAAGGTGCGTGTCTAGGTTCATTTTTTTTGCATGTGGCCGTCCAGCTGTTCCAGCATTATGATTGACACACTGTATTGCCTTTGTTTCCATGGCAATGATCTGTTGACTATATTTATGTGGGTCTTTTTCTGGGCCCTCTAGTCTGTTCCACTGATCTATTTGTCTTTTTTTTTTCCCAAAACCATACTATTTTGATGACTGTAGTTTTATAGAAAGTCTGAAAGTTGGGTAGTATCAGTTCTCCCACTTTGTTTCTTCAATGTTGTGTTGACTCTTCTGAGTCACTTCTTTATATAAACTTGCGATACGTTTATTTTTATGACAACTTTAAAATGTTATTTGCGGTTATGCCTTATGATATTCAAAACACATTAGTAGCCAGAGACCCACTCACACATCCTTTATAAAATCAAATACTCTAGTGAGTTATATGCTCCATGTTTTTCTTTGCCAGTGGGGTGGTTTTTGGAGAACATCATTCTGGAACATCAGAGCTAGAAAAATCCTTAGCGACTGTAGGCAACTTGTTTTCTAACTTTAATGGGATTCAACCAGGCTGAGATACCCTAGAGATTCTGGGTCAGAGGCCTGGGGTAAAGCCCCATCATCTGCTCTTTGACAGAGTCCCGGCATGATTCTCATGCACAATTCCTTGGACCACACTTGGAGGAAACATGCACCAGTTTATCTTTGCCTTTATAAATGCAGAGGCTGATGTTGGAAATGCAAGTAAGAGGCCTCCCAAGGGTCACGGGCTAGGAAGTAGCAGCGGATACCAGGAACCAGGGCTTGGACTCTGGGTTTACAGAAAGAAGGGCCAGCACCTCCTTTCTTCTCTTAGCTCTGTGGCCTTGCACCATGCATCCGGCTACCTCCCTGCCTGTCCTTACTGCCATTTGCCATCCGGAATTTCTTCTTCGCTTCTTCCAGTAGTGGCTCACAGACGATCAAATGGCTGTTCTTCCTGGAAAACTAACATTTTTGCCAGCCCAGCAGTCTCGTGAGAACCAAAATCTAAACATAAGAATTATCCCCTCACCCTGACCCTCCCTTGAGCTTCTTTGCTATTTGTCTGTGTTTCTCTTTATCAGCGGTTCCAGAATCTATCTGGTCTTCAGAATCACCTGGGAAATTTTAAAAGTGATTCAAAGCCTTCAGCCCCCACAGTTCCAATTTAGAAGGTCTGATGCACTTAAACCTCACAACCACCTGGAGAGTTATGAGAAATTGGGAGCTCAGAGAGGTTAGGCCACACACCCAAGCTTCCACCTCCAGAAGGCACCGGGTCAGAATTTGAGCGTGGATCTTTGGATATCAAGTTCTTTTATACACTGGAGGCCAGACACGCAGAAATGAAGGAGTTTCACTTTAGCGGGGAAAAAAAAAAAGTGGCTAGAAGACACAGGCTGCAGCGGGGGTCTGTGTCAGCACCAGAGCCACAGCATGAGGGCCAGCGTTAGGGTTAGCGGGTGCCGAGATCCCGCCTGTCTCAAGTCAGGAAAAGACTTGGGGCCTGGACTAAGCTGGGGCTTCAGGGGAGGTCAGGCCCTGGGGAAGGAGAGCTGTAGAGACATGCACCAGGCAGGAGCAGGAGGCTGGTCAGACCAGAGATGGAAGGAGCAAGGAGACGGACGTTGTGGGGCGCAATGAGCAGGTCTGGTTACGGACAGAGCAATGAAATGCTTCCAACCTGGGAGATAAAGTGCTGTCAGCAATGCCTTTTCTTTTTTCTTTCCTTTTTTTTTTTTTTTTTTTGAGTTTATTTATTCATGAGAGACACAGAGAGTCAGAGACATAGGCAGAGGGAGAGAAGCAGCCTCCCTGTAGGGACTCGATCCCAGGACCCCGGGATCATGACCTGAGCCAAAAGCCAGCTGCTCCACTGCTGAGCTCCCCAGGCATCCAAGGAATGCCTCTCCTAAAGCAGGGTCATCTGCACTGCTCCCAAACCCAGGCCATGTGGAGCCTTTCCTGGGCCTGCTGCCCTCTCAATCCTTAGCTGCCCTGCCCCAGAGCCCAGCCCAGCCTCTGCTCCTGTGGTCCGTCCCTCCCCAAGGCAGCACCTCCTTTTCCCACAAATCCAGGATGTCCTGCACAGGTCAACCTTGGAAGTGACCTTCATATTCACAGCCAGGAAGAGGAGGCCAAAGCTGGAGGGGAGGAGCCGTGGGAGAGTGGAGGCCCCACAGCCACAGGGTGGACACTGCCCTCCAGGCTCCAGGCAAGATGTGCCCCCCTCTTTTCTGCATACCTCAAGGCGCCCTCTGTATCCAGACACAATACAGTGAATAAGGCCAGGATTCCCGGCAGGATTCCGGGGCCCATAGGGACATTCATGCATTGTGTGGGCCATAATGGGGGCTTTCGGTGGGCCACGGGCCTCACAGCATGGGGGTTCACACGGCTAAAGACACTCTGCAGGGAGGGGGCAGGGCCCTGGGACTTTCTCAGAAAATGGTCAAACAGACAGCCTCTGCCCTCAGGACAGGCCCTTCAAGAATGCCAGCCTGGCCGGGGCCTGGACCCAGGGCAGCTTCTGCGGGAAACCCCTGCCCCGGGCAGCTGGTGAGGGCCATGTGGGGCAGATGCCAGGACCCAAAGAGGCCGAGGCCAGAGCAACATCCCTGATTCCACACCCACTCTCCGCTCTGGCCTCCTTTCCATGTCTCTGTAAGATGAGGTTTAGAATAACGTCCTCCCAATTCCCTTTCAACTTTAGAATGTTCTGTGCGGGATTAGCCACATAATATGCAGGATCTCGAGCAACATCAAAGTACAGGGTGCCTTGTTCACAAAAGTGCCATCAAAGGTACTGAAATATAACATTTGGGGGGTTTCTGGTGTTTTTTTTTTTTCAAACATCCCTCTCACCAGTTATCATTGTGGCTTTTTATTTGATATTTAATGTCATTCTGAGTAAAGAAGAGTAAAATTTTGCTTTGCTGGCATGAATTTTACCAGTCTTAAATTGAGCAAGGCCAGTTTTCAATGCAAATGTAAGTGCATTTAACTCAGATGCAGGATTCCAGAAAGCACACAGTTCATGTTTTGTAGCTTGTTACAAGCATATGCACTTTGATCTTGCGAGATCATGGGAAAGCTACACAAAAGTAACTCAACTGTTTTTATGTCAGGTATCGATATGTGCAGCACCTTCTAGGTCCTGCTTACTGACAAGCAGAGAATGACAGGGAGAATGGTTCACCCACCTCCTCTTTCGTTGCATTCAGCCTACATGCTTGATCCCAGCAGGGAAGTCTAAGTGGAAAGAAGGATGGAAGAGAGTTCCTTGGCTGTTCACCTTCCTTAGCATTCCATTCCAGCACCTTCCTCTTGTGTTTGAAGCAAGTGCTGTGCCCCTCCCCTTACCCTGTCACAGGTATATCACCCTTACCTGGTGCTCCCTGTGCATCTCGTTGATGCTCTCTGTGCCTGTGGGGCAGTGAAGAGCAGGGGTGGGGTGGGGTGGGGTGGGGTGGGGTGCATCCTGTGGATCTTCTGTGGTTACACACGTGCTCTGTTGTCCCATGACACTTCACTTTCCAAACACAAGTTCCACGATGAAATTGTTAAAAATTTCAAGATGGTGATGGCAGAGCGAAAGTAGGAGGTTGTAGTTAATCAGGGTTTTCCAGAGAAACAGAACCAATAAAATTATCTCTCTGTCCCTCTCACCTATCTATCTACCTATCTATCATCATCTATTTCTCTCATCTTATCTATCTATCCATCTATCAATCGATCAATCTATTTATCTGGAACACTCATCAGTTATGGTGACTAAGAAGTCTCATGAGCTGTTGTCTGAAGTTGGAGACCAACACAGGAGACCTGGTGCTGTAGTTCAGTCCGAGGGCAGGAGCAGACCAATGCAGGGGAGTCGGGCAGACGAGAATACCTCTTCCTCTGCCTTTTTGTTCTAATGAGGTCCTCAACGGATTGGGTGAGGCTCATCCACACTAGACGTCTTAGTCCACTCGTTCAAACAGTAATCTTTTCTGGAAATACCCTTGAAGACATGCCCAGAATGATATTTAACCAGGAATCTGGGATCTCGTGGGCCAGTCAGGTGGATACATAAAATTACCCATCCCAGAGGCCCTTCTAAGCCGGGGCATGTGAGTGCATAGTCTCCTACCCAGGGAGCAGGGCCCTGCCTGCTGCCATCATCCTTCCACTTCCCTGGAGGCAATGTTCTCCAGTTCTGCCTGGATCCGGAACCTTCTATGCAGGTGGGTAGAGCAGAGACACACGTATCTACCCTCTGCTGGGAGAACTTAGGCAAGGGGCTTTCCCACTAAGAGCTGCATCTTCCATCTTGTGTGTGATGGGGCACTGGAGCTGCCGATCAGGACTGTCCTGAGAGAGCACAGGGGCTAGGCCTCTCTGAGCCTCGATGTCCTCCTCTGGAAAACACTCACTGTCGTCATAAGGATTGAATACAATGAAATGATACATGTAAAGTATCTGGCACATACTACAACCCCTGTTTTAATAATTATCACAAGCAAGAGCATCTTCCAGGGCGGGTGGGGAACAGCAGCCCATGGGCTGCAGGAATACTTGGAGTCAGGCAGGGCAAGGGGGTGGTACCAAATATTTGGTCTGGAGCAGGTGAGGTGTTGGGGTTCAAGGGGACCACCTAGCTTGTAGGATCCAAGTCAAGTGCCCTGGATCCCTGGGACGACCTTTAGTCCTAGACAGGAGCCAAGTACTGAGCAGGTAACTGAGGCTTAAATGCAGTTTCTCAGCATGATGGAGGTTGTAGACCATGGATCTTTTTTTTTTTTTAAGATTTTATTTATTTATTTAAGAGAGAGAGTGAGAGAGCACGAGCTAGGGGAGAGGTAGAGGCAGATGGAGGAGAGGCAGACTTGCCACTGAGCAGGGAACCCGACGCGGGGCTCGATCCCAGGACCCTGGGATGATGACCTGAGCCAAAGGCAAAGCTTCACAGAATGAGCCACCCAGATGCCCCTAGACCATGGGTTTTAGATACAGATGCCCAAAGCTTCCCCACCCAGATAGGATGCAAATACCAAGCAGGAGGGGGAAGCTTATTTCCAGATCCTCCTCCCAGTGAGAGTGTCACCAGGAGAGCAGTCTGGTCTCTGTCAGGACTGGCTCAGAGGAGCACTTCTAACACTGTCTTCTATGAGATGTAAGTAGATGTTTCATGAAAAAGTGGGGGTGAGGGAGGAAGAGAAAGAGAAGGAGGGGAGAAGGAGAGAAGGAAGAGGAGAGGGAGTGAGAGGGGTGGTGGAAAGGAGAGATTAGGAGGAGGAGGAGGAAGGGGGGAGGGGAGGGACAGGGGAGGAGGAGGAGGAGAGGAGGAGGAAGGACAAGGAAAACAACAGCATGATGATTTGGGAAATACCAGGTTAAGCAAATTTGCACAGACTCTGTGGGTGGGAACTCAGAGCACTACAAGCACACCCCAGGATGGCCCTGGATGTCGTGAGCACACCCCAGGATGGCCTGGGATGCTGGGAGCACACCCCAGGATGGCCCCGGACACCGTGAGCACAGCCCAGGACGGCCCAGACACCGTGGCCCACAGGCAGTGGTCCCCAAACTGCTTTGCACAGAGCTAATTTCCACAAAACACTTTGCCCAGGGCAGCCCGGGTGGCTCAGTGGTCTAGCACCCCCTGCAGCCCAGGGTGTGATCCTGGAGACCCAGGATCGAGTCCCACATCGGGCTCCCTGCATGGAGCCTGCTTCTCCCTCTGCCTGTGTCTCTGCCTCTCTCTCTCTCTGTCTCTCATGAATAAATAAATAAAATATTAAAAAAAAAAAAAAAGAAACACTTTGCCCAGCACAGCCTGCTGCCTGGGACGCCATGGAGGCCTGGGGAGGCTGGTGCTGTTGGCAGGGGTCTGGGCCGACGGGGCAGGGGAGGGGTAGGGACGGGCTCAATGCTCCTGGGGTGGGGGAACCCAGAGGTGGGGGGACCCAGGGCCCCGGAGCTGCACGTGCAGCCGTTCTGGGGAAGGACACCCCTGTGAGTGCCACGTCTGAGGCTACAGCATGGCAGGTGCTCATTTCTGTGGAAGCCGCCAGGGGGGATAAGGCCAGGAGGGCATCTCTGCCCAGGTCTAGTTCCTGTGCCAGCCTGATGGGGTTCAGACCAGCTCACCCCCAAACCTGAGCCCTGATGCCCTCCACCCCCAGACCTCCAGGCTCCTCTCTTGAGATCCAACCGGCTTCTCCAGAAGCCTGTCTCCCCCCTTGTCAGGGCAAAATCCGTGCGTCCCGCCCCACCCCATGGCTGTTCTCTCTAAGCGTCTCCTGTTCCGTGAGGTGGGGTGTCACTGACTTGGCTCACACCAAACTTCTTTTGGAGGGGGCTATTGCCAACCAAGGAACCCAAGAGCTACATTTGAGTAAAGGGATTTACAGCAATTTATTGCTTGCCTGCTGCCCCCGGGGAAAAAACCCACGTCCTCTCCTGCACTGGCCCCAGGGCCCTGCTGTGGGAGGAGCTCCCAGTGCTCCAGTTCCAGGCCAGACCCATGCCAGGGATGCATGAATGCATCAGTTCATCAGTTGCATCAGTTCCAGGCCAGACCCATGCCAGGGATTCAGTGAGATCGCTACCCTGCTCCGAGCCTGAGTCTATATGTCAAATAGGAAAGTGCGGAGGGTTGACCCTTCTTCACATCAATACTGAGCTAAGGAGCACCTGGGGGGCTCAGTTGTTGGTTGAGCATGTGACTCTTGGTTTCAGCTCAGGCCTGATCTCAGGGTCCTGACCTGGCGTCTGACAAGCTTTACCTGGACTCCAGAGACCTTTCTTATCTGTATGGCCCAGGGCAACTTACTCAACCCCAAGCCTCAGGTCCTTGTCTGTAAAATATAGACCACAATCAGCTGATGTGCTATTCACCTGTCTGTTCACCCACCACCAGTACCCAGGGCATATGCCTGGCCCCAGCCTGGGGCACCAGGTTACACTGACACCGTCCATGAGGATTAAAGCTGCTGAAAGTCCAGTCCCCCATGAGACAGGGTGGGCACCCAGCAAAACTCGCTTTTATTCCTACCACTTCTCAAGTGAGGAAGCTCCTCTGGCTGCGTGAGCTGCCCAAGGGAAGTCGGATGAGCACTGAGAAGGATGGAAAGGAGGTGGCTCCAGTATCAGGCAGAGAATAGGCCCCCTGTGACCTGGCCTGGACCCCCTGAGTGGAGCTTTCCCCACAGACTCCCTGGAGGAGCAAGGGCAAGGCACCGAGAGGGAGGGCCTGCAGAGTGAGCTCACGGGATAAGGAGGGGCCCAGTCCAGCCCTTCCTGCCAGGGCTGGTCCCCACAAGAACAGGCCCTCTGGTGGGCTGCCTGGGAAATGACCCCCACCCACGACTATGATGCCTTTCGGAGCCAGCCTAGGTCCCATCTGGAGAGAACAGCCATGTGTGGTCTTGACACCAAAGCCTGTGCCTCATTAGGGTGCAGGGAAGGTAACTTCAGGGGGAATGGGCTGTGGAGGGAGGGAGCGAAGGAGGGAGGTTAACGCGCTATATTTGGAAGACCCACACATGTGCCTATCCCAAGCCCTTCAGACTGGACTCTTCCCAGAATTCCACCCTCACCCCTCTCTGCTGCTCATGTGGGAGTCCTGCTCTCACGCACCCTGGGCCCCCAGGTTCTGGTGCTGAGTCATGCCCAAGCTCGGGATCCCATGGGTCCCAGGGCAGCAGATCTGGTGAACGGTCCCTGCACAGGATTCCTGAGGACAGACACACTGTTTTAATAAGAAGGGTAAACTGATGCCCTTGGGAGTTGACTGTGATTTACTTTCTGAGTGTTCCCACCACGACCTGATGTTCCTGACATTCCTCAGTACTCAGGACTGAGTGCTTGCACCTGCCCCCTTCAGGGACACTTTCTGTGCCAGGCCATGCTGGTGGGGCAGGGTATGCCCATCACAATCACCACCCTGACCACAGCTGATAGGCTGGTTTGAACTGGGTGTGGATGCTGGCCTGCGATGCCGGCCACCTCCGGTCCGTGTGGCTGATAGGTGGCCAGCTGGTTAGCTTCTCTCTCTCTCTCTCAGGAGCCTAGCCAGATCTGCAGTGGGTGCTGGTACCAATACTAACAGGCCAGGTAGCGAGAGGCAGCTACACACAGGGCCAAAGGGTGAGCAGATGGGCTTGGTTGTATTTGGTTGTATTTGTGGCTTGTGACAGTTAACTCTATGTGTCAGCTTAGCTGGGCCATGATTCTCAGATACACAGTCAACCATTATTCCGGATGTTACTTTAAAGGTGTTTTTGGATGAGACTTAAGCTGAAGTTGGTGGAAGCTGAATGAAGCAGGTTACCCTCTATGACATGGCGGGAGGAGGGGAGGCTCATCCAATCAATTGAAGGCCTGAGTAGATCCAAAGACTGATTCCCTCCCTCTTGCATCAGACGGCCGGTGGACTTGGATGACAGCACTGGCTCTCCTGGGTCCCCAGGCTGCCAGCCTGTACTGCAGATTTTAGACTTGCCAGCCTCCATAATTGCACAAGCCAATTCCTTAAAGTACATTTCCAGTGTCTCTGGAGGTGACAGGAAGGAAAAGGATGGGGACACATCTTGGAGATAGATGGTCTACATTCCTAAACCCAAACTCCATGTTTCCCCTTAATACTGGTCAGATTAGGGTAAGACCACTGGCCTCCTTGAGCGCCCCATTTTCTTTATACATGGGCTCCTAGATTCCCGAGGCTCTGTGGGCAGCCCCCAGGGCTGCAGATATCTTTCCGTGGGTGGAGGGTTCCCTCCTGTGAGAAAAATGACTCCCTATCTTGTCTACCCAGTGCGGTGACACAGGATGCAGAATGGAAACAGCCAGCATGTCCCACCATCCTCCTCTCCTCCCTGCCTACTGCCTTTCTTTCACTATTAATTCAACCAGTTGTTTAATTCCAGTTATAGTTCATGGTTTTCTGCAGCCAGGAGAGAAGTTCAGACTGAATGACTTCAGACCAAAAACAGCTCCTGAGCAGGAAGTTAGGGATTGTGACTGCTTAGGCCTACAAGGACAGTGAGGGCAGTGCAGAATAGATGAGGCAGGTGGATTGCGGCAAGGGTTGGGCTCCTGCTTCATGCCTTGTATACGCACGGAGAAGTAAACACACAGTCTCTACTGAGCAGAAAGATGTAGTGCTTTGTTGCATCTAAATAGGGCTGATAATGAGCTTGTAGATATGTGTGTGTATACTTTTCATATATATCCAGGTTATATAATGAGGTATGTCAGATATATAAATAGATGACTATTGACATCTCATAACCTATCTGTGTTTATGTGTGTGTATGTTCACACATGACACACAGATATGCATTCATGTGGATATTCACATTCAGAGATGCACATATATTTTTGTATGTATCTATATCTATATCAATAGACTTTTACCAAGCAATGTTGGGCTGTGACTGACAGGCTGTATATCAGCACCTGTACACATTAATGTGATGGGTATAGAATCAAAGACCAGATTTGCACTCTTGGTCTTCTACTTCTATCTGCTTGACCTTCAGACAAGTTGATTGAACTGTCTTGGCTTCATCCTCCTCTGTAGCAGTGGGTTAATGGCCCTTTCCTAGGAGGAGCTTGGTGAGTATCACAGAAGGAAGGTGACTGGATCAGTACCTGCTACAGACCCGGTGCCAGATTTATGGCATCATTCAGTATTTATAGAGTCCTGACAGTGAACCTGGGCCCCAGGCACAGGGGTGGGCAGTGTCTCAGTCCTTGAGGAGCTCACGTGCTAGCAGGGAAACAGATAATGAAATATATACCATAGTCCAGTACTATGTGTGCTGAGGCGAGGGCAGGGACGGGGCTGTGAGATCTCCGAGGATGGGGGTGGACAGTGGAATGTCAGGGGTGCTGCACAGAAGAGGCAGACAGAACATGATGTTCATCATGGAGAGTGGGCAGGAATTGGGGCCAAGAGTGAGGATAGCAGGACAGTGACCCACACAGGTGTACATGCTAAAAGGCACCTAGGATATTCTGAGTGTGCATGCTGTGGGAGTGACCAGGAACATGGGTCCAGTAGGGACACTTGTCACCCTAAATAATTGAATCATTGTTTTGTAGACTAGGGATAAAATTCCAGGTTCTGCCTCTCTTTTCTACAAACTTACTTGTTATATTTCTTTGGGGATGAGGGAAACCCTCTCAAGGCCTTGGTCTTCTTCCTTATAATGAAGACATTGGATAAAATCAGTTTCAAGGCCCAATTTAGTCACCGAGGCCACACAACTACAAATTTGATAATGTCACTTGAGGAGGCTCTGACCGGGGGACCTAGACTCCTGACAATGCCCTTTAAATGTCACTTCATCAAGATTCCCTTCATCATTATTATAATAGTTCTCTTTCTCGCTTGCTCCATAAAATATGACATTAAGTCTGACTTCAAACCCTCAAGAAAACCAATTTGTTAAGCCAATTTGGGAGGATGATTCAGCATCGTACATCAATCTGAAGCTCTTCATCTTGCACCAAACCCCAGCAATGTGGCTGCAGTGTGATCTCCGCACCTACTATGTGCTGGGCACTATTCCAGGCACGGGGGTAGGGAGGGGCACAGAGAGGAAGAGATGTGGTCCTTGTCATCCAAGAATTCACTGTATGGAGAGTCAGAGAATAAAACTGATCATTAAGATGTGCAATGTCAAGATGTTCATTAAAAGAAGCATCAGATGAGGGGCACCTAGGTGGCTCAGTGGTTGAGCATCTACCTTCAGCTCAGGGCATGATCCCAGGGTCCTGGGATTGAGTCCCACATAGGGTTCCCTGCAGGGAGCCTGATTCTCCCTCTGCCTGTGTCCCTGCCTTTCTCTCTCTGTGTCTCTCATGAATAAATAAATAAGTAAAAATCCTAAAAAAAAAAAGAAGAAGAAGAAGAAGCATTAGATGATACAAAAACACACTGAAGATGTACTATATCCAGTCTGGGAGTACATATGAATCTTAGTTGGGACTTAGTTGTATCTCAAAGTGATAAGTTAGGGTGGGAAGGAGGTACAAGGATATATCAGAGGGAACAGTATTGCCAGGTGGGCAGCAATCCATTAAGGCAGTAACAACTCAGGCTAATTCAGTGCTTTCTCTGCCACACAATGGTAGGGCAGGAAGGCAGAGAGAACCCCCTTTGAGTCATACTAATCCTTCATAGAGTGCCCTCTGAAGTTTGGGTGTGGGACACCAAATTCCAAAGACAGGGTACAAGAAAAGATAGCTGAGATAAGCCCCTCTGAGGTCCCTCAAGCCTTAGCTGAATGCTCTAACTATAGCACTGGGGTTTGGTAGCAAGGCAGAGGGAGACCTCCTGAGGTATGGAAAACCAGGAACAGGACTGGAGAAAGAAAACTACTCCTAGAGATCCCAAAAGCCAGTATCTAAGGAGACAGAGAGAGAGAGAAAGAGAGAGAAAATTACCAGTAAAAAATCTGGCAGCATAAAAAGATCACCCGTTTTTTCATTGTTCAGATCCCAAGCAAATGTTTTATGTCTTTTAAAATAATGGGAGGAAGCTGGGACACCTGGGTGGCTCAGTGGTTGATCATCTGCCTTCAGCTCAGGACATGATTCTAGAGTTCTGGGATAGAGCCCCGTATCAGGCTCCCTGCATGGAGCCTGATTCTCCTCCCTCTGCCTATGTCCCTGCCTCTCTCTATGTCTCTCATGAATAAATAAAGAAAATCTCTAAAAAAATAACAAAAATAAAAATAATGGAAGCCAATTGTGGAAAGAGAAAAAAAATCCTAGTTTAAATACAGATTAAGCTGACAAGGCACTCCTTCCCCCCATACCAGTACCCCATCAGGATGAGTATGCTCTTAACCATAGGTATATGTTATTTAGCAAAATCTATATCATTCTTTTATACACAATGTTTGGCCCAGACTAAAAAATCATAAAACATACCAAGAAGCATGAAAGTGTGACCCGTGGTCAAGAGAGGAAACAATCACTAGAAATAGACCCAGAGACAGCCCTGATGTTGGGCTTTCAAAATTTTCAGACAGAGATGGTAAAATAAGTATGAAAAATATGCCAAGGGGCTGAAAATAGTAAAAATGGCATAACATGTGAGCTGCTGGGAAATGTTAATGGAGAGACAGAAACTATAAGAAAGACTTAACTGAAACACCAGAAATGAAAAATATGATTATCAGAAGTGTAGAATCCACATGAAGGGCTCCACAGCAACATGGACAGGAGCAGGAAACATGAACAAACAGGGGAGAATGGCAAATGTCAAGCCAAAACATGTGGAGGAAGGAAAGGGTAAGGCAGCAAGGCAGGGAGCACCAACAGGCGGCAGCAGTAGCAGGCAGTCAGCATGTGTGTGACTGGCGCAGCAGAGCGGGAGAGGCAGCAGAGCTGACAGGCATTTGAAGAGATAGTGCCTGAGGATTTGGGATTTGTAGAATTGCTGAAAGCTATCAACCCACAAAAGCAAGATAACTCCAAACACGGTTAAGTACATGGAAAAACACACCTGGGCACATCATAGGCAAAATGCTGAAAACGAAATAGAAAGAGAAACTATTAAAATAAGCTGGAGAGGGGAAAAATAACCCACACTTCATAAAAGGAAACAGGGATAGAAAACAATGCAGATTTCTCATTAGAAACATAGAAACCAGAAGACGATGGAATAGTGTGTTATTTTCCTCATTTGTCCTCCCGAGCATCTTTTCCTTTTTAGTTTTATTGAGGTATATTGATATACAAAAAAGTTGTAGACTTTTAATGTATGCATCCTGATGAGTTTGGACCTATGAATACACCTATGGTACCATCCACACAAGCTAGGAACTAAATATATCCATCACTGCCCAAAATGTGCATGTTTTGGTGATGGTTTCCTTTTTTTGTTTGTTTTTTTCTGTTTTTGTTTGTTTGTGAGAAGGATACACTCTACAACATACTGAGTACCAGTGGTTAAAAATAATTGGAGTAATATTTTTATTTATTTATTTTTAGTGGAGTAATATTTTTAAAGTGAGAAAGGAAAAAAATCCTGCCAATTTAGAGGACCATATTCAGGGATCCCTGGGTGGCTCAGCGGTTTAGCACCTGTCTTTGGCCCAGGGTGTGATCCTGGAGTCCTGGGATAGAGTCACACATCAGACTCCTGCATGGAGCCTGCCTCTCCCTCTGCCTGTGTCTCTGCCTCTCTCTCTCTCTCTCTATGTCTATCATAAATAAATAAAATCTTTAAAAAAAAAAAAGATTACCATATTCATCAAAAACAGTCTTTATAAACAGAGCCAAAACAAAGATATTTTCAAACAGGTAAAACTGGAGATAGTTCATACCCAGTAGATTTTCACTGTAGTAATACTGAGAGAAATTTTTCAGTTTGAAGGTAAAGAGATGCCAGAAGGAAGTTCAGATCTACCAGGAGGAATGAGGAACATGAGGACAAACAAAACTGGGGATAAATACAAAGTGTCTTTAAAATTATCTGTGTATGTGTGTACATCCACCTGGGTACACACACCCAAGCACATGTATATGCACACAAAAAAGCAATTGGCTTGTTAAGAGCAAAAATAATAATGTGTCACAAGTTTTAAATATTACGGGTTAGAAATGAAAAAAAAACAATGTGACAGCAAGAACAGAAAGGTGGCAGGTGTTCTAAGTGGGATCAGACTCTTAGAAAGTTCTTACCTTACACTAGAAGTTGTGCAATGTTATCTGAAGGTCAACCGTCATATGTCATAGATGTCCACTTGTGTCTTTTCATCCCTAGAGCAACCACTATAAAATAACACAAAGAAATAGATTATACAAGTTTGGTATTTAAGATGAAGAGAAAAGCAAAACTTCTTCCTGAGATTTCTTTTTTAATTGTAATTTTATTTTATTTTATTTTATTTTTAAGAGAGAGAGAATGAGCACAAGCAGGGGGCAGGGCAGAAGGAGAGAGGGGAGAGAGAATCTCAAGCAGACTCCCTGCTGACCGTGAGCCCCATGTGGGGCTGGATCTCATGACCCTGAGATCATGACCTGAGCTGAAATTAAGAGTTAGACACTTAACCGACTGAGCCACCCAGGCACCCCTTTCTCCTGAGATCTGTTAATGCATTTATCTAAGATTCTTGCTACGTTTGGATCCCTTGAGTTTTTTTGTTTGTTTGTTTGTTTGTTTGTTTGTTTTAATGGGCATTTGACAAAATGCTTTTTAACTTTTTTTCTGTATTGCCTTTATTTAAAATATGCTTTATTTACTTCTGGTAATAGTCACTCTCGTGGGTGTTCAGTTCACTGAAACACACACACACAGTCATGTAACCATCACTATAGTTCAGACCCAGAACATTCCTATCGTCGCCTGGAATTACTTCCTGCTGACGCTTTACTGTCACTCTTGCCCTGCTCACTCCTGGTCTCTGGCAGCCACTGATGTGCTCTCTGCTCCCATGATCCTGCCTTTACCTGAACTAGATTTTAAATATATGTAGAAGGTGGCAGTGCAAGAGATGACTTACTATCTTGTACTTTTGCATACAGTGTCTTGAAAAAGTATATTCCATTCTTTTTAAAATAAATTTATTTTTCATTGGTGTTCAATTTGCCAACATACAGAATAACACCCAGTGCTCATCCCGTCAAGCGCCCACCTCAGTGCCCACCCCCCAGTCACCTCCACTCCCTGCCCTCCCCTTCCACCACCCCTAGTTCGTTTCCCAGAGTTAGGAGTCTTTCATGTTCTGTCTCTCTTTCTGATATTTCCCACTTATTTTTTCTCCTTTCCCCTTTACAGTATATTCCATTCTTGAGAAAGCATATATTCCATGCTCTCCATAGATACAGATGCATGTGTCTTGCAATGCATATGTGAAACTTTTCTAAGAACTCCCTAGTATAAATTACTAAAATTGGGTAATTTCTAAGGAGGTCAACAGAGGACATACCATTTATTTCCATTACAAAGGCAGGCATAGTGGAAAAGAGGATCAAAGGACATGGGATGAAGGAGAAAATAAATTCCAAGATGATAAACGGTAACCAATCTTACCAAGAATTATGCTAAATGTAAAATGGTTTAAAAAACCCAAAAGTGAGACAAGGTTTTCCAACTACATATAGAAGCAATACCGTGCTGTTTGCTCTCTATAATGTGCCTACTTTAAACACAGAGACAAGGGAGGTTGAATATTAAAAGAGATACATCATGCAAACAGTAGGCCTACGGAAGCAGGTGTTGTCACATAAATATTGGGAAAGGTGGTTGGTTGGGGACAGACAGATGAAGACGGACATTTTACAATGATAGAAGTGTCCATTTCTCAACAATACACATTCAGGGTGAATTTAAGAATAGAGTTTTGTGAGGGGGCACCTGGGTGGCTCAGTGGTTGAGCATCTGCCTTCAGCTCAGATCATGATCTCAGGGTCCTGGGATCAAGTCCCCCATCGGGCTCCCTGCACGGAGCCTGCTTCTCCCTCTGCCTGTGTCTCTGCCTCTCTCTGTGTGTCTCTCATGAATAAATAAATAAAATCTTTAAAAAAAAAAACTAAGTAAACAGAACTTTTTTTAAAAAAAGTTAAAAACAAAAGAATAGAACTTTGTGAAACACACAGAACCAAATGGATAAAGAGACATTCACTACTACGGCTGGGAATTTGGGCTCCGCTCTCTGAGTAATCGATAAAACAAGTAGATAAAAATCAGTAAAGATATAGGATATTAGAACAATCTATCTCAAGGTTTCTCCAATCAGCACTATTGATATTTTCCATTGGATAATTCTTGGGGGCAGGAGAGTTTTCTGTGGATCGTGGGAAGTTCTCACCTTCGAAGACCTTCTACTGTGAGGTGTCGGGACCAACATCGCCCCAGCTGTGATAACCAGAACCGTTTACAGACATTGCCCAGTGCCCCTTGAAGGCGTCACAAACCATCCCCTGGTTGAGATCCACTGATGGAAGTACAGGCTCGGGCATGAGACAAGTCTACATCATTGTCAAAGGTGTTGAATGCACACACAAGATGTTCTCGGAATGAACCGGAATTCATTTAGAAGATTCCAGTAAGAGTAAGATATCTGGAAAAATCTCCACATATTTGCAAACTAGGAAATGCTTTTTTCCTAAGTAGCCCATGGTCAGAAAAGAGAAGAAATCACAACGGAAATCTGAAAACAATTCACACTGTTCACCCAGGAACGCACAACATGAACACGTCAGGGGACACGCTCAAGACAGTGCTTGCAGGGCCACCAACCATCTGCCGTAAAACCAACGTTAGGGCAAAAGTGTCCATGTTAAGCTCAAAAACCCAGAGAAAATCAACACGAAATAAATTTTAAAAGTAAAATAAAAATAAGAGCAAAAAAAAAAAAATCAATGAGCTGGTAACAGGATGGATGGCGGGAGGCAGCCCAGAGTCTCGGTGAGCGGGGCCAGAGCCTGCACAGTGCCCCAGACCCCTGAGGCTAGAGGCGAGGGCGTGTGCTCACTCCTTCCTCCAGAACCTGCTCTGCAGCCTGGAGGAGAAGCAGCTGGATGTGGGGGGACGCAGGCCTCGGGAGGTGGGGTGCCTGGAGGCAGGATTATGTAGAGCTGCCTGAGTGTCCTGCCCTTAAATGATCTGGGATCTGGGACTCTCAACCACGCGGGTGGCCAAGAAAGTGACTCAATCTGGCAGCTCTGACAGTTAAAAACTGTTTCCCCAGGCAACACGTCAGCCTCTCTGCACTTTGCTTTCATCCCCTGTGACACAGAGGCACAGCGATGCCTAAGCCGCACGGTGGTCGTGAGGATGGATGGGGACAACGCGGGTTTCGGCCTGACCCGCAGCGTGCGCGCGAAACCCAGGGTGCTTTGTTGCCCATCTTGTCCGAAGCGGAAGCCAATGGTTGAGGCCATGCCACTTGACATGTTGTCCTTTTTTTTTTCTTTTTAATTGGAGTTCGATTTGCCAACATATAACACCCAGCGCTCATCCCGTCCAGTGCCCCCTTCAGTGCCCGTCACCCAGTCACCCCGTTCCCCCACCCCCTCCCTTTCCACTACCCCCTGTTCGTTTCCCAGAGTTAGGAGTCTCTCCTGGTTTGTCTCCCTCTCTCTGATTTTTCCCACTCAGTTCCCCTCCTTTCCCCTATAACCCCTTTCACTATTCCTTATATTCCCCGTATGAGTGAAACCCTATGATGATTGTCCTTCTCCGATTGACTTACGTCACTCAGCGTCATCCCCTCCAGTTCCATCCACATCGAAGCAAGTGGTGGGTATTCGTCGTTTCTAGTGGCATCTGTCCTTCTCCCCTGCCTCTGCCAGCCCTCTCACCTTCTCAGCCTGACCGTCCCTCCTGGATGCCAGGGCGGCCAGGTAGGAGCCACGGTTAGGACGGGTCCCCGTTCTGTAAACTGACGGCTAGCAAAGAGCCAGGTGCTTTCTGCAGCCGACTACGAGAACAAGAAAGCCGCCATTCGAAGGCCAGCTGAGCCTCTCGGCTCCAGGCAGCCCCATCCGGGCCTGATGGGGAGCATGCCCTCTGTCCCTCTGTTCCTCTGTGTCTCTGTCTCTCTGTCCCCACTCTGGAGTGGCAAACCCAACGACAGAACATCAGCTAAGCCACTTCCAGCTGGGTTTCCTCCCCAGCCTCCCCGCTACCCTGCACCGCCCACCGCCAGGTGTGTTCCCTCAGCATCAGGAAGCCAGGGGCTCAGGATGCCTGGGCGGATCAGTGGTTGAGCATCTGCCTCCAGCTCAGGCTGTGATCCTGGGGTCCTGAGATCGAGTCCTGCATCGGGCTCCTTGCAGGGACCCTGCTTCTCCCTCTGCCTGTGTCTCTGCCTCTCTCTCTCTGTGTCCTTCTCTGTGTCTCTCATGAATAAATAAATACAATCTTTAAAAAAAGAAAAAGGAAGCCACGGGCTCAGGCATGCAGACCCCCAAAAGGAGGGAGGGATGTCACTCACCAAACACCCATCAAAGGCCCCCACGTTGCATCCCTGACCCTGAGCCGTGTGCTCATGGGCCCCACACATGTGCGCACACACTCACTCTTCCCCCTCTGGGATCTCCCTGGCCCACTCTCCATGCTCCTCTGCCCTAAGGGCCTCTCTCTCAGGACCTCTGAAGCCACCCCTGACCCTGGGCTTCCACACTGGTGGGCCTGGGAGCTGGGCTGCACACGTGCTCACCTTGCACGTCGCTACAGGCTGCCAGGACTCTGCCCAGCTGCCGCACGCGGGCCTGCCTCTCCACCTTCTCCTGCTCCCCAGAGCTGGACAGAGACTTACAGCTTGTCACACATGCGTCCCGGCAGCATGAGGTCCAGGCTCGCTGTTGTTACCTGTGGGGCCCGGGCCAGAAAGCAGCTGCCGTGCCAGGAAGGGAGGGCAAAGGCTTGGGGCTGACGGGAAAGGCCTTTTACAAATGTTGCCAATAAAACTGCCTTGGAAGGGGCACAGGTGGGCAGAAAGGAAGCCGTCAAAGGTCTCAAGTCTCCCAGAGCACAGTGACTGCATAGGCACCTGGAGAGGCTGCCTGTGGGAGCCCGGCCAGTTTCTCTAGGGCTGAAGGACGGAACTGGTGGCCGGCAGACAGTCTAGGCCTTCAGGATTGTCATTCCCATCATTATTGCTATTATTACTGCCCACAGGGTATTAAGAAACAATCTGAATTAATTCCCATCATTTAAACACCTGGCAATTTTGCATCCGAACTCAGGTACCCAGCTTCTCTGGAAGAGGTGGTGCACGAGGCTGCAGGGAGCACTCAGGGGCCGTGCCTGAGTGGTGCCCCCAGAAGGGAGGTGTGTAGTTTGCCATCATCATGTCCCTGTCCTGGCATTTTTTTTTTAAGATTTATTTATTTTATTTATTCATGAGAGACACAGAGAGAGAGAGGCAGAGACACAGGCAGAGGGAGAAGCAGGCTCCATGCAAGGAGCCCGATGCAGGACTCGATCCCGGGACTCCAGGATCGTGCCCTGGGCCAAAGGCAGACACCAAACTGCTGAGCCACCCAGGGATCCCCTGTCCTGACATTTCTGACGTGCAGCCCCCTCTCTTTAAATACCTGCCTGGGCTATTTGTATATTTGCGCTTGCAACCTCTGCTTAGATACATCCCCGATGTGCTATGAGCAGGAGGGGACCCGGCAGGGAAAGGCAGGAAGAGGTGAAGGTGGCGTCTGAGCTGGAAATGCTGCCGCCACCCAGCAGGAGCTCTGACTCTGAGCCACACTGTGTCCCTCCAGCTCCTGAGGACCCAGCTCCAGGCCCCCGGTCGCTGCGGGAACCACTTGGCCTAACGTGCTCCCCTCTTCTCCAGATTCCAGGCTGCCTGCCCTCTTTCCTGCTCGAGTGGTAATGATTCGTCCACTGCCGTTTATAATTCTGTGAGTACTTGTTGCTAATATAAAGCCAGACACGGCCTGAGGTCCCGGGAAGGATGGAAACGTGGTCGTGCCAGGCAACAGGCGGGGCCGAGGCAGCGGCAAGAACACAGGCTCTGAGCCAGCCGGACCTGGGCTGGAATTGCACTCTGGGACCCAGGCAAGTTCTCCGGGGGCTCCGAGCCTCGGTTTCCTTGTGTGTGAAGCGAGGGCAGTGATCCCTCCTTCCCCACAAGGTTGTGAGAGCGTAGTACTGGCCACAGTGTGTCTGCTGTCACTTCCGCGGTCCCCTTCGCGTCTCCAGCACATCGCAGGCAACTACATTCCCAGGCATCCCGGTCCCCTGCTTGTCAGTGGGAGTGGCCAGTCTGCGCCCAAGAGGAAGACGAGGCAGCCAGGAGTAGGAAGCCTGGCACCTCCCTTTCTCTTATTTTGGGAGCATCCTGTGGCCACGCTGCGCCTCCCCACAGTCCCAGCTCCGTGGTAGGGAACATTGCATCCCTGACCCTGGATGACTCTTGGGAACGCTGGTTTCTAGGATCTGTCACTGCATCTTCCAGACCAAGGGCAGCAGTATGTGGGTGATGTCTCCTTGGTTTGGCATCTCAGCTCTTCCATCAACTGTGCAACAATTCCCCACTGTCGTGGGCTGAGTTGTGCTCCCCCAAAACTCACATGCTGAGCCTAAGCCCCGTCACTCAGAATGTGACTTTATTTGGAAGTAGAGTCAGGGCAGGTGTCATTAAAGAGCTCATACTCTAATAGGGCGGACTCCTAGTCCAATGTGACCTGTGTCCTCAGAAAGAGGAAAGGTGGACACTGGGCCACGCGGAGAACACCGGGTGAAGTTGGAGGCAGAGATTGGGGTGATGTGTCCCAGAGGGCAAGGAACGCCAGCGTTTGCCAGCAACCACCAGAAGCCAGGAGAGAGGCCTCGAATGAATTTCCCCTCACGTGCCTCGATGACACCTTGAATTCAGACTCTGGCACCGGAAGTGCGAGGAGAAGCCGTGCCTGTTGTGTAAGCCGCCGTTGGTGGTACTTTGTTGGCGGCCGCAAGCCGGTCCACCTGCCGTGAATCCTGAGACACTGGGCGGTCTTCTGTCTCCCGCCTGAACCTAACTGAGTCAGATGAGCAATATGTGCCGGGTATCTGGGGCGCGGCCTGATGGGCAGCGGGCGGCAGCGGGGAAACAGCCCCGCTCAGGCCGAGTGAGAGCCGGGGCCTAAGGAAATCCCGCCAAAATGTGTCAGCCATTCACTGAGTTCAAGTGATGTTCAAGGAACTTTACATGCGTGTGTGTGTGCATGTGTGTGTATAGTGGTGTGTGCGTGCGTGCACATAAATGCATATATGCGTATTTGTGTGTGCGTGTGCACATATGTGTGTAGATCTGTTCATACGTGTGTCTTTGTTTCCAGGTGTGTATATGTGCATAGCTGTGTGTGCATACGTGCGTGTAAATGCATATATGCATATGCATGTGCACATATGTGTAGATCTGTTCATATGTGTGTCTTTGTTTCCAGGTGTGTATATGTGCATAGCTGTGTATGCATGTGTGTGTGTAAATGCATATATGCATATTTGTGTGTGCATGTGCACATATGTGTAGATCTGTTCATATGTGTGTCTTTGTTTCCAGGTGTGTATATGTGCATAGCTGTGTATGCATGTGTGTGTGTAAATGCATATATGCATATTTGTGTGTGCATGTGCACATATGTGTAGATCTGTTCATACGTGTGTCTTTGTTTCCAGGTGTGTATATGTGCATAGCTGTGTATGCATGTGTGTGTGTAAATGCATATATGCATATTTGTGTGTGCATGTGCACATATGTGTAGATCTGTTCATATGTGTGTCTTTGTTTCCAGGTGTGTATATGTGCATAGCTGTGTATGCATGTGTGTGTGTAAATGCATATATGCATATTTGTGTGTGCATGTGCACATATGTGTAGATCTGTTCATACGTGTGTCTTTGTTTCCAGGTGTGTATATGTGCATAGCTGTGTGTGCATACGTGCGTGTAAATGCATATATGCATATTTGTGTGTGCATGTGCACATATGTGTGTAGATCTGTTCATACGTGTGTCTTTGTTTCCAGGTGTGTATATGTGCATAGCTGTGTATGCATGCGTGTGTGTAAATGCATATATGCATATGCATGTGCACATGTGTGTAGATCTGTTCATATGTGTGTCTTTGTTTCCAGGTGTGTATATGTGCATAGCTGTGTGTGCATACGTGCGTGTAAATGCATATATGCATATGCATGTGCACATATGTGTAGATCTGTTCATACGTGTGTCTTTGTTTCCAGGTGTGTATATGTGCATAGCTGTGTGTGCATACGTGCGTGTAAATGCATATATGCATATTTGTGTGTGCATGTGCACATATGTGTGTAGATCTGTTCATATGTGTGTCTTTGTTTCTAGGTGTGCATATGTGAGTAGCTGTGTGTGTAGCTGTGTGAATGTGCGTAGGTGTGTGTGTTCATGTATATGTATATGTGTGTATATGTGTATGTAGCTCTGTGTGTGTGTTTAGGTATATGTGTATTTCTGTGCATGCAGGTGTCTGTGTGTGTGTATAGGAGGTATAGGTGTGCGTGTGTGTGTGGCTGTGTAGGTGTCTCTGTCTGTGTGACTCAGGGATCACACCATCACCGCCCGTTCTTAGGAGAAGCAGCAGGAGTGCAGAGGAGGGGCGTACCTCCCGCAACAGGACACGCACTCGGTGGTAGAGGCAGGAAGCGGCCTGTCCGCGTGGCCTCCCAGCTCCTCCAGAAACACTCGCAGTGACCAAGCACCTGCCACGTGGCCAGTGTGCCAGACCGTGGAGCAGAATGCCGTGCACCCGCTAGCCGACCCAGGGGAGCAGGGCCCCGCTTGCCAACCCCAGGGGGCCTCCAAACACTTCTGCCACCTGCATCCTGGTACTGAAGTCACCAAGGAAAACACGGGGCAGTGAAGTGTGGCGTGTAACAAGCTCTACTCTGGGGGTGGGGGGAACAGGGCAAGGCCAGCACGATAGTGTCCCCTGGCCCCTCAGCGATGGCAGGGCAGCAGCTACTGGCCTACAAGGCCGTGTTCTGTGTCTCCGCAGGAGGACCCGTCCATGTGCGGCAGTGCGGGGCTCGGGGTCTGCACGCACCAGACTCCCTTCCCAACTCCGAGGAGCCGCATCTGTAATTCTATTTCATTTTAATTCGTCTACATTCAAATACGTGTGCGAGGCTACTGGCTAGGATAACGGACAACGCAGGCAGGGGATGACCAGCGCGGGGACACGACCACCTCGTCCACGTGAGGGCAGCTTGCAGGGGGGAGGCGCCGGCGCTGCCTGTAGTCTGCTCCTCTCACGGTGACGTCCGCTTTGAAATGCCGCCCAGGTGAGGGCCGCGGCTTGCACCTGTCACCGGAGAGGACTCCGAAGTGGCTGATGTGTCGCGATGAACAGACTCGACGGTCCTTTCCCAATGAGCTACGCTTCTTGCTCCTTCTCCATCTGGAAGACACGGAGCTCTACCCTGCAAACCTCTCTCCCCAGGACCACCTAGGAAGAGCAGATGTGGTGTTTAGACGGGAGCATGACTTGCCTGCGGTGTGGGGAAGGACGAGACCCGCTTGCCTCTGGGATGGGCACTGGGTGTTATACTATATGTTGGCCAATTGAATTTAAAAAAAAAAAAAACGGGGGGATCCCTGGGTGGCGCAGCGGTTTGGCGCCTGCCTTTGGCCCAGGGCGCGATCCTGGAGACCCGGGATCGAATCCCACGTCGGGCTCCCGGTGCATGGAGCCTGCTTCTCCCTCTGCCTGTGTCTCTGCCTCTCTCTCTCTCTCTGTGACTGTCATAAATAAATAAAAATTAAAAAAAAAAAAAAAAAAAAAACGGGATGCGTGGGTGGCTCAGGGAGTGATCCTGGAGTCCTGGGATCGAGTCCCGCGTTCGGGCTCCCCACATGGAGCCTGCTTCTCCCTCTGCCTGTGTCTCTGCCTCTCTCTCTGTCTCTCATGAATAAATAAAATCTTTAAAAAAAATAAATAAGTAAACAATTTTTTTAAAGTAAAAAAAAAAAACAGTATAGTTTACCCTTAAATCCAGCCTCTGGAGAAATTTAAGAATATATGTATACAGCCAGCTCGCCATGGGAGGCATCGGTGTTCGCAGCCACAAATATCCATCCGGCAAATGCACCATCCAGCTGTTTATCGTTTTATTGTGAAGCACAATCAATGGTTTCCTCCTTTATTTTTTTTAAAAGGTTTTATTTATTTATTTATTTATTTATTTATTTATTTATTTATGAGAGATACAGAGGGAGAGAGAGGCAGAGACCCAGGCAGAGGGAGAAACAGGCCCCATCCCATGCAGGGAGACTGACACAGGACTCGATTCTGGGACTCCAGGATCACGCCCTGGGCCGAAGGCAGGCGCCAAACCGCTGAGCCACCCAGGGATCCCTCCTCCTTTATTTTTTAAAATTTAAATTCAATTAATTCACATAGAGTGTATTATTAGTTTCAGAGGTAGTTCAGTGATTCATCAGCTGGTGCAGACAACACCTGGTGCTCATCCCATCACGTGCCCTTCCTAATGCCCATCACCCAGCGGCCCCGTCCCTCGCACCCCTCTCCCCTCCACCAAGGGTTCCCCTTGAAAAGGGTGTGTCTCTATCATATTGGGCTCGGCAATTCTGGTGTTCTCGGAAAGAAAACTCTGAGAAGTGGCTGGCTTCACCTGTCAGCTGACTGACCCCAGTCTCAACCTGGAGGAAGACAGGCCGTGCTGACATAGGAAAGTCACAGGAGACAAACATGCCTGGAGACATGTCAACGCTGTCTTAGGATCCCCGAGTGTGACCATGCTGTGGGGCTCTGGGGGTCCCCTTCCTTGGGAGCCTGCCCCTCAGCATCCTTGCCCAGGCAGGCCCTGCTTGGATGCCTCTGGGAACGGGACACTCAGTACTTTCCCTCGTCGCCTTCTGCTTGCTGGAAAACTTGTGCTTCCGGAAGATGATGCCTCTTGTGGGGACAGCAGCTCATCTGATTTACCCGCTGAGCCTTCCCCTGCCGCGTCCTGGGCGCTCTCCATGATGACGGTGCTGTGTTTGATGTGCTCTCCACGATGCCCGGCTGTGTTGACGCCAGGGCCTCCCCGGCACGTGGCCACCACAAGTCCATCCAAGTTTCCAGTGGCCTTGTGACCTCAGGTAAGTCTCTGAGCTTCTCTGGGCCTGGTTGGAAAGTAAGGGTAAGAGCAACACCTGCCTCTTGCAGTTTGCCTCAATCTTATGAGACTCTTAACTCTAAGAAACAAACTGAGGGTTGCTGGAGGGGAGGAGGTGGAGGGAGGGGGTCACTGGGGGACGGGCATGAAGAAAGGTGTGTGATGTGATGAGCACCGGGTGTTCTGGCCAACTGATGAATCACCAGATTTGACCCCTGAAACAATTAATATACAATATGTTAACTAAATTGAATTTAAATTAAAAAAAATTAAAAGTACAAAGAATAGCCCCAGCCCCTCGTATAGCGGTTGGGGAGACCCAAGCAACAAGTCCACGTGAAGCACCGTAGCCTCTCCATAGCTGCGAGTCCCTATTATTAGCTCTATCACCATCCGACTGTTAGCCTTAGCCCGGGCAGCCCCTCTCCTGCCCTCTGCATGCCCTCTGAGGCTGCAAAACCATCCACTGAAATCCCCCTGCCTGAGCCTCGGGTTTCTGAAAGTGAGATGAGGACGGCTGCATGTGCTCTAAGATCTGAGGTGAAGATTTAACGATTTAAAGTGAGGAAAAAGTGCTGAAGACTTCGCCTTCAGTCAGGGTCAGCCCCTAACCTCCCTCCTCCTTCCCTCTCACCTGTAAGCCCCTGCTCTAGGTAGAAAAAAGAAAAAAAATCCAGAAATGCATGCACAGCCTGAATGTCAAAAGAAATTGATCTTTTTAAAAATCGAGATATAATCACGATAACGCAAATTTTTCATTGGTTTATTTTGTTTTTATTTATTTTTTAAAGATTTGTTTATTTATTTGAGAGATTTGTTTATTTGTTTATTATTTATAAGGACAGAGAGAGAATCTCAAGCAGACTCCACACTGAGTACAGAGCCTGATGTGGGCCTCGATCCCGTGACCCTGAGATCGTGACTTGGGCTGAAATCAAGAGTCAGCCGCTTAACTGACTGAGCCACTCGGGTGCCCCCAAATTCATCATTTTAAAATGCATAGTTCTGGGTTTTTAGTGTATAAACAGAGTTGTACATCACCACTCTCTAATTACCACCCCCCACCAAAACCGTGTGCCCCTTGCGCTCATTCCCATTCTCCCTCTACCCAGGCCCTTGCAGCCACTCATCCCTCTCCTGTCTCCCTGGGTCGGCCTACTCTGGACACTTTATATAAATGGCATCATTCACTCTGTCGCCTTTTGGGTCTGGTTCCTTTCACTTCACGCGCTGTGTTCAGGCTTCATCCGTGTTGCAGCAGGGTTGCATTTGGTTTTGGAGCAGAGCTCACCATGAGACCCAGGGTAGGTGCTGCTGTTCAGTCCCTGGAAATGGGTGGCCTACGTGATGAGCTGGTTCCCCAAGGCCACCATGAGGAGCGCAGCCGCTCCTCTGAATCTTGGTCTGCACCCCACCCCGGGCCGAAGCTGCTCTAGGGAGCACGTCCTTCCCTCAGATCCCCTTACCCTCCACGGTCTGCAACCTCCCCCCTCCCCTGCAGACTTTCAGCTGGTAATTAGCAGTGACTTGGATGTTGGTTCCAACCCAGCTCCCAGTGTATGATTGCATGCAAATACTAGCTTCCGTTTATTCGTCCGTGAAATGGGATCATAGTAGCCCTTCCCTTGTGGGGTTGCTGTGAGTGGCAAATGAGGCAGCGCATACTTATGCTTCGTGCGACACCAGGGATGGTTAGCAATCCACAGATACTGGTGATGCCGTCATCTGTAATGTGGGGCGAGCAGTATTCAACTCGCAGTTGTGGCTGGAGAGAGGCTTGGAGGCACTAGTGCCCGAAGGGCTGGCACAGAGCTGGCCCTAGAGCTGGCGGTTCCTATTCCTGTCCTCATTATAATCCTCATTATAATTATTTTTCTCAAAGCTCGAGCTATGATGCTCCCTAACCAACCGCCCCCCAAACCCCACCACAGCCGAGCCATCTGCAGGACATTGCATAACTCTGGAGTGGTTGACAACATTGACGCTCTTCCAGCAAAGTTTTGAAGTGAATTCCAGGCAATGGCCAAGGTCCGGCCCAGTGGGAGCACAAAGCCAGTCACATCTGCTCACTCCCTGAATCCGCTTTGGCTGCCTGTGTGTCTGGCTCTGCTCAGCCTCCTGGACGGCTCAGGCCACGCGGGGCCAGAAGACCAGGGGCAGGGAGCGCAGCCACACAACTGTACCCTCGCTGCAGCCTGCATTTAGGGGACGTGATGTTCAGACTAAACCCCATTCATCTTTCCCAGAGCAAAGTTCAGGGATGCTGGCCCTGCCTTGGGTGCCCCACAGGCTGCCAGGGCTCACTGCAGCCTCGGTGACATGCTGTCTGTGGTTTTGAGCCAACCCGAGGCTCTGCTTCTTCCCATGCCCTCCAGGTAATCTGTCTCCCTGTCAGCACCAGCCAACATGAAGGCGCTGTAGATTTTGTTTCCCTTGTAAACGGCACCCCCGAAACCCATCCCAGGGTCAGAGGTTCCTTTACTGGCCACAGACAGATGGCTGTTTAGAACATTTTCACAGTTCACTGTGACCGTTTGTTTACATTTCTGTCCTCCCCAACCCAGAGGGTGGAAGATGACTCCATGTGAACTCTGTTACGGCTAATGCGACTCTGTAGACCCAGAGGAGGCATCGCCCAGGGGCCGCAGAGGTCAGGGATTGCTCCCAGGTAGGGGTGAGCTCTGACCTGGGCCCCGGGGATGGGGACAATTAGCACAGCTGGCAACCAGACGGTATTCCAGGAGGGAGCAGTAACATGGGCAATGATCAGAGGAGCTTTTGGGGAAGGTCTTCAGAGATGTCAACTCTTTCTAATGTTGGAGAGTTAAGAGAGGAACGTGGGGGCAGACCAACAAACACCGGGGTTGACAGGTGGGGAGGTGGGACCAGGTCCCACTGGCCGCAGTGAGAGAGAAGCCGGGGCACTTCCATTGCTTGCGTGGAACTGTATTCTGAAATTATCCTAAAAATATTTACATTTAATTATAGTACAACTCACAACTCTTCAGAATAAGAATATTAAGTTCAAAAGCTATAATTGATTCCATGGATATTGCCCAACTAGACAGAAGCAGAATTAATTATATCTAATTTAATTGAAAACACCAAAAGCTCCTTTCGGCTATATCCCGTCGCCTCTAAAGCAGCATTTGAAGAAATTTAGACTCAGGTCCTTACATATCTGTACCACCAGAGCTGGCAGGTAAGTCCCCAAGATACCTTCTGAGCCAGTGGGTTGACGGAGGAGGTATGCACGCATGGATGTGTGGGTGTGTGGATGGTAGGACATGGATGGATTACAGGTTGGGTGACATGACCAGTGAACAAAAGGACCTCTGAGTGAATGCAGAAATTCATAGCTGAATGGATGGATGGGCTGGTGCCAAGAGCTGGATAAATGTGACAGGGACAGCTGGTTCTTGAGCACTTGCTCTGCGCCTTGGTAAGGTTTTATGCACATTATCCCATATAATTCTAACAACTCGTGTGACTCCGACCCATATATAAGATGTTCAGCATCTCCCTAAAATCATACAGTTGTGAGGGGTCTGACCCCAAATTCAAATCCATCTGATGCCTGGCCATATGCACTTGCCACGCATTGTATCATGCTCTACACAGTATGATACATCTATGGGCATAACGTGTATTTGAATCTATTTTATATTATAAATGTTTATGTTATATATTTTTTTTAATTTTTATTTATTTATGATAGGCACACAGTGAGAGAGAGAGAGAGAGGCAGAGACACAGGCAGAGGGAGAAGCAGGCTCCATGCATCGGGAGCCCGACGTGGGATTCGATCCCGGGTCTCCAAGATCGCGCCCTGGGCCAAAGGCAGGCGCTAAACCGCTGCGCCACCCAGGGATCCCATAAATGTTTATGTTATTTGTAAATCCATGTTTCATATGCTTTATTTTATTTATTTTTTAAAGAGATTTTTTAAAATTTATTCATGAGAGACATAGAGAGAGAGGGAGGTAGAGACATAGGCAGAGGGAGAAGCAACCTCCCCATGGCAGCCTGATGTGGGACTCGATCTCAGCACTTCAGGATCACACCCCAAGCCAAAGGCAGACGCTCAACCGCTGAGCCACCCAGGCATCCCCCATATGCATTATGTGCATATATATGATTCATATAATTATAAGTACTTTTAAATAGCACATCCATTAGATAAACTATAAATTGGCCCATAAACAACTGTATCAATATGTTAGATATTTGTCATCTATTAGGAGATAATGTCATACATATACGTGACTGTAACTCTTCCGATTTTATAATTACTTTCCTTAGTCTTATTTTTGAGCAATTTTAAATAATTTACCTGGTAAGATAGAAATCAGGGCAAATTTAAAATGACGTTAAATTCTACATTCTTTCTTCCTGAGTGCCAGGCTCACAGTCCTATTTACAGGAATAAAAACAATAAGGAGAGATATTCCAGCTCTGCTCCTGTTTGCTAACTGGTGATTTATTACTGGTTCGTTTGCTCACAATGGCAGGGAGCAAACCCATCCTTCTGCTTCTGGGCTGCGAGCTTCTAATTGGAATTTGCATTGTGTAATGAGGCTACTATTTATGGCTGCTTCATAAAGGAGCAAAACCCAAAGACAAAATGGTATTTTCGTGTGTTTATTATTTTCTCTATGGAACGGATGGGCAAAATCAAGGTGAACTTTTAGAAGAGTCTCCATCCCATGGATCTGCTCTTCGCTCATTCCTGTACACTCATTTCTCCATACCCACTTTCTGACTTCATCAGGAAATATACAGGGATAAGTGAGTCTTTCTCATGGTGAGTTCCATAGCAGGCTCCATGGGGAGGTGTTGTTTGAATGGAGCCCTGAAGGGTGAGTAGAACCCCGACACATTGAGTTGGAGACACAAAGGCAACAAAAGAATAGAGAGCACTTTTCCAGTTAATTTGGGAAAGGCCCAGGGGCCAGTTGCTGACAAATCGTCTGAAACATATTTATGGGCACCTAGCATGTGGTGGCTCTCCACGTAGGAGATGGTGTACACACCATACGATCAGCAGACAAGAACCAGGAGCAGGTTCTACCTTCAGAGGCAGGAGCCCGGGAGGGGTCAGTGGGGGCGTGAGCACATAAAGTGCAGGACCACCAGACTTCCAGACCCCCAGACCACCACGTTGCTCATTGGAGAGTGATCACATTAGCAGGAAAGCAGATCACCTTTCCCTTGTCACATCTTGCCTTCACTCTCAGATCCCCTGAAGTCTTTCTATCACAGCCTGTAGCATTGCTATGTCACTTTTTTAAATATGGAGGGACCTCCACCTGGAGGCTGGATGTGTGGGGGCAGCTCTCCTCCAGCGATGCATGTGCCCCAGTAAGTGCTCAGTTTTAGAGTGGAGAGAAGGTGGATCGTGGAAGAAATGGAATACAGGTTGTAAGAAGAGGGAGAAAGCTTTGCTTTGTGTGCCATGAAAGCAAAGAGAAAAGCCCCAAAAGTCTTCCCTGACCCACCACTTGTAACTTAGGTGGGTGAGCAGGGAAGGGCAGGGCACTGATGAAACCACGTCGATGGCCTCCAGCCAGTCACCGCCAGGAGCACATCTGTGATAACATGTCGGTTTACTAGGTGGCAGGGAGGGAGAAACACCCCATGGGGAACCGTGGGGTGTCTCAGTAAGATGCTTCTGGAATAGACTTACCTGGGATGTGAGTCTGTGCTAGGTGGCGTCGGGGAGGGTTTAAGGAAGCAGGCCCATGCTCTGCTTCAGATGTGATAAAGAAGCAGGTAGTTCCATAGTGGGCATCTGACCTAAGTCTTACCTACGGGAATCTCCCCCATGGAGGGGAAATCAGAGGGAGGCTCAAGCTGTGTTTGGTGAAGAATCTGCAGTCACTCTCTTAGCCAGGAGTGGGGCATGTTTGGTCCTTTCTGTAGTTTGGGTAAAGATCCTTATTCACAATCCATCATGGGCAGAGTGGCCTGGTCAGCTGTCAATGTGCCGCAAAATGTTCATGTTCAGCAACAGAACACCAGGCCACTTGTCGGGGGCCACCTTCTTGTCCTCACCTCCGAGTTCACATCTGGATCACAGGGGTTGTCAGTTTGATGGATTCAGCAGAGAGACAACGTCAAAGGAAAAGGGGGAAGCAAACGCTTAGATCGGGTAGGTGGAGAGCAGCATCCATCCGAGGCAGCAGGGGGGCTTGGCGGCTCCAAGCAGGCATGTGCGGTAACAGGGTGCTGGGGACATGGCAAGAGCAGGTCATGACAGGCAGGTCTTGCTAAGGCATTTGGACTTGAGATTGCATACGAGAGGGGGAGCATAAGAAGAGTCACGCGCTCTGATTGTCTGAAGTCACTTGCTGCACAGAGATAGATATGGGCAAACCCGAATGTGCAAGTTCAGAGACAAGTGTCTCCTGGTCCCTCCTGGCCTCAAGGTCAGACACCTTGATCTGCTCCACTGGGCCATTTCATACTGGAGAGTACTTGGAGTCCCTTCTGCCCAGGTAGACTGTTTTCCCACTGACTACTTCTTAAAAAAAAAAAAAAAAAAAAAAAAAAGGATATTTGTCTTCCTTAAAATAAGCAGCCAAAGAGACTCTGAAGAAGGAAGAATTAAAGCTAGACTCCTAACTCTGGGAAACGAACTAGGGGTGGTGGAAGGGGAGGAGGGCGGGGGGTGAGGGTGAATGGGTGATGGGCACTGAGGGGGGGCACTTGATGGGATGAGCACTGGGTGTTATTCTGTATGTTGGCAAATTGAACACCAATAAAAAATAAATTTATTATTAAAAAAAAAAAAGAAAAAAGCTAGTAATTCAGGCCCTGGGTGACCCGACCTGCTTCAGTTCATCCGATGGTCTTTGTCAGAACTGCCTTGAGACAGGACCTCTTCTGGGAGAGATGGCAGTCAGCCTATGGGTATAAATATTCTCTCTCTGTCTCTCTCTCTGTCTCTCTCTCTCTCTTTAAGATTTATTTATTTGAGAGAGAGGGAGAGAGGTAGGCAGGGGCAGAGGGGAGGGAGAGAGGAACTTTAGCAGACTCTGCATTCAGCACAAGCCCAACCCGGGGCTGGATCTCAAGACCCTGGGATCATGACCTAAACAAAACCCAAGAGTTGGATGCTTAACCAGCTGTGCCACCCAGGCACCCCATCTTTATTTCTTTATATTTATTGCTTTTTTTCTTTTTATGTTGGGTTTTGCATTCCCACAAGTACATTGGGATTGAATGCTCTCAAGACAGCTTAAAAAGCCATGAAAACATGTTCTCGCCTTAAAGTGAGGCTGGAATTTCTCTCTTTGGCATCCGTTGTTTAGATGACTGTGCTGTGTTTTCATCCAATGTCCCCGTATCCTCCAGCCTAAAACAAACAGAAGGGGTATGGGTGTGGAAACAAGGGAGAACTGGGTGTTTGGGGGAGGCTGGAACCTGGACAAATGGTCTGCGGGTAAGGAGAAGAGTCCAGGAATCTGCAGGGTAGGGCCAAAGCTGGCATTGCCTTCGTGCTTGCCCTGAGCGGTCACTGTCCCTAACTCAGCACCCCTATTGAGCAGAGACTTGGGGCTCCATCCTAGTGGTTGGTGGATCTCCTACCTTCATTAGGTGGGAGCCAACAGCGAGAAACTACGCAAAAGGGGCCATTTGAATTGAAAAAAATCTTCTCCTATTTATGCAATAGGAAAGAAAGGATAGGCAAGCGTCACGTGTAGGTTCGATGCAATCCCCTATGTGGCTAGTGCATCCCCATTATAACTGACTCTCTCCTTTGCAAAGTATCCCAACTTCCACTCAAACCAACCCAATCAAGTAGAGCTCAGCTATGGGTCACCTGGCTCGCCTGTGGTTGCTCTTCATTTGCACAGGTTTTCTGGACACAGCAGCATTGGCAAAAAGAGGGGTAATGCTTAACTGAGCCAAAGACCAGAAGACCAGAAGTTACTGGGCAGGTTGGTCCCCGCAGGCCCTCCACTCCATGTGGTTGGGTGTCTCCTGTATCCTCAGCTGTCCTCTCTCTGGAGACTGGGGAATGGGAAAACCCTGCAGCTTTAGACATCTTAGCGACAAAAATATCTTCCCTAGAACCTAGTAATTTAGCCTAAATGCCATTCCAGTGTAGGCAATGTCTCTCTTCTCTTGAGTTGTTTGTTTAGATCTTCTGTTTGCCTTTGGCATTATTCAATGTCACTGCAACAGGTCCAAGGTGCGTCTTTCTGTTTAGTCATCTTTACTGGGGCTTCTGTGCCTCCTGAGTCTGAGAATTTATGTCCCTAAGAAGTTCTAGGCAGTTCTCAACTTTTCCAGTCATTACCCCATTACATATTGACCTTCTCATCGGCTTGTTTCAATTACATGCATGTTATATCTTTTTCTGAGATCCTTGTGAATTCACGTCTTTCGTGTTTTTCTATCCCCATTTCTCTGGATTATGTTTGGGGTGATATGGCAATGTCATCACATCTAATGTCTACATCACATACTGTATTGTCACCTTCTTTCAATGTGTGCTTTTATTAGTTCATTGACTTTATTTAACATTCCAATGACTATTTTCATTCCTGGATGAAATAGGAGTTCTTGGCATATTATTATTTTCTTATGATATCTATTCCACCTTTCATTTTTAAAATTCACTTTAAGTATACGTATTCATAAACTCCAAGCATTATTTATCTGAAGTTCCGAAAGATCTAATGCTGGTGATTGTTGTTCCTATTGATTCAAGTGTCCTGTGTACACATTTGTATGTACTATTATATTGTATTATATTGATATGTTGCAAATGATATATTATTTCTCTAAGCATTTGTTCAGTTTATTGTTTGGACTGAACTGGGCCTGAATTATACCTCTGCCTACATAAGCCTGAGCACACCCCTCCTTCTAGCTCTTGGTTCCACATCTTGTTTCCTTACAAGTGGTGTCCTGGTAAAGGCTACTGGACTTTGTGCTATTTTTTTTTAATTTAAATTCAATTTGCCAACATATAGTATTACACCCAGTGCTCATCCCATCAAGTGCCCCACTCAGTGCCCATCACCCAGTTACCCCCCCACACACACACACACCTCACCTTCCACACCCTTTGTGTGTTTCCCAGAGTTAGGAGTCTCTTATGGTTTGTCTCCTTCTCTGTTTTTTCTCACTCAGTTCCCCTCCTTTCCCTTATAATCCCTTTCACTATTCCTTATATTTCACATACAAGTGAAACCACATGATGATTGTCCTTATGCTGAGTGAAGTAAGTCAATCAGAGAAGGATTTTGTAAAGGTCTGGGCACAGCTGCCACAGTACAAGAGCCCTGATGTGCACCATCACCTGGTCAGAGAGAGGAATCACACCATGTTTGGGCAGGGCTGGACCACCAGAGGCTCTGGCTTCCCCCAGGGCTTCCTGCAGGGTCTAGATAACAGTCCCTGAATCTCGAAGGAGTTAACACACTGTCAAGTTGACCAACGAAGAAAGCAGATGAATTTCCCATCCTTCCTCCTCTCCAACAGCCTTTTCAAAGCAATGTTTCTACATGGCCCTCATCCAATATGCTTTGTTTTGAAGTAGTGGCTAGCTTGGGACAGCGTCATCTTGAAATCTGTGTGTACAGGTTGAATCTGACACATAATATCACAGGCATCTGGGAGTGTGAAGTTGGATTGACAGTGTTCATAATTTACATTCCTGTAGAAGTTTTCTTATTTGAATTACGGGTGTCACGTGTGTGAATAACAATAAATTGTGGGAATAAACGTTTGCATTGCAGGACTGTGAATAACGTAGCCTAGTTGCAAAAATAAAATACTGCATTAGACAGTATCCCCTATCCCCAACCCAGATGAAAAATAATCTCAAAGAGCAGATTGGCAGAAACTGGCTCTTGTGATCCTGGTTCTCTTTTCCTTTGGGCAATTTATGATGAGATGACAAGCACTTCATAGAGAGAATTCCGTCAGATTGGTGTCTGGAGGCAGGGTTTGATCTCAGCTTTGTCCTTACTAACTCCACAACCCCAGGCTTGTTAGTTAACCTACTCAGCCTTGTATTTTTTTTTTTTTATTTGGAAACTGAGAACAAGGACACCTAAGAGATAGGGTTGTTGTGAGGGCAAGTGTCATGAGTGCAAATAGCTTGGAGTAGACTCCACATGGGCTCTGCCTTGGTGACAGCTCTTCCTCACTGCAGCCCCAATATGGGAGCTTCATTATTATGCACATCCCTTTACAAGTCAATCACTTCAATGCAACAAACTTGGTAAATTTTACCAAGCACCATCCACACCTCTCACTGGTATAGGCTTTGGGGATTTTATAAATGAAGGAGCTTGCTTGGCAGTGGCGGGGGGCGGGGGGAAGGCATGAAAATTAGAGCCAAGATCCCTTTGAGTTAACAGCAAAATGCCACTTACTTCTAAGCATTGTGTCCAGGGAGTAGGTTACAGTAACTTTGTGGAGACATTTGTAAAAGTGAAGACAGGACTTGCTATCTGCTGCCTTTGTGCAAAAGGTAAAAGGACATTCCTTCTAGAGAGATTTAGAAAATAGCACCATCTTCAGGTGGACAAGTTAGACAGATGACCCCCTGGGAGTAGACACTGCCTGGGTAGGCTGCTGCTCCGTGAGCAGAGCACGGGAAGGGTTTCAGCAGGCCGGGGAGGGAGGGAGTCTGGCAGGGAGCTTTGTGCTGTGTGCAAACCAGGCATCTGCACAGCCCTACCTGCACAGACATGCAGAAAGAAGCCTCCCTGCACAGAGTCGACCTCATCTAGCCAGTCCTCAATTCAAACTGATTTCACTGTGTGAATAGCTCTTGAATCAAACAGCTCCTCTCCATCAACAGCCCAGCATCTCCCAGGCTGGGGCCAGAGGCTCCCTTTGGAAGCACAAACCTGATCACACCCTTTCCCTGCAGGCATCCCACAGAATTGCACCCCCCTCATCTGCATCTGCAATTCCCACTGCTCTTGACCCCAGGGGGTCTGATCCCTCCATTGTGAGGCTCCCCAGGATCAGAGGATGTGGTTTCAAGAG
Organism: Vulpes vulpes; assembly: GCF_048418805.1. Taxonomy (NCBI): domain Eukaryota; kingdom Metazoa; phylum Chordata; class Mammalia; order Carnivora; family Canidae; genus Vulpes; species Vulpes vulpes. The sequence continues at coordinate 3,135,096 of NC_132792.1, read as the reverse complement.
ATGTAGTCATGGATGTCCCTCAAATGTGCAGAGGCAAGAAAAGACAGAACCGCAGACCTGCAGAAAGGTGCAAACACTTGGTATTTGTGACCGGTGTTGGGACCTTTGTGTAGCCACCTCTTCTGAGTGTGGGCAGGATAAGTGACTTGCTGCTAGCCAGTGGAACTTAGCAAAGGTGACGATCTGGATGGATGTGATTATGTTGCATAAAATTATAACTTCTGAGTTGCAAGGAGACACTCTCCATTGCTGGCTTTGGAGAAGCCACCAGGTTGAGTGCTGCCATGGAGAGGACCATGTGGCAAGGGACTAAGGGTGACTATGTTCATTTCTTCTTGCTGCTGTGACAAATCACCACAAACTTGCTGACATAAAACAACACAGATTTCTTCTGCAGCTCTAGAGCTCAGAAGTCTGACAAGGAGCTCAAGGGGCAAAAATCTAGATTCCTTCTGGGGGCTTTAGCGGGGGGACAACCTGTTTCTTGCTTTCCCCAGTTTCTAGAAGCGGCCCACATTCCTTTGCTCATGACCCTCTTCCTCCATCTTCAAAGCCAGCAATGGTCTGACTACTCCTTTGTCGTCAGGGTTCTCTCTGACTGGCTGTTATTGGGAGATGTTCCCACTTTTAAAGATTCACATGATTATATTGGCCTACCTGGATAATCCGGGATACTCCCCATCCCAAGGTCCTTATGGAATCACATCTGCAGTGTCTTTTTTTTTTAATTTAAAATGTTTAAAATTTAAATTCAACTTAATTAACATATAGTGTATTAGTTTCAGAGGCAGAACCTAGTGATTCATCAGTTGCGTATAATACGCAGTGCTCATCCCATCAAGTGCCCTCCTTCATGCCCATCACCCTGTTACCCCATCCTCCCACCCATCTTCGCTCCAGCAACAGTTTGTTCCCTATGTCTGAGTCTCTTATGGTTTGTCTCCCTCTAATTTGCCTTCTTTTCCTTGCCTTCCTCTATGTTTATCTGTTTTGTTTCCTAAATTCCACATATGAATGAAACCATATGGTATTTATCTTTCTCTTACTGACTTATTTTGTTTACCATAATACCCTCTAGTTCCACATCATTGCAAATGGCAAGATTTCATTCTTTTTAATGGCTGAGTAATATTCTATTGTATATATATAGCCCACATCTTCTTTATTCATTCACCTGTCAGTGGCATCTGGGCTCTTTCCATAGTTTGGCTATTGTGGACATTGCTGCCATAAACATGTGGGGGCAGGTGTCCCTTTGACTCACTGTGTTTTTATCCTTTGGATAAATACCTAGTAGTGCAATTGCTGAATTGTAGGGTAGCTCTATTTTCAACTTTTTGAGGAACCTCCATTCTGTTTTCCAGGGTGGCTGCACCAGTTTGCATTTCTACCAAAGGTGTTAAGTGGGTTCCCCTTTCTCTGCAACCTCACCAACATCTGTTATTTCCTGAGTTGTTAAATTTAGTCATTCTGACTAGTATAAGGTGGTATCTCATTATGGTTTTGATTTATATTTCCTTGATCCCCAGTGACATTGAACATTTTTTCACATGTCTGTTGGCCATTTGTATATCTTCTTTGGAGAAATGTCTGTTCATGTCTTCTGTCCATTTCTTGACTAGATTATTTGGTTTTTGGGTGCTGAGTTTGATAAATTCTTCATAGATCTTGGATACTAGCCCCTTATCTGGTAAGATATTTGCAAATATCTTCTCCCATTCTGTAGGTTGTCTTTTAGTTTTGTTGACTGCTTCCTTTGCTGTGCAGAAGCTTTTTATCTTGATGCAGTCCCAATGGTTCATTTTTGCTTTTGTTTTTCTTGCCTTTGAAGATGTGTCTAGCAAGAAGTTGCTGTGGCCGAGATCAAAGAGGTTGCTGCCTATGTTCTCCTCTAGGATTTTTATGGATTCCTGTCTCACATTTAGGTCTTTCATTCATTTTGAGTGTATTTTTGTGTATGATATAAGATAGTGGTCCAGTTTCACTCTTCTGCATGAATGAAAACTGGCTGTCCAATTTTCCCAACACCATTTGTTGAAGAGATTTGCCTTTTTTTCCATTGGATATTCTTTCCTGAGTTGTCAAAAATTAGTTGACCATAGAGTTGAAGGTCCATTTCTGGGTTCTCTATTCTGTTCCATTGATCTATGTGTCTGTTTTTTGTGACAGTACCATACTCTCTTGATGATCACAGCTTTGTAATGCAACTTGAAGTCCGGAGTTGTGATGCCTCTAGCTTTGGTTTTCTTTTTCAGCATTCCTTTGGCTATTTGGGGTCTTTTCTGATTCCATAAAAATTTTAGGGTTGTTTGTCCCAGTTCTGAAAAATGTTGATGGTATTTTGATAGGGATTGCATTTAATATGTGGATTGCTCTAGGTTACATAGACGTTTTAACAATGTTCTTCCAATCCATGAGCATGAAATATTTTTCCATTTCTTTGTGTCTTCTTCAATTTCTTTCATAAATGTTCTAGAGTTTTCAGAGTATAGATCTTTTACCTGTTTGGTTAGGTTTATTCCTAGCTGTTGTATGGTTTTTGGTGCAATTGTAAATGGGATTGATTCTTTGGTTTCTCGTTCTTCTGCCTCATTGTTAATGTATAGAAATGTGACTGACTTCTGGGCATTGATTTTATATCCTGTGACTTTGCTGAATTCCTGCATCAATTCCAGTAATTTTTTGGTGGCATCTTTTGGATTTTCCATGTAAAGAATCATGTCATCCAGCAGAGTGTCTTTTGCCACAGTGGGGAACATATTCACAAATTCGGGAGATGAGGACATGGACATCTTTGGAGGGCAGTATTCTGCTTACAGCCAACATCCAGGAAGAAACTGAGGCCCTCAAACTAACAACCCACAAGGGACCAAATGCTTCCAACAACCATGAAAGCTCAGAACAGAAGATTCCCTAGTTGAGCCTCAAATGAGACCAGCCTCAGCTTGACTGAAGGTAAGGTGTGCCTACACTCCTGACCCTCAGTAAGTAAGATAAAAAATGTGCATTGGTTTAAGCAGCTAAGATTGTGGTAATATTATTACACAATGATGGTTAACTATGACATTATATAAAAGGCTATTTTGCTTTGCTCTTACCTATTTATCCAAACTCATCTGCCATTGCCTCTCCTCAACTCACACATATGTACATTCACAGAATGTACACACACACACACACACACACACCCCTCCAAGTATGCACTTTTAGTTCTCTACCCAAAACGCTCAGTTTCATGCCTCTGTGCTGTAAAAATTAATGAAGATCATCCAAAAGAGAACAAGTGAAGGCTATTTATTCCAGGCTGGTTATGGCAAAGGTTCTGGCCACCATCACTTGCATCTGGCAGAGACTCAAAGGCAGGCAGAGGAGAGCAAAAGATTTAGAGTGGAAGAAAGGGCAGGCTTCAGGTGTGCCCTGACTCAAGGATGTTGGCCTGGGGGAGCTGGAGGTCGGCTAACTACAAGGGGCATCCTGTGTGGTTGTTTAGGGGTGAGTCTTCATCTTTTTCCTGTTGGTCTTAAGCTGGAAGTGGGGAAAAAAATTAGAGAAGCTGTCAGTTACTAACAAAGAAATGGCCCTTTGGAGCTGAGTATTACGGAGTCATTGCTTGGCTGTCTGGGTCAGTTTCGAGGGATGGTAAATTGCCTCCTGACAACTGTGGGTTGGTTCTGGGCTGGTTGCTGCAGATCATGGGTCAGAGTTCTGTTTTTAATTATAGCTTGGCCACTGTCCAGTTGTGTATTTCAGTCTCACTGAACTTGTTCATGTGCTGTTCTCCCTATGCAGAGTGCTCATCCCTATACCTTGACCAGGTGCCAAACTCAAATTCAACCTTCAGATCTCAGCTTTAGCGTACCTTCTTCTGTGAGGCCCACTGCGATCATTCTACCCCTTTTTAGTCCCTTGGGTAGTATGTTCCTTTCAGTGTTGAATGTTCCACATCATATTATTTTATTGGCATATTTTTTATGTTGCCAATTCAATTGTGAGCATCTCTGTTTCTCTAGTTACTCACAGCCTGGTACATCAGTAGATGCCTGCTAGATAGTTGTAAAATAGTTGGAACCAGCAACAACCCAAATATTCCCATATTCTTCATCCAACCCAATGGTTTCATTTTGATGTGAAACTGAAGCCATGAAGTCACGCAGTCTTGGAATTGGAGAGCATCGAGCCCTGCCAGGAAAGACTATGAGAATGATAGAGGCCATTGTCTAAGTTCCCACAGAGGAAGAGTCCAGATAAAAGCCCAGAGGCAAAAGCCCCAGTTGGGTTCTTTCTGGTATTCCATGCATCCCAGAGACCTTGGGATGATGGAGAGGCCATGAGCCAGAAGTGCAGTGTCTGGGGCCTCTGTCTCAGTAAGTAAAACAAATGCTGGCACATAGACACTGTTGTTTATGTACAAGAATGAACTTATGAATAATGGAAAATCACTCATTATCTAGCAACTACTATGACTCAAACTTTCCATGGAATTAATAGCATAAACCAGGAAAGCAGTGGAAGAAAGATGAGCATTATAGAATGATGTGAGTCTACCACTTTATCTGTCCATGTTCTCATGAGCTCCATCTTATAACAAATCAGACGACTGCAAATATTCAAAGTGGTATGCATAAATCCACTGTCATGTAAAAAGCTCAATAGAAAATATAAGCCCATAGCTATGCTACTTCCTGTCTTCTTTAGTCATTAACCCAGGTAAGTAGGCATGCTCAGGAATTTTCCTTCTTTTTGAATCAATTCAAGTCCTTGTTTGCTTAATTAAAAGCAATGGCATCATCTTGACTGTGATGAAACAATCCCATCTCAACAAGCTATCATGCAAATTAGCAAGGAGTGAAGGGATTTGTCTATTTTCAAATTGTTTATTTTAAACTAGTGGAATTCAGAGGCAAAGTGCCAAGCAAAATCCAACATGCAAAATTTTGCTTGGAAAATGATGCTTTATGGATTTTGAGCTGAAACTTGGATTTTTTTCAGATTTTTGTCTCTTGCATCATTCTCGTTGCTGCAAAGTAATAATTAATAACCTAATATATATATATATATATATATATATATATATATATATATATATATATAGCTACAGCAAGCTATCAACAATAATATCAGATACCATTTTGGAATTTCTATTCTATTCTACATCATCATTTCCCCATAGAAAACATGTCCTTTGTTATGGATAATGTTTTCTTGGGACAGAGATGTTTTGGAAAATGGAATACTCTAGTCCTTCCATGGATATTTATAATGTCCACCAGAAAAATATCTTTAGTAGGAGTCACAAAGTTAATTTTTTTTCTTTTTTTAAAAGATTTATTTATTTGAGAGAGAAAGAGTGAAAGAGCACATGAGTACTTGTGAATGGGAGAAGGGCAGAGGAAGAGAATCTCAAGCAGACTCCCTGCTGAGTGTGGAGCATGACATGAGGATTACTCTCACAACTCTAAGATCATGACCTGAGCCAAAATCAAGGGTCAGATACTCAACCGACTGAGCCACCCAGGTACCCCTAAAGGAAATTCAGAGCTGTTGAACCATACTTGATAATGGAACAGATAATATGTGCAATATTTATTAGCACCATGGGAATTGGTGTTTCATGGAATAGGTTTTGATATTTTAATCATTAAAAACAAACTAGTAAATAGGTTTCTCAATACAGATAAGAAAAATAAGATCTGGAGGGGCACAGTGACTTGAATAAAACCAACAAGTAAATTCTATCCCTGGAATTTGAACCTGTTATCTGTCTGATTCCAAAGTATGTTTCCTAGATGTATGCATTTCTTTTGGCAACTTGAATCTTGATCTGCGTGTGTACTGGGCCATTCAAATTAAATCTTACATCCTTGCTATTGAAATGATTTCTATTGGATGTTTGCAAAATAAAGCACCACAACTAGATAGCAGACCTTGACTCAAGTCTTCATATGAGACATGGAAGGCCTTTGATCCCTTTGCTAGTGCCAGAGACTCATGCCAGTATGGCACAGCAAGAGGCCACCGGTTGGGGCCAGGAATAGGGACAGGGAGAAGGCAACCCTTGCTGGCACTAATGAGTGCCAGGTTCCAGGGTGGGCCTGGCCTGGGCTACAGGGGTGCCCAGGATATGGCATGGATCCCAGATACTGTCACCGAGGCATGGCCCAACTCACCATTTCTTAACAATTTTGCTGTTGATGATCAGAATTTCCTAGTTTTGATAAGTTCTAATTTGTCTTATTTTCTTATTCGATTAGTGGTTTGTAGCCTATTGAAGAAAGCTTTTCAAAAAACAAGGTTATGAAGGCATGTTACAGCTTTATTCTGAAGGTTGATTATTTAAACTTTCAGAATTGTGCAAATTATTGTCCTCAAATTAGATTGTGAAATAGGGAGAAAAGTTCATTTTTCTCTGCATACATAGAACATTTTTAGCAAAATGAATTGAAAAGACTGTTTCCCAGTGAAAATTTGTGTCACTGTAAATCGAATGACTGTGTATGTAGGGATGTATTTTGGCTGATTGCTCTATCTATGCATCATTACACATTGACTTAATTATTTTAGCTTCATATTAAGTCTTGAAACCTATAAATCCTCTAATTTTTTCTTCTTTAATATTGTCTTGGCTATTCTATGTCCATAGCATTTCCATAAAATGTTTGGGTTTATCGATATCTACAACACTAACAAAAATAATGAACTTCTGGGATTTTGGCTGGAATTATATTGATTCTTAAATGTATTTGGGAAGAATTGAAATCTTAATATTATTAAGCATCTCAATTCATAAATGTTGATTACCTGTATATTTATTTAGATATTCCTTAATTTTTCTCAGCAATATTTTGTATTGCTCTGTGTATGATTTTTACACACCTTTCCTTAGATTTATTAACAATTATCTGATAATTTTTAATATTACATATATTTCTATGGATTTATTCCTATGTACTTGAGAATTTTCCTATGCAAATATAAATGGTAGTGCTTTGAAATTTATTTTTATATTCTTCACTGCTAGAATATATAAGCATAATTATTTTTATACAGAACTTACATTTCCTCGTTTCAACTATCTTTGCTAAATTGACTTATTAGCTCTAATTATAGATTTAGGGAATTTCTACATCCACAATCATGTCAGTTATGAAGAGAAATGGCATTTTAAATTCCACTTTAGATCTTTATAGCTTTTTCGTGTGTGCATGACGGCTAGACAGTGGCTAGTGTCTCCACTACAAAGCTGATTAAAAGTGATGACAGTAGACATCTTTTTGTGTGTTCCTATCCACTCTTTTCCTGTATTTTGTTAATGTGTAAATTAAAGTGATTAGAATTTTAACATTAAGCTGAACTTTCATTCTTGGAATAAATCCCCCTCGTTCAAACTATATTGCTCTTTTTATACATTGCTGGAACATAAGAGTCATTCAATAGATATTCCCTTTAACATCTCTCACTTTCCTCTTGGTAGAGTCAAGGATATGCACATATATCCCATTATATAATGCACTAGAGATTGACTATATACACAATATTATACATAATATATAGGATGTATATATTATAATCTCTGATGAGAACCACCAATTCTGTCTAAAAGTTTAGAGAAGTCATTAAGAAGGGTAAAATGTTCAATTAAAAATTTAAAGAGTCAATAGAATTTCAACAAGCAGAAGAAAGCACACAAAACATAGTTGTCTATTAACACACTAAATGCAATTGGTGTCTCTTTTGAGCCTTCCTCTGAGGAGGGTACCCCAAGTCTCACCAATTAGCATCAATGGCATGAGATGACCAGTCTAAACTCCCACCTGACAAGAAGGGTGGCTACTTGAAAGAACAAAATTTACAAAATAAGTGGTAATTTAAAAAATGAACAGTAATTTGTCAAATGATTTGAAAGAACTCCTTAAATGTCTGAAAGAATTAGTGCAGTTCCAGAGGTTTTCTTGATTTTCTTGTCATCGCATGCTTAGGATCCTTGTTCATGTCTTGTCCTGGTAAATACACCCTGAAAAGTAACCACTCTTTCAACTTCTATGACTATAAGCTGATTTTTCATGATTTTGAACTTGGTGTCAAGGGATTCATCAGTATGTACTCACTTCTGTTGCTTCTTTAACTTTTTTATGTTTATGATGTTTATTAACTTTTGTGTATAATTGTTCCGGGTACTATGCTATGCATAACAATGCATCCCCATGCTTTGTAGCATAACACAACAACTCACTGTACTTATAGATTCAGGACTTTGGACAGAGCACGGCCTGGCAGGCGTGTCTGCCCTCTGCAATATCAGGCTCAGCTAAAAGGCTCAGTTTTTTTTGTTTGTTTTTTGTTTGTTTGTTTGTTTTTACCTTCAGGTGCCTGGGGTTGATGTTGGCTACCAGCCAGAATATGATCTCCCACAAGAGGAGTCTCCATGTGAACTCGGATGCCTCATAACATGATGCCTGAGTTTCAAAATTGAGTGGTCTGAGGGAGTAAGAGAGTGAAGCAAAAGTCAAATTTCCTTTTCCTTCCTAGCTTTCAAGTGGGAGTCACACAGTATAACTTCCACTGCATTATACTGGTTTAGGCAATACAAAGCTTTGTCCGGATTCAAGGAAAAAGAAAAATAAAACTGTCACCTTTCCTTCATTTATTTGTTTGTTTGTTTGTTTGTTTGAGTGAGTGGGGTGAGGTGCAGAGAGAGAGGGAGAGAGAGAATCCCAAGCAGCCTCCATGCTCAGAACCCCTGACAGGGGCTCGATCTAAATACCCTGAGATCGTGACCTGAGCAAAAATCAAGAGTTGGCTGCTCAACTGACTGAGCCACCCAGGCGCCCCTAAAAACTTCACCTTTCAATGGAGAAATATCAATGTCTTATTGTAAGAAAAGCATATGGGATGGAATATATATTGGTAATTCCTGATGTATTAGGCTTCTAGTTTAGGTACTATAAATCTAGATAAACTATCCTTGTATATATTTTTGATACACATATGTATCTATTTCCATTGAGTATATATTATGTTGAATGGTATGCTCAGTCATGAAGGATGGGTCATACCAGCTTTAATAATGAGTTCTAAAATTTTTCCATTGCATTTGGACAAATCTACACTTCTATTGGCAGCATATAAATCATGTAGCTGTTCCACATCCTTATTATTCAGAGTGATATAAGAAGCTGGTAAGTGATTTGGGGATAGATTTTAGGAAGCCCTACCTTTGGGGTTCAGACATTTCCTTCAAAGCCAAGGTTTTTAAGCTGGAGGGCCTATAGCCCAAAGCCTGAAGATACACTTTATACACAAGAACTGTGGTGGTCCTGGTGTTGCTGTTGTTACTTCTAACTGACTTTGAATTCCTTAGGTTGGGCATAAATCACTATACCGTGCTCCCACCTAGTTACTACTCCATAATTTAGCAAGACCCATCTTGGAATTATCCACTTCACTCCTGAAAGCATTTATTTTTAAACTCTCCAAATAAACAAAATTAAATACTGTATTGCTGGGGATATAAGTGTGCATGTATAGTGTAATTTTTTTAAAAAGACCAAGAGGATAATAACTTCACAATTCAAAATGAAACTTTCCTTTGGTGGGAGACAGAGGATGGGTTGGGTGTTAGCACCTGTTTTGAGTCATTGGTGTTGTAATGCTGTAGTTATTATTTGAGTAGTACATTCATGGTTAAGTTTTTTCATTTTGCCTTATTGTTTACATATATAACATAAATCCTTCATATGTATATTTGTACGTGTATATGCATTTATTAATTTGGACGTTTATGAGACAATAGTCTAAGTATATGAGTATAAATTATTACATGATAAAAAATTAAGCCTCAGAGGCACCTGGGTGGCTCGGTTGGTTAAGCGTCTGACTCATGATTTTGGCTTGGGTTATGATTGCAGGGCCATGAGATCGAGCCCCATGTTAGGCTCTGCGCTCAGCAGAGAGTCTGCTTGAGATTCCCTCTCCTTCTCCCTCTGCCCATCCCCCTGCTCACTCTCTCTCTAAATAAATAATTATAAATAAAAATCTTTTAAAAATGAAGCCCCATATTTCTTTCATACAATTTGTGCATGTTGTATAGTGTGACTTGTGGGAGGAAATCTGTGAATATGAGAAGCTTAATAAGATGAAAAGGAAGAGAGACTCACAAACCTTCTTTTAGTGTAAATGGGCATAATCTGTCTTTTCCTCAACACCGACTGGGTTGTTCATTTAATTATACCTGGATTTTTTCCAAAATGCAATATTTGAGGACAAAACACTTAAGGGTGTTGTATGCTGGAAATATGCCCAGATTTGGATGAAAGCAGCCCAGAAAGAGGGTGAGAACAGGCAGGAGGCTGCGGAGAGCGTTTGCGGTAATTTACGGCTCTGCTATTTTTCAGAAAGACCCATTCCCAAATGGACAATCCAACTTAGAGCACTGCATGTTGCTGTTTTCCACAGGGAGTTTGAAGTGAATAGTTATTGTGGATGTGTTATGTCTGTGTACCTTAGGCATTTTCCACTCATTACTGCTTTCACGCAGCAGATGCTTAATATGTACTGAACAGAAATCCAGTATCATCTCTAAACCCCACAACCAACATTCCCATGAAGTCTGTGCTATTGCCCATATTTTACAGATGGAAAGATGGAGTCTCAGAGATGTTCAGTAGCTTATTGATGGGGCAGGTCGTGGTTTCCAAATGCAGCCATCACAATAGTCCACATGCTCTTCTGACAGTGTGACCCACCTGCTACTTCCCCATCCATGGGAGGGGTATGTGTCCCTCCTCTTGAAACTTAGTGTACATTTGTGGCTGCCTTGACCAATGCACTGTAGGGGCAGTGACTCCATGTGACTTAGGGTCATGAACTGAAATGAAGTTTGCTCCTCGCTCTCTCTCTTTCATGAGATTCTTGCTCTTGGAACTTGACTACCATGCTGTGAGAAAACCCAGACTACACAGAGAATCCATGTGTGGGAGTTCCTGCTGACAATCCCAGTGAAGGCCCCAGCCAACAAGCAGCCCCAACTGATAGACGTGAGGGTGGACAACCTTCAGAGAGTCTATGTCAGCCACATCTAGTTGCACTTGAACGAGAGACCAGGAGTGAGAGCCTGTGAGTGAGTCCAGTTGGCCCTCAGACCAAGAGGAGTGGTAATAATACTAACAGACAATGATAAAAATGGTGTATTATTGGGGTTTGTTCTTGCTCTAAGTTTGGAGTGGTTTCTTAACTTTGCAGTCATAGATTAGTGAATCTCACAGTAAACCTCTGGGCATAAAGCCCTGGGCTCAGAAGCTCATGCTCATTCATATTATAAAAGATGCCATTGTGCCTCTAGCAAATGGCCATGTTCTCACTTGCAGTTCCTTACAGTTCTGTAGATAGCCTTGAGATTTTCTTGTTAATCAGCTTTCATCATCCTTCTTCTCACTGCTGAAATTCTAGACCTACTGTCCCAGGTACAATGATTGTGAACACTGCTGTATCTCAAGGACTGCAGAGTCTGGTGAAAAAGGAAAACACAGCGACTAATTGCTGGAAAGGGTGAAGGTCAAGGTCGATGATGGACACCAAGGAAGGGCAACATCTGTGAGGATGACTGGCAGGTCAAGAGCTTCCTGAAGAAAGGGTGGGCTGATGAACGCTTGAGGAATTCAACTGAATTAAAGAATTAAACTGAAACGAAGTCAAGGGAAAGAATCCCCCAAAGGTGGCATGAATCTTGCAAAGGCAGAGAAGCAAATCGTCGTTTACTGAGTGAAAGAATGAATATCCCAGCATTACTCCTGGGGCACTTGAGGCCAGCTGTGGTGGAAGATGCTGGCATGACGATCTGGTGCTACCTCCCAGAGGGGAAGGTGTGCCATCTTCGGGACTGGAGTGTACAGCACCACGTGTGGAGCATCCTGGAAAGACAGTTTGGCATGTGAATCAGCCACTAAAAACAGCTCCACAAGCAGGCCTGTGTGCTGATATTCTTACCCTGTAATCCTGGGTCGGGATCTAGGAATTATGATTAAAAAGGAAAAAAAGCTTCCCTTGATGACTGTGATGCAGCCATATTAGGCGAGACTGCTGGGCTGATGCAATCCACGGAGGGATTTAAGGCAAGTCGGGGACAGAGTTGGGCTGGGTGCCCAGAGTGGTGGTTCATCGGGCAGTCCAGAGCGGAGGGACAGGGAGGACGCTGGGGCTGGACGCAGGGAGACCAGTCAGGAGGCCATGGACAGTCCAGGTGAGAGCTGGAGAGGTGCAGCCAGGGCAGCGCTGGTGGGGGCTGAGTTCAGGCATAGGCAGGGCTGGTGATTGGCAGTCGGGAGAGGGGGGAGACAGCAGTTAGGGACGATGAGTAGTTTGAGCTCTGAAATGGTGCGCGTTGGGGCTGTCATTTGGGATGAAGAGTGACAGAACAGGCTCACAGAAATCCCCAACTGCGGGGGAGCAAGAGCTGTCCTCACTACGCAGGAAATAATGATCCCTATTCAAAGGAATAGAAATTAAATTAATGACAAGCCAGGAAGAGACTCTTCCAGCTTCTGAAACAGATACATGATTTATATAGATAATAATAAGAAAAATTCCTGAATATAAAAAAAAAAATAAAAGGCCTAAATGGAGTAGAAATATGAGCCGAGGCTATAAGTAGCCTCTTGGCAGACGGGGAAGCCTAATTCACTAATGTGTTTATTAAAAATGTCCAAATTCAGTAATTACAGAATGCTGATTTAAACGATTAAAGGGATACCTTTTACCCTGACAAACATGACAAGGAAGTGTAATTCAGGATGTCGGAGGGGATGTGGGCATGGGAATGTGGTGATGCTGGTGGGTGGCCCCACTCGCTGCTTCCTCTGTACCAGGGGAGACAGACAGACGGCATCGGTCAAATAACAGGTGCACAGCCAATGACCCAGCAGAGAAGCTGCCACACAGGGATCAAATGCAAGGTGGCTCATTTCCGCTCTGAGTGAGCAGGAGGTACTAGAAAGAAAGCCCAGGTGCCCGCCCATGGGGTCACAAGTAAAATGTGTGAGCACACTATGAGGCAGGAAGCAGTCAGAAGGAACAAACCAGAGGGACTTTCTTGTCAAAATGAGATATCAGCATAGTATCACTGGTATACATTTAAAATATAGGCACAGAAAACAGTATTTCGCATTTCTCAAGGGTGCCCACATATACAGGGGACAATCTCACATTGTAGCAGTGACCCGTCTGGGAGGCAAGAGACATCTGGGGGAGAGAGGGGAAGGAATGAAAACAGAACGAGGAAGAGAGAGAGAGAGAAAGAGAGACAGAAACAGAGAGAGAGAGACAGAGATGGAGGGACAGAGCCAGGCCCAGGGAGAGAGAGAGAATGAGCCGGAACGGATTCACGGTGATGAAGCCGGGGTGTCATGAGCTGAGAACACTACTGGCTCAGCTTTCTGGCCCTGAGGGTTCTATACCCCCCAACAAACATGGGAGCTGAGAGAAGGTCTAGCCGAGAAGATACTGAGAGATTTGAGTTTGGCATCACTGGGCCCCGGGCCGTGGAACCTCAGGATGCGCAGGGACAGGTGTGAATGGAGACCACGAGGAGAGAGAGCCCAGAGACTCAGCCCACCACTCAGAAGAGGAAACCAAGAGAAAGAATGAGATGTCACAGGGCAAGGGGTCTTGAGTCATGGGGCTGGATGCAGACAGGGGTGGGAGCTGCCCAGGAAAGCCAGAGAGCTGGGTGCAAGGGGGACAGAGAGAGCACAGTGTGGGTCTGGGGAGCCAAGGGCAGAGCCTCCGGGAGGGCTGCGTGAGCAGCATTTGAGAGGCAGCTCGGAGGCCCCTTGGGATACGGCTGGAGCCTCTTCTGCATCTGGTCATGACGTCCTGCTCTTCTCATCAAGAGTCCCTGGGCCTGGACGGGTGGGGTAGGGGCTGCGGTGCAGAGACCAGGCCCAAGGGGCAGGTGGGGTCTTGTCACCCAGGAGGCACTCCAAGACATCTTTCAGATCATTTCTCACCGCGGATCTCAGTTTTGCGGAGATGAATCAGAGATAATTATCGTCTCGCACACGGTCCTTCCCTGGCTTCAGTTAGATGGCACACGGGAAGCTCCTTTCGAGCTTCCTGCTGCTTCGAGCCTGGGGCACGGCAACTCCTGCAAGCATCTCCCCACTTTCCATCTCTGTGAACCCCCCTTCCCTGGGCCTTTCTTGTAAATGAAAATCACACACTGTTCGTTCTTTGGTGACTGGCTTCCTTCATTTAGTGCAATTCTTTTAAAGCCTCGTCTTCCCTCTGTCAACTTCTCCCCAAATGCCTCTCCAGTGTTTACCGTGTCCAGGGTGGGACGTTTTGGAGACGGTGGGTGGGCTTGGTCTCTGATTAGGGAAGTGGGCCACAGGCACTTCAGATTTGACGGGGTCCTTGGGATGTCCCATCTGTCCGTTTTGATTTACAGGTGAGGATGCAGAGGGCAGAAGAGGTAAAGTGAGTCACTGAAGTCTGAGAGTGAGGGAGGGGCAGAGGAGGGTGTGCAGCCTTTCTGCCCATACACCTGCTGCCCCCAGAGGCCACACGGGCCAGAACATTTTGGCTGCAGGCCTTTGGCAGCCTCCCGCTTAGGATTCAGTCCTCAGAAAAAAAACTGCCATATGCATGATCTGAGAGACAAAGTGGAAATTACTGAACTCGGGGCCAAGACAAGCACATTCCACTCCTGCCAATCATCCAGCTTCCCATCCGGGAGGTAGCCTCCCTCTCTGGCCTCAGGAAAGTGCAAGAATCTCTTTAAGACCAGCCCTGTCTCTAATATTCTGCAATTTAGGGGGCACGGAGAATTTGCTTTTCCAGGCTCACAAAATGTCCCGTTTTTATCTGACTTCAATTTATGGGAGGGAGCAAGCTATACAATTGCCCGTTCTGGCTTCGACTCTTGATAGAAACCAACGGGGTGCCCACTGAGCTTAAGGGATAGCCAGGGGGTCTTGAACTTTCTGTCCTGGTGGCTTGGGATCAACTGGTCCTTCCTGAGGTTCCCTTCAGTCTACAGACAGGTGGTGGCAGCAAATCACAGAACCTTCTCCTCTGCTGGCAAGACTTACTCTCCTGCCCTGAGAGGCAGACATGCCTGGCTCCTTCTGCCTTTGGCTGTTGCCTCCTGTGGATCTTCCAGCCATGCCCCTTCTCCATGGAGTGGGATTTGGAATTCTTGAGTTGGGTAGCAAGACACCGAGGCGGATTTTGACCTCATGGGGACAAATAGTGGTACAAATTCATTGAATACTTGCTGCACACTGAGTAGTGATCTGCTCACTGCTTTTTCTTCATCTTATGAATGTCCACAGTGCTTGATGGTCCCTCTTGTACAGATCATGGAGCAGGTTTGGAGTTTAAGCACAAAGTCTCAGGCTGAAAAAAAAAAAAAACAAACAAACAAAGCCTCAGGCTGCACCCTAGCATGGGGTGGAGACAGGGGCCCGAGGAGCAAGGATGATACCCAGGTCTGAGCTCTCTTCCACCGCGCTGCCCACTGTGATCTGGAAAAGCTGCCGAAGAAATGCTGAGCTGATGGTCATCCAGTCTCCCAACTCCGTGTCTCAAAAGGTCAGGAGGGAAACACGTGAACTTCTAATGCATGTTTAGATTTTGCACTCCACATGGTAGAACTGGGTTTAGAACTCAAGATTCCACGAGCACAATTCAATGACAGTGAATTCGAGCCTGGAACATGGCAACCTGCATCCCAGTCTGACCTTCTTCTCTTCAGGCAAGGGGGTGAGAGCCGTTCTGGGGGGAACAGCAGATGCTGACACTTCAAAATTAAGCAATATGTAAAATTATACATATATGCACCTCAAGGGCTTGGCAATGCATTTTTTTTAAAGGTGTATTTATTTATTTGAGTGGAGAGGGGCAGAGGGAGAGAGAGGCCCAAGCAGACTCCCTTCTGAGGATGTGGGGCTTGATCCCAGGACTCTGAGATCACGATCTGAGCTGAAACCAAGAGTCTGATGCTTAACTGACTGAACCACCCTGGTACCCCGACAATACATTTTATAAAAGTCACTTCCTGCCACTGAAATAATTTCTTAAACTCTAGAGGAGCAGGTCCGCTACAGTCTCTCCCTAAACCCAGCACAGCAGATAATACTGATTCCATGATTTGCCCACTCCCAAGGCATCACTGGGTTCTTAGGCATTGAAGAAATGTGCCCTTCCCATACTTTCTGAGAGTAAGCAAGATCTAGAAAACCTTTTGAATCGGATTTCATGGTTCTAGAGGCTTCATGTCATTGGCTGGCTGTCTGGGAAGGGTTAATTATAGTCAGTCAGCTTGGCAAGAACTAACCCCTTCAGCTAATGGTAGAAAAACCTGTATTCATTCATTCATTCATTCATTCATTCATTCATCTCCTGCCCACTCTTCTGTGCCAAGAACTGAAGACAATAGCGAGCAAAAGGAGATCTGGTGTCTGTACTCATGGGCTCACCAAACGTGCCAGTTAGCAGAATATGACACATGAGGAGCTGGTGACAGGCGGGGCTTGTACTAGCAAATGGGAGATTGAACAGAGCACTTAGCTTCTGGAAGGAAGTAACATAGATCAAGAAGACCTGAGAGTGAGCCTCTTCTAGGTCTTTACAGACCATAGGAGAAATTTTGTTCTGTATTTTAGAATCACTGAAAACCCAAATAAAAAGTGTTAAGCAGGAGTCAGGGTAGGAGATATTACCAGATGTACATCGTGAAATAAGGGAACCACGAGACTTTGTGGCACAAACCCGCCTAGGAGGGTGGAAGCTGTGTAGACCTCCAGGGCCCAGAATACTCAGGACCTGAGTTAGCTCTAAGGTCTGGTCCAGATCATCAAGACCCACGCAGAGAGAACTCAGGGATGCTGGGTCTGATAGTGGTAGTGCACACACACCCTACCTCTCTGTCTTTGAGAGGACACACCCCGCTTTTTATGGGTAACAGAAATCTCCAATCAAACCAGCTTAGACGATCAGGGAATGGGACCTAGGAGGGCTCTATCCATCCACGCTGTCTCTCTGCAAGCCTCCCTGCTCTGCCCACCTCTGCACATCTGCTTCCTTCTCGTACTGCCATGTCTCACAGTGGGGGAAACATGGTTGGAGGTCCAATTCCAAGTGTTTATTTTCAAAATATAGATAGAAACCTATTTCTCAGAATCCCTACAAAATCCTGAGTTAGCAAGGCATTCCCTGTGGCTAGGAGAATATTGGGCATCTGTTGGCCTAGGCTAGTCAACACAGTAAGGAGAATGGAATTGATCTTTCTGGCGTAAACACCCTTAGGGCTTAGGGAGGAATTGCAAACTCACCCCTTATCTCAATGGCAAGACCTGAGAGTGAGCCTCTTGTAGGTCTTTATAGACCATAGGAGAAATTTTGTTCTGTATTTTAGAATCACTGAAAACCCAAATAAAAGGTGTTAAGCAGGAGTCAGGGTGGGAGATATTACCAGATGTATGTCGTGAAATAAGGGAACCACGAAAGGTTGTGGCACAAACCCACCTAGGAGGGTGGAAGCTGTGTAGACCTCCAGGGCCCAGAATACTCAGGACTGGGTTAGAAGGTCAAATACACCATCTTGGAGGGGAATCCACTGCCCCTACACTACTGGTCTCTTTATACCCCCGTGCTGAATTCCTTAAAGAAGGACTCTGTTTCAACTACTCGCCATCATTCTGTGTGCAGTGTTCTTCCACCAGTGAGGACCACTGGCCTATGACCAGCCTGAACCCGACTGTCCCCAGGAAGGGCCCTCTCTTGGCCCAGCTGCTGGGACCCATTATAAACATGAACACCCCAGTGCGGGGATGACAGCCTCAGCAGTTCCCCTCAGAATTTACGGGTGTGGCAGCTTCCGGAACAAACAAATCTTCTTTACCATGGTGGGAGGCTGATCTGGAGCTCCAGGCACGGCACCCCCCCTCCATGGGACATCATCAAGCCAAAGCCAGATGACCACTAGGAGGCAATGTTGAGGATCATCCAATTTTCAAATGGGGATTGGACCAAATTACCTCCTTGCTACTTTGAATCTATAACTGGAGTATTACTTAGTTATTCTCCTTATTTCACTGAAGATGCCCTCCCAGAGATCAGTATTCTCATTATATTAATTGTTTCAATTTGTCTGCTGGGAAAACGGCTTGGCAAGATTTCAGAGCTCAGGAGCAGTCAAAGCAGAATTTTGCCCGCCTCCCCACCGCCACCCCTCCCAACCCCATAAGTCTGGCTTATGTCAGATTTTTACTCCCCACCTCCACCCCTCCAACCCCATAAGTCTGGCTTATGTCAGATTTTTACTTAAAGTTACAGGCTGTGAAAGCCAAAGGGCTCTGAGATGTGGAGACAGAGGAACAGAGAGGGGAAGGGACTTACCTATAATGAGACAGAGTTCATGGAAGAAGCCAGCTGGGAGCCCGGGCATCCTGATTGCCGGGGTGATGTGTCTTGCCTTCTCACCATGACGTCCCCTCTCCAAAGGGGAGATGATTCAAACGTGTGCAATGCTGTCGGAAAGAACTGCATGTGATCTCTAGAAGCTGACAAGTGAAGATGTTTGGAATACCTTACCTGAAAGACATGTCAGAGTATACACAGAAAAATCCCATCCTTCCTGAACAATGAGGGACTCGATCCTCAATAAAAAACGTATATATATATAAATATATATATATATATATCGTATTTATATATATAAATAAAACGTGTGTGTGTATATATATATATATCTCCTGAGTTTATATATATATATTTCACAAATATGTATCCATTTTAGTGTAAGCATGCCTTATGCATGTGCGTCTCTATTTATCCGATTTTAAATTATGAATTAGACTCTGAAGACTTTGCTTAAAGCCTTCCAGTGACTATGCACTGCCCTCAGCTGTACCCTACGTTCCCCTGCCGAGGCTCTGTGTGGCATGGAAGCCAGCTCTCCACGGCATCCATTCCATTCTCCCCATCTCTGCATGCCCCAGTCATGCTCCCAGAGGCCCAATGCACTAAGCTCAATCCTCTTTTGTAGGAAGGGCCTTCCAGAGGCCTCTTCCGGGGCCTTTGCATTTTGCCCCCAAGCTCACTCCAACCTCATGCAATACAATGTCTGATTCTTTTGCGTTACTTGGATTCAGTTTGTGAAAGAGACATTTTCTGATCGCCCTCTCCAGGGCAGCCCTCTTCCCAGTCACTGCCATCCCTACTTGCGGGCCACTTCCTTCCGTCTATTTAGTTCTTGTCTGCCTCCCCCCGCAGAAAGGTAAAGTCTGTGAGAGTAGAGAGACCCTGGCTGCCTTGTTATTGCCGTACCCTGGTATCTGCCAGGATATTCTAGTACACAGTAGGAAATCAATAAGTACTCGTCAGAGGGATAAAAACATAAATCTAATGTGAGCCCTACAGAGTGTGAGGACAGTCTGTTAAACTCTTTGCGGTGGTCATCTTTGGGAATGGACGAACAAGGAAATTGTGGTGTTTTTATTATACCGGACGACACCTAATAAATATTTTACATGAGTACATTTGGACTTGGTGAGAATAAATTTAAAAATTGTTTCATTGTGGTTATTATTTCTTTTTTTAACACTGAGCTATTCTTTCTCCGGGAATTGTGATCCAGACACGGTCTGACAAACCTTTACGCATAAATAGAAAAGGTCCTCCAATGATGTAACGTGGATCATGTCCTTGACATTCTTGAAAGCTCCGGCAGGCAGGATGAAAGGAAAAAATAGAATCATGGTGCTGAGAGGGACCAGCCTTTAATCTCATCCAACCCCCTTATTTTACTGGGGAGGAAACTGAAGCTCCAAGAGGCAGACACTTTAAAAGTGGAAAGATAAATGTATGGTAAGTCAGAATCCTGACTCTGTAACTAACCTGGGCTGGTCCTCTGTCCCCTCTGGGCTAGTTTTCTATACTTAAAAATATGAGGGGGGTATGTCTTGCTGGCTTCTAAGGACCTATTCATTTCTACTAATCCATGTCTCTATTGATAACTCAATGAAAAAAATCCCACATGACAAATCCAGACTATTCATTTTCTAAATATCTGCAAGTATAACCAAGATAAATTTTCTGAGGCATTGGTTAAATACAGAGACACACTGTTCCTGCATTTAAGAGAAATAAAAAAGGAAGATAAGGATGTGATCATTCCTTTCAGTTAGGATGCAGAGACTGTCCCCACCACTCCAAAAAAAACAAGAACAAACTGAATAAAATAAATGATAATAAATTTTTTAAAAGTCACACATCTATAGAGGCAGAGACAAATAAAATGCTACAAAAGGATGAACGCTTCCTGGTTTCATCCCTGGGGGCACAGTAGAAGGAAGAGTGAATGTGATGTAGAAAGTGGCAAGGAGGCATCAGCACACATTTTGATAGACATTTAATGGCCACGTGTGAGCTCATATGATGGACTGGAATTCCTCGTTGGCCCGCTACAAACCTAGCTATAGCCACCTGCCACCATGTTTCCACAGGACCCTCCCAAGTGCATATGGTGGAATGCTGAAGGCAGATGGGTGAGATAAGAAAGACCTTCCAAGATGGATGGGGCCTTTCCCAAGTGCAAGTGCAAATGCTTGTGTTTGGATGGAGGCAGGGTAGGAGAGTGAGAGAGATTACCCCCAGGCACACGAGGGGCTTCACTGAGCATGGGTAGCAGGTGGCTGAAGCTTGGAGGAAGAAGCAGGATAGAGATGCATCTCCCCCAAAGCACAAAAGGCCTGGAAAAGCTGGTGGCCAAGACATAAATCACATAGTGATCTTCTCTCTATGTGACAAAGTGAGGTTTATCTGAAGAAGGTAAGGTATGTTCAGCATTTGAGAATCATCCAACACAATTCACCACATTAGGAGTGTCAATTAAATCTCAATTAAAAAAAAAGAAAACTCATATGACTATCTTAATGGAAGACTAAAAATTATTTGCTATAATTTAATAACTATTCATGATCACAATCTACATTAAACACAAATAGAAGGTTAATACATCCAATCTGTGGCATCTACGAAAATCTACAGCTATTATCATACTTCACTGTAAAATATTGAGTGCTTCCCTCCTAGCCCTGGGTACCAGGCCAAGACGCCCACTCTCACCACTTACATGCAACATTGAACTGAAAGTCTTGGAGCAACAGGCACTGGGTGGGGGGAAGACACACACGTTACAGGGAAAGAATTCAAATTTTCTGCATTCTCGATGACACGATTTTAGGAATAGAAAAAGCTAAGGAATCTAAAAAGGAAAAATAGAATTGAGAAATGAATTTAGCACGGTCAACTTGAAAAACAATTGTGTGCCCATATTTAAAAACTCTCGATCTCTACTTTAATCATGTAGGCACACTAATTTATTTAGTGTAAATCTGAAATGAATCATAAATGAAGTTTTAAAAGCTAGTGCCATAAAAGCATATATATATATATATACATATATATATGACTGAAAATGGCACACTGTGTTAAGGATTTAACTATGCCTTGACAAGCAAAAAACAATTAATATGCACATATTCCTTTTAACAGGATAAGTATGTATATATATACTATATATACATATAGTATATATATATATATAATCTCCACGTAGGCAAAGAATTCTTAGGACACAAGAGTATCAATCCTAAAACAAAATATAATAAAATAAAACAAAATAAAGAGAAAAGATTGGCTCCAACAAATTGAAACAATTGTTTTAATACGACCATCAAATGGCATCTTTAAGTACATGCATAGGTAAGCTACGGACTGGGAGAAAAATCTTGCAACACATACCTGATAAAAGTCTTAAATCCTCAGTACAAAAGGGCACTTAAAAATCAGTGATGAAAAGACAAGCAACAGACACTTCCTGACAGCACTTTTGTGGAGACACCGAGTGAATTCCCAGGGCTTCAGAAAGGCCCTACGGCAAACAAAGAAAAGACTCAAAGCAAGTGCTGTAGGTGTGAGGCTATTCACAGGTCCCTACAGGTGTGGTTGAAATCCGAGGGTCAGAGGAAATGCCACCTGGAGCACCTAAAGCATCTTGGAAAGGCAAGGTCAACTCCTGTATAGACTCCCCTGGTGCTCAGGGAACTAAGCCAAACAAAAGTGCTGCCAGCATCTTCTCTAAGCTTTTGCATCTTCCTTAAGCATGTGGGGGCCTAACAAGGCAGAGGGAGGGGGAGAGCACAGTAGGAAGGGCAGGAGCTGGGCCAGGCCCCAGATCCCTGCCATCTACACCAGCAAAGGGAAAGGCTGGCCGCTCCTAAGGGGATCTGAAGCTGGAGTTCAAGGGGATGGGGAGGGAGCAAGGGAGGAGAAGTGAGAAGAAGAAGCAGAGAGAAAGTCAGAGAAATTCTCCCACCCAAAATAAGCCAGGAAAACAAACTCAAAAACCAATGAAGGAACAAGAATGTGCGTGACTCAGTTTCCCAGAGGTACTTGCATGAAAATCCCCAAGTGCTAAGGGAGGGACAGAAGAGAGGATTTGCAGAGATGCCTGGACCCTACCTCCTACAGGCCTTGGGACCTTACTTATATGTTACTTCATTGTGTTGAACCCTTGTTCCCGCCTCTGAAAACTGGGAATAAATAAAAATGTTTTCTTATTTTCCTCCTGGGGTAATATAAGTATCAAATGAGAGGAAACATCTATACTCTAAAAAGTATGGCTATTAATATGGCTAATAATGGCACAGTGTATCAAGGACTTAAATATGCCTTGACAAACAAAAAACAACTAATATAAACATATTCCTGCTAACAGGAGGATAAATATATTTTGGTTGACTTTTTTAGAAAAGGAAAACACAGGTATTGTAAAGTTTCATAGAATGAACTAGACTGGGTCAAAATGATCTCTGCTTTAGTAAAGCAAACTTCTCATTAAACAAAACAGGGGCACCTGGGAGGCTCAGTCAGTTGAGCGTCTGCCTTCGGCTCAGGTCATGATCCCAGGGTCCTGGGTTTGAGCCCCATGTTGGGCTCCCTGCTCAGCAAGGAGCCTGCTTCTCCCTCTCCCTCTGCCACCTCCCCCCTGCTCGTGCTCTCTCTTTCTTTCAAAGAAACAAAATCTTTAAAATAAGCAAACAAACAATAAACAAATTAAGATGACCACACCTAAGAGGGAGGGCCAGCAAAATTAGGAATATATGTAAAAACTGCCCATTCCATTGAAGTTATTTCTAACGAACAGTACAAAAATATTTTACATGAGCATATTTAGGGTGCTGTACACTATAAATTTAGGTTTAAAAAATAAAAGGGAGAAACAATGACTACAGAGATGGGGGATGGGTGTTCAGTGAGAAGTTAAAAGGTACGAATGTTTTCAGGAGGATAGAAATTAATATAGAAATATTTAGTAATTGGGGATCCCTGGGTTGCTCAGCAGTTTAGCGCCTGCCTTCGGCCCAGGGTGTGATCCTGGGGTCCCGGGATCGAGTCCCACATCGGGCTCCCTGCATGGAGCCTGCTTCTCCCTCAGCCTGTGTCTCTGCCTCTCTCTGTGTCTCATGAATAAATAAATAAAATCTTTAAAAAAAGAAATATTTAGTAATAACTGAAGTTTAATTAAAATATATGTAGATATTTAGTTTTAAATAAGGGCATTTACTAAAAGAATAGATGCACAGTAGGTTCCAAACAGCAGAGAATAAGGGAGTTACAGCCTGCTTTGTCTCTGAGGAAAAGAGAAAAAGCCGCAATCCCTCCAGTGTCTGAGGGTGGGGAGTCTGGGTGTGGGTCGGTTGGGGGGCTTCAGTTCAGGGTGTCCCAGGAAGGAGTCCCCAAGCCCCTGACTGCCATATCTCAAGGTTTGATGGGCGAGGGGTCCCTTCCAAGTTCATCACGTGGCTGTAGGCAGGACCCTTCACAGTGCCATGAAATCTGTGAGCCTCTCAAGGATTAGAGGAAAAGAGCTCTTCTCTTTTAGGGAGAAGCAAAGGAGTCTGGAAAGCACTAATGTGGGGAAGGGGGAGGGGAAGGCTGAGGGTGGGTCAAATTCAGAGTCTGGGGAAAGAGAGAAAGTTAGGTAAAGTTTGATTCAGAAGCATTTTATTCTTATGATCAGTGGGGACACCCATTTCAGGAATCATTTATGGGGTAAGTAATAGGAATCTGGAGGGTCTGTGTCTGGTTTTGTCACAGGTAAACAGGGCACATGAGTCTTATAGAAGTCACATGGGGGAGCGGCTTCTTGCAGTGAGCTGGTTCCTGGGGCACAAACAGCGCAGGTGGGGGTCCAGGGGGCAGAAGGCATCTCTTCTTTGACTGTCTCTGTTCTCTGGGATCGCAGGATCTGGTAAAATTCAACAATGTGATTGACGGAGCCATAGTATGGTCTCACGGAAAGCTAAAGTGTGAAATTGGCGTGGGACTTGCCAGGTGGTTAGAATTCCAATAGATGTAGACAGCCTGAGGTTTATATAACTCGGATGTGCTCAGCTGCTAGGAACAGAACATCCCAGGAACAGGGGCTTACGGAAGAGGACATGTCATGCCCTTCCCCAGCGGAAGCGCACGGATGACGCACAGTGCCAGGCTTGTGGGAGAAGCTGGGCTGTGCCAGGGCTCTGGGTCAGCTTCTGTCATCCACCTGGCCTTTTCCTTGACATTATAAGGAGGCCATTGCCGCTTAGGGCACCTGCCCTTATGCAAAAGTTTCTGAAGAAGGAGCAAGGGGGGGTCAGGCCAGAAAAGGGGGTTTTGCATTCATCAAAGAGAAAAAGCTATCACAGAAGAGGCATCACAGGCTGCCTTGTCACCCCTTGACCAGGATCCTGCCAAAGAGCCACCATTATTTTAGCTTCAAAGCAGGTGAGAAAAGTCAGCGTCAGATAAGGGAGATTAGGATTGCCCAAGCCTGGCCTAGACTCACGGTGACCCATCCCCTGAGTGGGAGAGGTGCCTCCCCCAGACTGAGGTTCTTACCATCTGAGAGACCCACAGGTTCCTGTTAGCAGGAGTAAAGGGGGTCAGGGGTGGCTACCAATGGCCAGGTGATATCAATGCCTGCCCCAGGGCATTCCA
Source organism: Vulpes vulpes (assembly GCF_048418805.1). Taxonomy (NCBI): domain Eukaryota; kingdom Metazoa; phylum Chordata; class Mammalia; order Carnivora; family Canidae; genus Vulpes; species Vulpes vulpes. The sequence continues at coordinate 3,110,055 of NC_132792.1, read as the reverse complement.
GATAGAGCCCTTCTGTGGAATCACAATCACCTGGAAGGCCCGCTCACAGGGATACAGACTCAATAGCTATGAGACAGGGTCCCAAGCCCTTGTAATCCTGAAATGCTCCCGGGAGATGCTGCTGATCCCCAAACTAATCTGTGAGAACCACTGCTATAGGCCAGGGTTGGGGCCTGAAATCTATTTCAAATCTAGAGGATAAGAAATGATTAGAAGTTGAATAGCTGGGGATCCCTGGGTGGCGCAGCGGTTTAGCGCCTGCCGTTGGCCCAGGGCGCGATCCTGGAGACCCGGGATCGAATCCCACATCGGGCTCCCGGTGCATGGAGCCTGCTTATGTCTCTGCCTCTCTCTCTCTCTCTCTGTGTGACTATCATAAATAAATAAATAAATAAATTAATTAATTAATTTAAAAAAATTGAACAGCTGGAACTGTTCCTGGGTTCCTTCACCCCACAGACTGGTGAGTCCGGGTGGCCAGCTGCGAAGTTTAGAATTTACACTCACTGGGGTCTAGACCATCTTCTCTGATAGAAACACATTATGGTGAGCCACAGACTAATTTTTAATTCTTTTGTAGCCACATAAAAAAAAAAAAGTAAAAAATAATAAAAGTTGAAGTTAATTTTAGTGATACATTTTACGAAAACATTTTAAACGTGTACTTAATATAAAATTATTAGTGAGCTATTTTACATGTTTTAAGTCTTTAAAATCTGGTGTGTATGTCACAGCACATTTCACTTCCTACGAGCAATATTCCAAGTGTCGACAGTTACACGTAGCTAGTTGCTACCATACAAAACAAGATGTATTCAATCTGTGACTTTATGTAGGTTTTTCTTCACCACCCCCATCACTACTGTCCCCAGGGTTAGAGGCAGAGAGGTTAATAGTAACCTTTGTGGCGGCTTTGGCTGGAGGGGTTGAGCCCTGGGAGTGACAGTCTGGGGATGCAGGAGATCATTAGCTTCCTCAGGTAAACTCCTGACATTTCCGTTACATTACCTCTCACATTAATGCTGTTAGTTTGGCCCTGTTAAAGTGTTACTCATCTCAAATCTGTAAAAAAAAAAAAAAAAAAAAAAAAGACTACCCAAATAAGAACAAATAGAAGCTATCTATACAGAATCTTCTATAGCAAAAAGTTTGGCCACTATCACTTCTGTTTGGCAGACTCACAGGCAGGCAGAAGGGGTGGGAAAGTTTTATGTGTCATTATTGGCTTTTGGTGGCATGGAAGCTGGCAGGTTAACTAGAAATGGCCCCTTTGTGTGGTTGGGTTAGATGCATGTTTGGCTGGTCTTGAGTTAGTAGTAAGGGTAAAAAATAATAATAATAAGAGAAGCTGGCAATTGTTGCCCAAGTCCTGACTATTCTGGAAGGATTGCCATGGAGGTGGTTTGGCTTCCTACCTGGGTGCTACAGAGGTTGTGGGACAGATTTCTCTTGTGATAGGTGATCTGGCCACTGTCTATTAGTATATTTCATTTCTCTGCTGGAAAACAAAACCTTGGTTCCATTGCAGCCAATTATCACTGAAATGTTGAAACTCAGTTGTCAAAATGTTTTCTTCCTGGAAGCTTTGAGGTTCTAGGCATTTTTACTTCCTGATTTTTTTTTAAGCCACTGCCTAAAGGGGAACCATGGTGTAATGAGAGGGGCCTGACTACTAGGCCCAGCTCTGCTATAATGAAGATGTGGACCTCAGGGAAGTCAGTTCACCCTCAGGTCCTCAATTTCCTCATCTGTAAAATGAAATAAAATTATTGTTGCTCTGCATTCCCCAAAACGAGAGAACTTTTTTGTCTGTCAGGCTGGACATTTTCTGTCATCGCTACAGACATAACGATGAATGATACATAAGCCTGCTTTCAAGGAGTTCCTAAATCTAAAAACCTAACTAGACCTGGGAGCTCAGATAACAGCGATGTTGATCTTGATGATGATGATCATGCTAATGGGGATGATTATCATCATGGGGATGATGATGGTGTTGATGATGTTAATGGTGGTGATGGTGATGAAGAGGATGGTGATGGAGATGATGGTGGTGATGGTATTAATGGTGGTGATAATGGTGTGGATGATGATGGGGTGGTGAGGATGGGATGATATTGGTGATGATGATGGTATGGTGCTAGTGATGATGATGGGGATGAAGATGGTGTTGATGAAGAAGATGGTGGTGATGATGAAGATGGGGATGATGAGGAATGTGATAACAGTATTGTTCATGGTAGTGATGGTGCTGCTGCTACTGCTGCTAATGGGGATGATCTCTTTTTTTTAATAATAAATTTATTTTTTATTGGTGTTCAATTTGCCAACATACAGAATAACACCCAGTGCTCATCCCGTCAAGTGCTCCCCTCAGTGTCCATCACCCATTCACCCCCACCCCCCGCCCTCCTCCCCTTCCACCACCCCTAGTTCGTTTCTCAGAGTTAGGAGTCTTTCATGTTCTGTCTCCCTTTCTGATATTTCCCACTCATTTTTTTCTCCCTTCCCTTCTATTCCCTTTCACTATTATTTATATTCCCCAAATGAATGAGAACATATAATGTTTGTCCTTCTCCAATTGAGTCATTTCACTCAGCATAATACCCTCCAGTTCCAGGGATGATGATCTCTTGATAACGACGATGGTGATATTGGTGATGATAGTGGTTAGGTACTGAGCACAGCTTCTGTGCTAGATATTGTGCCTAGATATTGAAATGCTTTGCTGTATTTAGTCCTCACAACTCTTGGAGCAGCTATTAAGATTATCTGCATGTTTAGGAAGAGGTAATTGAGGTTTAAAAAGATTAAGTAAATTGCTCAAAATCACTTTGCTAGCCAGTGTTAACCGGTGGTGATAATAGTGAAATCTGGATTTCAATGTGAGTGAGCACTTTTGCTCCATGGTTCTAATAACAACTTTGCTCACCTACCTCATTCCATGCTGTGTTGTTTTCCAAAATGTGATGTCCTTTGACAAAAGTATGTGGAATGTGGAAACAGAAGGAAGTGTGCATTCTATAGGCCAGATGAGTCTGAAGAAACTTCACAGAGATGTGCATTTAACATAAACTTTAATGATCAAGAGAAATTGGAATTGAAAAGGTCATTCCCAGAAGATCCAATAGGAAATATACTACTGTTGAGGGGTCATGGTGCTAACTGGGACATTTCAAACATATTATGGCTGAGCTGGGAAATAAAGATGGGAAGATTATTTGGGGCCAGGTAGGTATGAGCACTGAGTTCTGTGAAGAAACTTGGAGTCTATTGCGTCTTTCATTTGTTGGGTTAGGTTTGAGGTTGTGTCTAGTGCATAATAAGAATTAAAAACGCCTTGATTTATGACTTTAGACACCAACTGACCTGCTGCTCTGGTGCTCGGCTGGAAACAGCACCACACAGCTTTGCAGTGTTGCTTTGCCTACTTCTTTCTCCAGCATGAGGTGAATATTAATTGTCCTGATTTTTTTTTTTTTTTTTGAGGCTCTCAAGCTCTCACCTCACAGTTGCTTTTGTGAGAAGCGATCTGACTCTATAAGAACATGAAGTAAGGACCATGACAGTCCAACCCCATGCAGGGAAAAGTGGCATTTCTCCAACTGAAGCAACAAAGTCTGTAGAAATTCTTCTTCTACGTCCAATTACTACATCCAATTAATCCCCATAACTAAGCTGAACACGTCCTTTCTCATTCTGTCTCAGAGGACTCATTTGAGTTGCTTTGATGAATTAAAATTTTTTCCCCAAGACATGAGGATAAGAAATTCTCTACATGTGCACTATCATGTAGTAGAACAAAGTTTAGTCTGCCCTAAAAATGTTTAATTTGGCCTACTCTTTGGGTCTAGAAATGACTTACATCTATTAAAGGATAGTTTCCAATCTTCAAAATTTTTGAATCTAATCTAAGCCAGGGCATTCTGTTACATTTGTAACCTTCAAAAATGGTTTGAGGGGAAAAAAATAAAGTTTTGTATTACATGCATGGGTGCTATATTCTGGATGTTTGGGTCTGATTTGGGGTGTGGGTGTACATACCGCCGTCTCAGTAACTGTTTGCTCTTCACTGTGGCTGAGGTCGAGGGCATTCTTCCTAGGTGACCACTGGGGGGGTGACCACATGCTGCCTCCTCTTAGGGTTATTCCCTCTCCGACCTGAGAGTACAGGAAGTCCTGAGAGAAAGGAGGTACTCTCATTCCTGCATCCTATATCTGGTCCTGGGATGCGATACTGGGAAGGAAGACAGAAAAGAAAGGGAAGAAAGGGGACAAAGATGAGAAGAGAAGAACAAGAGAGATGACAAGATAGAAATAAGTAGGAGATGGAAGTGAGAGTGGGGGTGTGGAGGGTGTGACCTGGGACCTCCGGCAGGTTGTCTTAGTGTCTTAGAATCTCCCACTGTTTGAATTCAAAACTTACGAGGCCCCCTTACCAATTTGAATTCTTTTCTATAATTTTAAGAGTCAAAACTCCCACTATATTGTAAGACCCACTTTCCTATGGACCCAAGAGTGCCAGAGAACAATACTAATAATTAACATCCAGTCTATGCACATGAATCCCTGTGTGTGCAACACTATGCTTTTCAAAGAATGGTCACCTCTTTTCCTGTAAAAGCGTGGGCTCTAACTTCTTTCTAAAGTTCTTTCCAAATATCAATGTTCAGAGCAACTTCCAAATAGAAGTATTCCTATTCCCTCTGAGAAAATTTTAGGTGAGCAAACTGAAGATCAGAGAGGTTCTGTGACTTGCTCAGAGTCCCAGAGCTGGCGAGTGGCAGACCTGGGACCTTACCGTCATATTCCTTTCATTAAAGATGATGACATTCAACCTAGGGAGGGGCATAGGAGGCCTGCCTTCATACCCCTCACCTCAGGTCCGCTTGTCCATCAAGTGTCCTGGTCCTTTCTCACAGTCAATGTGCCAGGAACTGGAATGTGAACCATGCTGTCAGAAACTGGCATTATTTAACCAAATTGTGGTAACACATCTGTGCATATTGAAAGTGTGCTCAGTGGGACTGCCTTACTGGTGTTTCCTGGACCAGACACCTTGTCTCAGGGAACAAATAGCCAAATAGAGACAGTGGCTCTGCCTCTGGACCATAATCTTGAGCCTTTCTCCACCCTCCCATTCTATAAATGGAGAAATTGAGGCCCAGAGAAATGAAAGAGCCTGATATGGTCATTCAGAGCCTACTGCCAGAGCTGAGACCACAGGTAGGAGCTGGTGGTACAAGGTAACAAGTCTCAAATGCATTTGTAAGTCTACTCAGAACATTCACTAAAAATCTAGTCAATAATTGTTAAGTCACCTCCTCTTCCACGTCTGGGCCATGGAAGACCAGGAAGATCTCCACAAGCTTCATATTTGCAGATTTCTACCCCTTGGTGAGGAAAGATGGCACCCAAAAGCAGGTACTTCCTGAGACTGTCACAAATCAAAAGTCAGTGGAGTTTTCTTTGTGTGTATGCTTACTGAGTAATTATCCCATGATCACCTGTAAAGCGAGGTTAGTGATTCCTACCACGCAGAGTGTTTTGTAGACCACTACGATAAACGCACTTAGAAGCCAGGTGCCATCGTTCATGTATATATACATAGGTAGAAAATGTACTTACTGTGCAAAAGCTTCATCAAGGTAAGAAGCTTCTGCACAGCAAAAGATACAGTCAACAAAACTAAAAGACAACCTACAGAGTGGGAGAAGATATTTGCAAATGACCTATCAGATAAAGGGGTATTCGAGATCTATAAAGAACTTAAAAACTCAACACCAAAGAAACAAACAATCCAATCATGAAATGGGCAAAAGACATGAACAGAATCTCACAGAGGAAGACATAGACATGGCCAACACGCACATGAGGAAATGCTCTGCATCACTTGCCATCAGGACAATACAAATCAAAACCGCAATGAGATACCACCTCAGACCAGTGAGAATGGGGAAAATTAACAAGGCAGGAAACCACAAATGTTGGAGAGGATGTGGAGAAAGGAGAAACTCCTGCACTGTTGGTGGGAATGTGAACTGGTGCAGCCACTCTGGAAAACTGTGTGGAGGTTCCTCAAAGAGTTAAAAATAGATCTGCCCTACGACCCAGCAATTGCACTGCTGGGGATTTACCCCAAAGATTCAGATGCAGTGAAACGCCAGGACACCTGCACCCCGATGTTTCTAGCAGCAATGGCCACAATAGCCAAACTGTGGAAGGAGCCTTGGTGTCCATCAAAAGATGATGGATAAAGAAGCTGTGGTCTCTGTATACAATGGAATATTACTCAGCCATTAGAAACGACAAATACCCACCATTTGCTTCGACGTGGATGGCACTGGAGGGTATTATGCTGAGTGAAATAAGTCAATCGGAGAAAGACAAACATTATATGGTCTCATTCATTTGGGGAATATAAAAATAGTGAAAGGGAATAAAGGGGAAAGAAGGAAAAATGAGTGGGAAATATCAGGGAGGGAGACAGAACATGAGAGACTCCTAACTCTGGGAAACGAACTAGGGGTGGTGGAAGGGGAGGTGGGCGGGGGGTGGGGGTGACTGGGTGATGAACACTGAGAGGCGCACTTGATTGGATGAGCACTGGGTGTTATTCTATATGTTGGCAAATTGAACACCAATAAAAAATAAATTTGTAAAAAAAAACAAAATGTACTTACTAAATCCCGATCTAAAACCTTTTGAGGAAGTCATAGCTGCGTTCATTTTGCAGATAAAAAGCTAAGAAATCCTTTTAGAAAATGATAATAATAACAAAAACAACAGTAGTATTCACTGATGGCCCTGGATGAGAACCCAGTTGGTGCCAGTGCAATAAATCATAATGAAAACAGACTAGGAACCTGATGCCCACGTACCTCTGTGTGGCGCAGTCTGCTCTGAAGGTGGAACAAGGAGACAGTCCTCGGCACCCACTGGACTCGATGACCTGCAGCAGTGAGGGGCTCTGCTTCTTGGATGTGGGGTCTGTGAGGAGAGGGACAGGGTACCCTGTGGATGACACTTAGTAGGGACAAAGGATAAGAAGTGAAGGAAGGCATGAAGGTCCTTTACCATTGCCCACCCCAGAGCCCCAGGATAGGAGAGAGAGAGGGGCAGGGACAGGGCTTTGGGGCTGGAGCCCATCTCAGAAAAATCCCCATTGTTTCCTGGAAGGTGATGGTTCAGTGACCTGGGCCTGACAAGGCCCCAAAGCAGCCTTTCTAAGGAAAAAATAGTCCACATAAGGATGCATCCTTATCCTGCTGCAGGAGGAATGAGAGGGAAGGGAGAAAGAGAAGGGGAGGGGGGAGGAAGGGAAGGGAGGAGAGAGGAGGGGAGAGGGAGGGAGGTGAGAGGAAAGGAGGGGAGAAAAGGGAAGGAGGGATGTCTGGGGGCTGGCTAGGTGCCTGTGCCCAGGGTGAGTGACCTTGGATGTTGGCATGGGGGGGGGGAGTGGGGAAGGAGAGGAAGACTCAGAGATGAAAGGCACAGATGCTCTCATCCTCTTGTCCATTCTGCTCTAATTTCAAGGTGACAATGGAACCCCTTGGAGGTGAAGGCACTTTCTCAAAGCGATAATTCTCCTTTGTATTCTGGACCATGGCCTTGGCCAGGGTGGTGGGGAGAGAAGGAGGGGTGGAAGAAGGAGCTCTCAGAAGCCACACTTGCTCCCAGGTCAGAGAATCCTTAGAGCCCATCCCAAGGGACAGTGGCCACACAGTCCGTAATAACAGGCTGTGTCCTTGGCGCGTGCCAAGAGAGCAGATCTCAGATGTCCACATGCAAACACACAGAGGCAGCCCCGGGAGGTGATGGCCATCTTAATTAGCTCGATGGAGGTGACCATTTCACAATACGTAGGTGTATGAAAGCCTCACATTGTGCACCTGAAATAAAGACAATTTTTGTCAATCACACCTCAATAGAGCCAGAAAGAATAAGCGTAGGGTCCTGGTGGAGTGTCCTCCCTCGCTCCCTCCCTTCCTAAGCTTCTCTTCTTCCTTCAGGATTCCTGCTCTTTCTCCCCCAGGCAGCCAGTCCCCTTGGATGCCAGCCCTCCACTGCACCAGTCCTAGGAAGATTCCCACAAACACAGTATGGCTTTTTCCTTAAGAGCTGCAAGTGTGTTTGAGTAACAGTGGAGGCATTTCTGGGGATGTGTGCGTGTTAACAGGGGAGAAGGAAAGCACCTGAAGGCCAAGACAGAAGCCTTAAGGACTCAGCAAAACTCAGAAATTGCCAAGGGGAGGAGGGCGGGGGGTGGGGGTGAGTGGGTGATGGGCACTGAGGGGGACACTTGACGGGATGAGCACAGGGTGTTATTCTGTATGTTGGTAAATTGAACACCAATAATAAAAAAATTATTAAAAAAAATAAAAATAAAAAAAAGAAATTGCCAAGAGCTCTTAAAACATTAATAGTCTTCTTTCTTTCTTTCTTCTTCTTCTTCTTTTTCTTCTTCTTCTTCTTCTTCTTCTTCTTCTTCTTATTCTCCTTCTCCTTCTCCTTCTCCTTCTCCTTCTCCTTCTTCTCATTCTTCTTGTTCTTCTTCTTCTTGTTGTTGTTCTTCTTCTTTTTCCTCCTCCTTCTCTTCCTCCTCCTCCTCCTTCACTCTTTTTTTGGTACTATTTGGTCCCCCTTTCCCCATCCAACAAAAAGGAAAAGGGAGCACCATTATCTGACCAACATCATCTTAGTCAAACTCCACAAAAATCCCCCCAGAGGAAGTAGTAATGGCCACAGATTTGTAAGAAGGAGAGATGCTCAGAAATGGGTGGTTGATGGAAGACAGGTGGACAGATGGATGATGTGGTGGGAAGGCAGCAGGGGAGGGCAGGGCTGAGCCCTGTAGCCCTTCTGGCTGGGTCCTAAACACAGGCTCTCTGCTGTATCATGATTTCTCCAAATATGCCTGCTAACAGAAATCCACTGAAGCACTAATGAAGGTTCTAGATTCCAGGGTCTCTCCTCTGGGGATTCCGATTCAAGTTCGGAAGCACTGCACTAAACCGCATCAGGAGAGCACTGTGCAAAACAAAATCCCAGAATCAGAGGCTGGCCCCGCAGGAAGGCCAGGGAGGGAGCAGGCCTGGAGGTTCCCTCCACAGGCCCCTCACGGCTTTTGGTGAGCAGCAGGGGGCAGCAAAGAGCTTCCACGCTTGGGCTCCACTGAGGCCACAGTAGGATCCTGCAGGAGGGATCACTGGGTGATTTCTGGGGGCGCAATGGGGCATCAGTGGCAGGGTCTGGGGCCAGTTGGTAGGCAGGGTGCAGATCCGGAAGGATAACCTGCGCCTCGCTGCAACAGAAGGTGGGGAATTCCTGAACAGGTTCAGCTGGGGGAAGTGATAACTCTCCTTTGTTTTTTTTTGTTTTTGTTTTTGTTTTTTTTTTTAATTAATTTTTATTGGTGTTCAATTTACCAACATACAGAAAAACACCCAGTGCTCATCCCGTCAAGTGTCCACCTCAGTGCCCGTCACCCATTCCCCTCCAACACCCGCCCTCCTCCCCCCTTCCACCACCCCTAGTTCGTTTCCCCGAGTTAGGAGTCTTTATGTTCTGTCTCCTTTGTTTCGGGAAGTTCATTTTGGCAGCAGCCAGGCAGGTTCTGGTGGTGGCAGGTAGGGGAGACTTAGAGCGTGGGTCTTCGCCTCTTACTGCACATGCGGCGTCGGGCAAGCCACCGAACCCCCAAGCCGGTGTGAAACCCCAGTTTGATGTGTGAAGTGGGGCAAGATAGCATCCACTTCATGGGTTGTTACTAAGTGAGTTAATCCTCCTGGAGTGCGCTGTAGTGTGTCTGCCAAAAGCTTAACGACTGGCCCAATGTCAACGATTCGTGGTGTCTTCATTGCACCTGCGGGGACATTTGTGGTCTCGTTGACAGCACGTGGTGGGAGGCCAGGAGGGTGGTGGGACCATTTCCGCAGACCAGACAGGAAATGAGGAGGAGCAGATGTGCTGGGAGATGAGCCTGGGCCCTGAGATCATGACCTGAGCCGCAATCAAGAGTCAGACACTCAACCATCTGAGCCACCCTGGTGTCCCTCGGAATATATTCTTGAAAACAGCTTTACTGAGGTATAATTGATGCACAGCACACTGTACATATTTATTGTTACAGTTTGATGAGTTTGGACACCTGCATACACCTGTGAAGCCATCACCACAATCAAGGTGATAAGCGTAACTGACACCTCCCAAAGTTTCTTCCTGTCCCTTTGTTTTCCTTTTTTTTTGTTTGTTTTTGGCATAAGTACCCTGAAGTTGAGACCCATGCACTTGACAAGTTTGTTCAAGTGCACAATACACTCTGACAATGGGCATAGGGTTGTACTATGGATCTCTAGAATGTATTCATCTGGCATAAGGGAAACTTCAGCCTATCAAGGTTGTGGGGAGGGGAAAGACCAGAAGAAGGGAGGGGTGGTGATGAAAGCCTGCTGCTGGGAAGGTAAAGGCCTCTGTAGGTCTGGAGACAGGGATGATGTCACCCCGGGGAGGAAACCAGGCGGCCTTGCTAAGCATCGCTTCAGTATTGGGATGCATGAGGTTCGGTGATGAGTGGGGAAAAACTCAAGGTGAAGAAGAGGGCATCCTGTCGGCCTCCAGGGAGGTCAAAGGCTTGCTTATCTGGAGGATCTCAGAGCTGGGGAGTGGTGGGGAGAGAATGAGGTCAGAGGTGGGAGGGTCTCTCGTTTGGCTATATCTGTGTGTGTGCGGTTTAGACCGTTTCTTCAAGGCAGTGTTTGTGTTCCTGAATGTTTATTAGATGTCTCAAATGTATAGAAGATTACAAAAAGCAATACCATGTATTCAGTAACAAATTTTGCTGCTGATATTTGGCCGTTCTTTTTTTGTTAAGATTTTATTATATATTTATTTTATTTTAGAGAGAGGGAACAAGTAGGGGGAGAGACAGAGGGAAAGGGGGAGAGAGAATCTTAAGCAGACTCCACGTGGAGCACAGACCCTGATATGGGGCTCAATCACAACCTTGAGATCATGATCTGAGCCAAAACCAAGAGTCGGATGCTTAACCAATGGGGTTACCCAGGCACCCTGATATTTGACCATTCTGTTTCAGGTTTCTTCTTTTAAAAAAAATTTAAAGATTTTATTTATTTATTAAAGAGAGAGAGAGCAGGAGTGGGGGGAAGGGCAGAGGAAGAGGGGGAAGCAGGCTCCCTGCTAAGCAGAGAGAGCCAGATGTGGGGCTTGATCCCAGGACCCTGAGACCATGACCTGAGCTGAAGGCAGACACTGAACTGACTGAGCCACCCAAGCACCCCCTAGATTTATTCTTCTTAAAACACACACACACAAGTTGGCAGAGAGATCACAACCCTCCATGGGCCACCTTCAGAGTCCTCAGGACTTCCTACCTTTAAAGAACCATATTATCCCCAGTGGCCTACCATCCACATGGGTGTTCTTATACTGATTTTTAAATAATTGACGTGTTTAAAGTCTGTAAATGTGACCTATTAAAGTTTTGTTCTGTGACTCCTATTTTATCTCTAAGAAAGTTCATTTTATTTGAGGGAGAGCAGAATCCATCACCCCAAAATATGCCTCGTTGGCATAAGGATTATTTTAGGCTGATCATTTTTAAGAAACAGCTTCTCTGTTTTTTAAGTTACAGGAGAAGCTTTGAAAGCCGAGGGCAAGTTACCTTTTCATAAGAGACTTTTGCACATACCAGGGAGGTCTCCATTTGTGAGAGTATCTCCCTCTACATACCAGGAAGAGGATGACCAAATCTCCGGAAACCCTTATCAAAGGAGAAGGCACAGACATACACCTGCAGGATAGCCATACCCTTCCTCACTATTTTGCCTGGAAACCTCCCATAACTGATGACCACCCCCCCGCCAACATCTTTCATCTTTAGTGGAAGATGGTATTTAAGGTGGTGGCTTCAGCCATCTGGGGATTTACTGTTTCCCTGAGTCTCTCCTCTGTGGACAGGAGGTGTACATGTTATTAAACTTCTGTTTGCTTTTCTCCTATTATTGTCTTTTATTACAGGGGGAGGGAGGGTGTCTTAGCCAAGAACCTAGAAGGGTGGAGGTAAAATTACTTTTCCTCCCCACATGCTCCTATTTTAGAGAGAGCTGTCTTGCATGAATATGTGTTTGTTAATCCTTTTCGTTTCCCATGTGAAGTTGCTCACTCCTTTCCTCTCCTTTAACATGCAAATGTGTTGAATCTCATTGCTAGATTTTCTGAAATTGAGCCATCTTTTTCTTCTTTTTGCAGAAATATGTTTCCATTTCAAACAGTCGCTTTTAAAGGCCAATGACCTTAATGCACTCTGATGGAGCTTTCTGCTGCAGTCGACCAATAGCCATAATTTGTAAGAGCTGCCACGTGTCTTTAGGATAAGACAACATTCCTAAATATCTAATTCTCATTTATAATCCCTCAGTGGCTCTATTTAGCTCACTGAGCTTCAGGCTCCTCTGAGTGCCTCCGTCGTGGCCTTCACATTTCATGATCCCCTTTTCAAATTTATCTCCTTATGTCTGGCTTCTGTCCCAAACCTCTCCTATCCAGCCCATCATCAGAGCTTGACAGTTGTCATCTTTAAGTGTGTCTTGAATCCAGTCCCTACTTCCTATATTGAGAAACCTTTCTTTAGCTCAGGCCTCTGAGCCTTGCACATCGGGAATCAAGAATAACTATTGTCAGGCGTAGACAGGGCTCTGTCACAGAATTGCTCGAAATCCTGGGATGGATCCCCTGCCCCATAAAATGAAGGCCAAACTCTTTAATACCACATGACCATGTTCCTGTCTGCTGGACACAATTCCCTGAAAAGAGCAGAGGACAATCTGCAGCACACACCTGTGTGCATACCTGTGGCTGCATTTTGAAGCCCCTTCTCAAAGGGAGTCCCTCCTCTGTGAAGGGAGTCTGCGTTTGTGAGCTGACTTCTACATGGGGATCAGATTGGGAAAAAGGCCATGTGTCCCCGCCATGGTGACTCAAGTCAAGTGCATGTCTGCTGGGTCTGGAATTCTCCTGAGCGTATATTTTCAGGAGTGCTACATGTGTATCTAAATCCAGGTATCCCTGTGATCAAGTTGCCGTCACCGCCAGGTTCCACCTGTGAAAATAGGCCCATCTGTCTCTCCTCCCCATGCTTATGGTGCTGGCATCTTCTTCACATCTGGGGACCGAGGCCCTGCCACCCAGTCTGTCACTCCCCATCCCTCATTCCTTTGAAATTGGGAGCCCGATTTCAAGGCAATGCCTCTCACCATCATTCCCATCACCATAGAGCTGTTCAGAAATGCTGGCACCTCTCACCTGAGGCAATTCTGAGTGTCTCCCTGTGGGCACTGTCCTCCAGGACCTTTGGGAGGAGGCATGGTTACAAAGTATAGAAGCAAGTTGCATATAATAGACTCACTGCAATCTCATCTAACTGGCCCCAGGGCCTCTGGGGCTCCATCAGGGGTGCCCCTGCCCACTGATCTCTAAGGGTGTTTGCTGATGTTGAGCACAGTGCTCATTTATCTAACCAAGCACAGAGTAACTGCCATACCCAATGTATTAAACCCCCATCCTGCATGAGTGCCTCTGTCTGTTCAAGCTGCTATTGCAAAACACCACAGACTGACTGGCTCATCAACTCCAGCTCTGTTGGCTGGAAGGGGGTTGAGGGCAGCATGGGCAGGTGAGTGACTCTTCCAAGTTGCAAACTTCTCACTGTGTCCTCACACACTGGAAGGAGTAAGGGTGGTCTCTGGGCTTTTTTATGAGGGCACTAAGGACTTTCATGAAGCCTCTGCACCTGTGACCTTGCCACCTGCCAAAGGGCTCCAGATCACCTCACCATGGAGGCTAGGCTTCATTATATGAATGCTATGGGACCCAGATGCTCAGACCACAGCAGCCCCACATCACTGCATTTGGCACAATCCAGCGTTCTAGTCATCCCCCGTGATCCAATGCCCTAAGAACACTCTCCTGCCTCAGACTGCATCAGCACCAGTCCAGCTCTGGGTCAGACAGCGTACAAGGGTGCACCTCCTCCTGCAGCTGGGCCTCCTTTTCCCCACTTTGGCCCCACCACAGTAAAGTTCTTTTTATCAGCCCAGAGGCAAAGGGTGCTGGCGGCTGTCTGGAGGACAGTTGGCATCCCCTATGAATCCACCACTTTTTGTGAAGCCATCCAGAGTTTGTTTTGTTTTTTTGGTTTTGGGTTTTTGGTTTCTTGGTAAATGCATTTGTAGATGCAGGGAGAGGCAGCTCCTGCACACGTGACAGAGGACTGCTTTCACTGCAAGCAATGTTCAGAGGAATGAGAGCTCAGTGTTCTCAGCCTCACATGAGCCTGTGTGAATGTACCATCCCCTGGGGCGGCCCTCTCTTGTCATCCATTCTGAATCCTCTAACTAATTGAATTATCATGCAATCGTCACTCTGAATCAGTGGCCCTTACGGACTCTGGGCTTGACCTGCTGCTGTTGGGATAAGGGGTTACTTTGCAATTGCCATGGAGACTTTCTGGTTTTCTACCCCACACAGTTGAGAACTCAAGGCTTTAAGTCTGTCATTTTTCTAGAAAGGCTCTCTAGGCCAGCCCGAATCTGCCAGCCCTTTTCAATCTTTCCAAACACCACTGTCAGCTCAGTCACCGAGTGTTCTGGTCACTTACTGCATCCGTATCTTGCCCTCCACCTGCGTGCATCATGGCAGGGGCAGAGGAAGTCCGCTGCACACATCCCATCACCGTCCCACGGCTGCAAAGATTATACGTTCCTGCGTTAAATAAGTCATCAATGCAATCTCGCGGTGCAATTCCAGAATGGTCTGTTTCCTGGGGCCACTTCTGGTTGCAATAACTGGATTGTTCAGGGTACTGCATACCCACGAGGTGCATGAAGGTATTATGAACTATTCTCAGAGTTTTTCCAACAGAGGACAACCTCGTGCTTAGCGAAGCTCTCACATTACAGTCAAATGTCAGCTCCTTGAGAAAAGGACTTTCTGCAGGTGTTTTAAAATCTCATCTTCCTGGGGTATAAGCAGTGCCCTTGCACGCAGCAAGAGCTCAGGTGATGTTTGATAAGGAGTGAGGAGATGACATAGGAGCCCAAGCAACAGAAACAACTCCAAATCAGAATGCCACAAAACATTTTATGATCACAGATCTAGTAACTAAAGAACATTATAAAAATAAGCTTTCTTTTATTTGAGCATAAAATTGACCCCAAAGTACCCAAATGAAAAAAAAAAAAAACTTGTATGAATTTTCACAAAGTAAAAATGGCCTGTGTAATCACCATCTAGGTCAAGGAGAAAAATAAAGTAATAGCAACCCCTCAAAGCCCTCAGGGGGTCCCCTCAGTCACAATACCCATCCCCAGTGGTAACCACAGCCCCGACTTCTACTACCAAAGGTGAATTCTCCTGTACTTGAAATACACATGCACACTCACACACATGCATAATCGCACAAGCACATTTTCACACACACGCGCATAATGCACACGTGCACATATAATACACATGCACCTAAGCTGACATGATCCCCACACACAATACATGTGCATACAAACTGACCTAACACATATACACACATACACACATGCACACACATACACAGTACCACATGCACACAGGCTGACACGATACACAAACACACCCACACAGACACGCAATATAGCGTGTGCCCCAGCGCGTCTGGGTTGCTTCACTCAATACGATCTTTGTGAGATTTATCTATGCCGTTGTGCATGAGAGTATTTAGTTCTTTCTCATTGTTTCATGTTCCACTGTGTGAATATTCTCCGTTTATTTATTCATTTCTCCACAATAAGAACACTGTTTTGTTGTGATGGTGCCACCATGGTAAATCCCACACATGGCTTCGGTGGATGAATGCTCTCATTACTAAGAATAGAATTTCTGGGAAATGAAGTATTCATTTGTTTGGTTTTTATAGATGTTGCCAACCAGTTTTACACAGTGCTTGTGGCAATTTATGCTCCTGCCGGTTTAACATGAGCCTTTGAAGATGACACATTCTCACCAGCACTGAATATTGCCATTTTTACTCTAGCTTTCTGGACATCGGAGGGCCTTTACTGGGATCTCATTGTAGTTTGGCTTCACAGGAGTAAAGAGGCTGAACACATTTTCATGTATATATGTTGGCCTTTGGGATAAAATTTTTTTGCTGACTGATTTTTCAGTCTCTTGCCCATTTTTCTGTTGAGTTTTTTCTTTTTCTTACTGATTTAAAAGATTTATTTATTCTGGATAGGAGTCCTTCATCAGATATAATCATCTTCTCTTACTTATGGCCCACATACTTGTCTCACTGGTATGTTTTGATGAATAGAAATTCTTAATTATATCCCAGACAAATTATCTTTTCAAAAATACTTAACGATGAGTGTATGTTTTCCCTACTTAAAATATCTTTGCCTACACCTGGCATTAAGCCACTCTTCAGTGTTACTTTTTAGAATTTATAACAATATTCCTTTTACATTTAGATCTGTAATCTATCTGAAATGAATTTTATGTATACAAGGAAAAAAGGAATCAATATTCATATCTGAAAAATATGGATATCCAATTGATCCAGAATAATTGTTTCTTTATTGCATTTATGTGCATGTTTGTGTTAGTGGAAATTTTATTCTATTCCATCCCTGTATTTGCCTGTTTTTGACATTACTCATTATTGTACTGTCTTAATTATTTAACTTCATATAAATTTTAATATCTGATAATGGAAAATCTCTATGTTTGCTCTACTTCTTTAACATTGTCTTGGTTGTTTTGGGGCATTTGTATTTGCATAAAAATGACTCAGATAAATGAAGCAATACCCAACCCTGTTTTGAAAGTTTTTATTTATTTATTTGAGATATATACATAGAGAGAACACGAGCAGGGTGAGGAGCAGAGGGAGAAGCAGACTCCCCACTGAGCAGGGAGCCGAGTGCAGGGCTCAATCCTGGGACTCCAGGATCATGACCTGAGCCAAAGCCACCCAGGTGTCCCATTCAATCCAGTTTTGAATTTACCTCATTTTAATTTTGTTTTTTCTATGATTTTTGTCTCCCAAGTCTAATATTCTGGGTAGATTATCTATGCCAACCACCCCCCAACATACACACACACACACACACACACACACACACACACATCCAGTGCATTGTACTTTCTGATACATGTGCCCTTTTGTGGTCTCTTTTCACATTGACCTTTGTCCTGGCTTGGTCATGTGACTAACTTTTGGCTCATGAAACACTAGCAAACATCATGGGAACTGAGGCTTGGTCTTAAAGAATACTCACTTTTGAATGCTTCCTTTCAGATCCTAGACTTCATGCTGTGAGAAACTCAACCTAGCTCCCTGGAGAGGCTACATAGAGAATCAAAGACCTGACTGAGGTCCCAGCCAACAACCAGCACTAACTGGCCACCTAGCCTTCCAGAAAATGGATCCTCCAGCCCTCTCTGAGCTTCTCTAGCTGGAGCCATGTGCCCAATTGCAGGATCTTGAGATAATAAACTATTTGGGTTAGATTAAACCTCTAAATTTGGGGGTAGTTTTCTATACATTCATGGAATGTATGTCTATATATAACATATGTGTGTACACATGTATATATTTGAGATGGTTTATTACACATCCACAGAATTGTGAAATGAAGTCTATATATAGATAT
Source organism: Vulpes vulpes (assembly GCF_048418805.1). Lineage (NCBI taxonomy): Eukaryota > Metazoa > Chordata > Mammalia > Carnivora > Canidae > Vulpes > Vulpes vulpes. The sequence continues at coordinate 3,092,347 of NC_132792.1, read as the reverse complement.
ATAGATATGTACGTCTACAATTCTAGTGATTCTTGGAGGGAATGTTGGTCTAACACTTTTGCAGTTCAGTAAGAGAGGTGAAAATGTAATTGAAGAACAATTTTCCATAGCGGATGGCATAGAAGAATGATATGGTGGAAGCATCCTGAATAATTGGACACTAAGCCTCATTGATCCAAACCATTCAATAAAGACAGGGCAGGCTAGATCATATAAAATGCATTACTGTAATTGTAGTTTTGCTGATAATACAAGGATTGTGATTGTTCTCAGGTGCTTATATGGCTGGTGGGTAACAAGCCCTTGGAGAAATTGAACTGAAAATTGTGTTAATATATGTTATATATCATGTTTCTTATTTCCTATAATGGAAAGAGAACCTAGGGGAATGTATGCAGATGATATTGCAAATAAATTACGTTTTTAAGATGATTATACCCTGAATCGACGTATTTACATTTTAGAAATATTTTTCAGGAACATAACAGGTCATGTATGTTCCAGCTAAATAGTCTTTTTTTCTGCACCTTCTCTGATATTCCTAGTACAATATGGTGAGGATCCTTGGATGGATCTCAGATGGTTCAGATGTGCCATCAGCCATTTGAGACTAATAGCCATTAAAATGCTGATGTTTGCAAATTATAGACTTTACAAATAACTTAGAGCAATTCAAGTTTATCTTTGTAAAATTCTATTTGATTGTGTTTTGATGTCCCCTTAAAATCCTGTGCTGTACATTTTCTGCCTACCACTTCTCCCGCCCTGCACACTCCCCCTTTCCCACCTGGCTCTAGCTCACAGATGCTGACCTAAACAGAATGCACCAACAGGCTCCCCTGCCCTCTATTCCTGGAACAGATTTGGCTGGGGGAGCATTGTCAAGAGATCTGAGGGGGGAAAGTGATAAAAATCAGTTTTTATTCTTTTAACTCTCTTCCTGTGAGATTTCTGCAGGTTGACCATGTGGCCTGGCTCATAGTCGCACCTCCTCCTAGATGATGCTCTCCATACAGCTTACCTTCTCTGTCCAGTAATTGTCCCCACAACAACCCTGCATGCCTAGGGATGGCTCACCACTCTTAACTAGCTTCACAGTGTGGACTTTCCCTCCTGCCCACCCACCCCCCATCCTGTCCACAGAATGAAATAGTTCCCTTTGCAAATTGTTCTCATGTAAATTTCCCTTGTATATATGGATGTCATCTCTTTCCTGCCAGGATGTTAAGGAAATTGAGATGATTTACCGTTTAGAATATTTTACTGTAAAATCTGTTTTTTTTTTTGAAAGGGCAAGTTTTTGAGTGAATAAATAAATGCACAAGTTGAGGAGGAATGCTAACAGCGCCCTGCACCACCGGGCCTCATCCAGGCTGGACAGCCGTGAATGCGTTTGCACCTCCCACTACAGTTGCACAAGTGGTAGCGACCTGTTGGCTGAGGACACCGGCTGGTTCTGGCGGATGGAGAAAAGGGTGTCGCTGTAGGGACTCAAGTGTGGCCTTCAGTTCAGGTTATGATCTCAGGGTCTTGGGATGGAGCCCCACATCGGGCTTCCTGCTCATTGGGGAGTCAGCTTCTCTCTCCCTCTCCCTCTGCCTCTCCCCACTACTCGTTCTCTTTCTCAAATAAATATATAAAATCTTTTAAAAAATTAAAACATGAAAAATAAAATTAAAGTTCAGCCACTGAATCGAGTCCAACACAGCTTTTTAGAAGTAATAAATGATAATAATGGCATCTGTCCATTATAAGAAATAGTGACTCCTAGAACTTCTGGGTGTCCACATTGGGAAGAGCTTGTGTGACCGCACATGTCCTTTCTTTGTATGGGAAAACTAAGGTCCAGAAAGTGGGCATCACTTTCCCAGATGATGGTGTGAGAAGGTCTAAGTGCTACAGGCAGCAGGCTGAAGGCTTCATGTTGAAGAGAATCATGCCCTGAGAATCTGGCATTTGCATTTTGACCTGCTTACCCACCAAGCAAACACCACACACCAAATGCACGGAAGCTCTGTAGAAATGAATGAGGCAGATGTTGCTCCTGACCTCATGTGGCCTCCATCCTTAGGGGGAAATCAGAAAATTAAAAGTAAGCCAAATAATTGTGATTCGTCTTTACTGCTATGCATGAGACTAGTAAGGACTATCAGGGAAACCTACTTTGGGAAGCAGTCAGGGAACACCTTTCTGCAGAGGTGATGTTTATGTCCATACCCAAATGGTCCATTGATGTCACTACTCAAATGTTCTTACTGAGTGCCTACTGTGTACCAAGCACTGTGCTGTGTGCTTAATGAGTAAAACCTGCTATGGTATCTCAGTGGAAGAGATGATCAGTTTCAAAAAGAAGTTAATGGGGTGCCTGGGTGGCTCAGTCAGTGAAGTGTCTGCCTTCGGCTCAGGTCATGATCTCAGGATCCTGGGATGGAGCCCCAAGTCAAGATCTCTGCTCAGCGGGGAGTCTGCTTTTCTCTCTCCTTATGTCACTTCCCCCACTTGCTCTGCTTTCTCTCTTTCTCAAATAAATAAATAAAATCTTAAGAAAATAAATAAAAACTGAAGTTAGGGAATGACCTGGGTTATGAAGACAGCCAACATGATGCACTCAGAATCCACAATGGGGTGGCTGTGCAGTTGGAGAGGGCAGGGTCCCCTGACAAAGTGGTGCTCACAGTGGGACAGCAATCAACGGACAGAATAGGAGAGAAAGAGCATTCTGGGGCCCAAAACAAAAACAGAGCAAAAGCACACAGGTGTGCCAAGGTCATGCAGGAGACACATAGAGGTGTTTAAGGATGGAAAAGTCAAGGAGCTACAAGCCCAGAGCAAGAGAGGGAAGCAGGGAAGCAGGGAAGCAGTGACACAGGGATTTCTAGGTTCTGGTGAGAATTTTTGCTGTTACCCTTAAAGCACTGGAAAGTACTAAACAGCATTAGGCATGTGTATGTCATGTGAGCATCTGTATATATGTTTCTGTGTGCGTGCATGTGTGTGTGTGCACCCAGATACAGAGTTTACTCTGCCCAGAGCATGTGTGAAAGAGGACACACATTACAAACTGTGGTGGGGGGAATGTGGCGAGGCAGTCAGAACAATGTGTGCAAAGGCCCTGAGATCAGAAGAGCTTTGTATGTTTCTTCGAGGAATTGCTAGAAGACCAATGTGTCAGAGCATCATGAATGGGGTAAAGGGGGTTTCTAGATGAGGCTAGGGATTGGACAGTGACCAGGCCATACTGAGCCTAGGGCCATGGGAAGAAGCCCTTCTGATAAGCACCAGGGGGCACTGATCAAGTCTCACGGTCATTATTCTTTAGCCATGTGACAGTGGACCAATGCCTGGTCTTCTCAGGGCCTCGGTATCCTCCTCTATGAAACTGGGCAGGCATGGCCACCATGGCAGAGCCACCCAGAGGGATGAAACAAGGTGCTGTCTGCCAAGTGTCACCATTGAGCTAAGTCTGTGACTGCCATATGTAGAGGCATCAGAATTGTCCAGGAGCTTGTTTACAATACAGACCCCATCCTGGTTCAAACCCAGGTCTATCGACCTTGATTTTGTAGGATTAGGCCTGGGAGCCTGTATTTTCAAACAAGCACACTGAGTGACTGGCATTTGGAAGCCATTTGACAAGACGCTCTTCAAGGACCCTTAAACACCAAAAGGTCCATGAATCAGTGCCCGTAACTCTGGCTCTGGAGCCTGCATAGATGTGACCTCTGGAAGTCCCCTCTGCTGCCAGTTTTCTACCTCAGCTTTGTGAGAGCCTCTGCAGATTACATGGGACGGCTTCTCTCCCTCCCCTTGCTTCCTAATCTAATTATCACAGCAACCAGATGTGACAGGCTCCTGCTCAGGCCCATTTAAACATCTCCAAGGGCACCATTCAGGACCCAGGCCTTTTTATCATTTGCCAGGCCCTGACCCTAGAAGCCTGGAAGGTCTCCTTATGCTAATTAGCAATGAAATGTCTTTCTGCCAGAATAATCTGATTACTGGGCCCCAGAGCAGCTGTAGACTGTCACAATCAAACCCACATTGAGAGAGCACCTTACGGGGGCGGGGAGGGGGTTCAGCCCCCTGGAATGGTATGCCCTCTTCTTCCATGGCTCTGTTTCCAAACACTTCTGTGTGTCTACTCTCATTGTATTTTTGAAAATGTAATAAATATAAAGGTGTCTTTGTTCAGAAAATTAAAGGCACACATGCAAATTGATTTACCCATTTCCAATGCTCGTGGGCCAACTCAATCCACGGATGGCTCCTGCCCCACTTTACCTTGTCTGATGGCTGACATGAGCCTGTCCACCCCTGGTAACTCACCGTGCACAGGTTATTGTGTTGCTTCTGGACCTTTCCTTGTAGTGTGCTTTTCTTTCTAAGCATGTGGGATTATACTATAGATGTTGTTCCTCATCCATTTAATAAACAGATACTTATAGGAAAAACACCCAGAACTTGAGATGGAAGACCCGAGCTCACCAACCTTCTAAAGTTGGAAAAATTCCTCTTTGAGATCCAGCATCCTGCCGATTGCCTGGTGAGATTGGGTGATATACCAGAGCGCTCCCCCCAACAATGAAAGTAGTTTATAGAAAAGACCTGTGCCGTTGTGCAGGGCTGACCACTCCCATGATGTTGATGGGATGGCGGTGGTTGACATTTGTTGGGTACATACTTACTATATTCCATACATTGTCCTACTGGCTTAAAAATGCATTAATTAATATGATCTCAAAATAACCCTGGAAGGTAGGTAAAAACCCAAGGATTATTTTGTAAATCATCTGGTAGAAAAACCTAGATAGAAATGGCATGACATTTTTATGGTTTTCATTTACTTCCTTGTTATGAATATTCATGTCTCCCTGCAAAAATAGTAATGAGTTTTATTAGGGTCCTGTCCTTGACCTTTTTTGGGCATTTCACAATATTAGAAACATGCATTGTATTATATTAGACTTCTAAAACTTGAAAACATTCTGAATTGTGAAACATATCTGGGCCCAAAGATTTGCACTTTCTGATGCAGATTTGTTGACCTCAGGCGAGAGCCCCTCTTGCTTATCATGTCTTCTTCCAGCGCAGCTGTGCTTCATCCCAGTGTTTTCTTAACAAACATATTGCTCTATTCAGACTCCAGGAACAAGTAATCATTAAGATTTTTTAATATGCTTTTGGGTAAGGTGTCTGTCAGGGCTGGCACTGCCTTTAGGAAACTGAATTACATTCGGAGAGCTGAACTGAAATCCCTACAAAGAAGGGAATATTTACAGAAGTACGGGAAGCGTTAAGACAACTGGTACAGGATGCTGAGTCACCGCCAGGCAAGCAAACCTGGGGTGCAGCTCTCCCCGCCAACACCATGCAAGGATGAGGATGGGACAGAGACTGATGAGACCCCAGAAGGGGCTGGAGTGGGGGAGGTTCTATGGCCAAAGTCAAATGACGGAGGGCAAGAAAGTTAGCAGGTACTCTTCTTAGGATCTGGCCTCACAAAGTGCAGTGAATGGCAGAGAAGAGTGGACAGTGGATCTTTGCGTGGAGAATAATCAGTGCATTCGAGGTCAAGGTCCCTCATGAGCTACCAACTGGTGTTGGGTGGTGGTTAGGTTTGTGAGATCTGAACAGAAGGGCTTGTGTATCGGTCAGCTCAGGCTGCTGTAACAAAATGCAGCAGGCTGGGTGGGAGCTCTCCTCTTGGCTTGCAGATGGCTGCTTTCTCTTGATGCCCTCAGATGGCAGATAGAGCTTTCATGTCTCCTCTTTTTATACAGACACTAATCTCATCAGGGGAGCTCCACCCTCATGACTCCATAATACCTAATTACCTCCTGGAGCCCCCACACTGGGGGATGGAACTTCAACATATGAATGAGAGAGGGTAGGGACACAGTTCAGTCCCCAGCACCTCCGCTGAACTTGAAATTCCCTTATGGCATTCATCAATTCAGCCATTTATTTAGAAATGTTTTGTTTTGGGGAATTTGTAATTGTTTCCATCTTATTTTTCTTTATTTCCTTCTCTGAAGCAGCATTCACAATGGGGCCCACATGTGTTAATCCCTGAATCATAGCAATGAATCATCTTATGAATGAGGCAGCTGAACCATTGCACTAACTCATTGAATCAAGACTGAGAAAATTGTTCTTATGAAGATAGTGTTATATGATAGTATTATTCTTTTTATGAACTTTCTGAGATAGAAGTGAAACCATAAAACTGACCTGGCATAAGACCCCCTCAAGGAGTTGTCCTCTGTAAATCTGTGAGCCCCTTCTTTGAAGAACATCTGCTGGTTGGAAATACTAACTGGGGAGTTGTATCTTTTGGCATCATGGGGGATTGGAAAATGGTTCGGGGTAGAATCTGGAAAGGAAGGGATGCCCAAAAGGACAGTGTCCATGGGGTAGGAGAAGGCAGGAAAGAGAAGGAAAGAAGCATAAAGACAATAAACCAGCTTTGGCAGAGACATGAGCAGGAAGGGAGTTTGGGGAAGTTAGTCCATTTTGTGAGTTGTGTATTATGTGTGTGGGATGCAATATAAACCCTGCTCAACTTGGAAGCTTTAGGAAAGTCTACTGTGCTCAGAGGCTTCAGTGTAAATGGATTATTTCAAGGAGTACAAGTTCTGCTCTAGTTTAGCAGGGAATAAAAACTGGTCCAGCACATGTCAGCAAGAGAACAAAAGGACACCTATATAGCCTCTGTTTTATGGAAGAGCACCCTGGATTTGGTAAGTCATTGTCTAAAGTTACATTATTTGTAAGTGATAGAGTTTAAGGTTGAATTTTGATCTGTCTGACCTCAATGATTGAATTCTTTACACTCCTTTACAGAAGAAGTTAAAGTAGTCGAAAAGAGATCATTGCTATAAGGTGATAAAATAGGTGAATCATACAAAAATGCTTTCCTTGAAGAGTTATATGATAACCATCCCATTCCTGCTCAAACACTGAAGGTGACACAAAGCTCATTTCCCCTCCCATGGAGCCTGTTTAATTTTTGAAATTCCTTGGGGTAGAATTAATCCTATAAAATAAAAAGAAATATCACTTTCAATGTTTGAAACTGAATCTCTGATTCGTAATTCAAAATCTTGTGGTAGCATCAAAGAAGTATTTTTTCCCAAACTATCAGAAAGTCTTTCCAACTCTGAGACAGGAAGTCACAGCCACAATGACCCTTTTGTCCTCAGAGCTAAGCAACCACAATGTCGTGAAGAAATACCTGTATGATACCAATTCCAAGTTCCTTCTCCAAAGGTTGACTAATCCAGTCAGTGATCAGCATTTAGAGAATGGAAGCATTATTTGAAACAAGCACATTTTTAAAAACCGATGTGTATGCACAGGATATGAATTGCCAACAACGTGCCGTCTGCTGAGCCAGAGACATGCTGGGAGGGACCTGAGGAAGAACCTGAGATGCCAGCTTTTGGAGCAATGAGGTGAAAACTGCCATCTGGTAAGTGAGAGAGAGAGCACCTGAGAGGTGCCTGGAGAAAGTGCTCATCTGCACAGAAGAACATGGGTCTGGTTCCCACACAATTAAGAGAGAAAACAAATCAAGTAGGAAGTCTGTCCCTAGGAAGGAAGTCGGAGGCCGGTGGGAGGGAGATGGCAATGCCCAGTGTGGTGTGGGGATTCCAGGGCTGGGGACATTGGTTGGCATGTCTTGCCAGGGAGGAATGACTAGAGGCATCATCACCATCTTTTTTATTTCCTGGCTCTGGTCCCTTCCTTGCTAAGGTCCCAAGTCATACTGAATCATTGTCAAAGTGCCCTCAGGTCCCCTGCCAAGGAGCATAAGGAAAGGCTATGGCCAAGGACCAAGGGGGAGACAGAAAAAGAACCAGTGACAAATTTCAAGAGGATTCAGCCGAAGAACCAGATGGCACAACGTGGACTATAGGACAGGCTGTGAGTGGCTCAAGGTTCCAAAGAGGAATGAGAGCAATGGGTCACTGAAATGATAGCATTAAGGGCAATGGGGCTAGTGTGGCAATTTGATTATGGAGTCGAGTGAAAGTTCTAGATTTTCAAATATTCTCGGGAACATTGATGTATATTTCAGATGTTTGCAGAGGACACAAACTACACTCTGGAAAGTGCCTCCAATTTTTCTCTTTGGTATCATTAAAACATTATCTGTCACATAGGCAATGACAAACATGCAATACCTAGTGATAAACTGAGACACACTATTTGAAAACAAAAGTTTAAAAATGAATAGAGAGCTGTACTGTGTTCCTGGAGAGGCTCACTTAATTTTGTGAAAATTATGACTTGTCTAAAGATAATTTATAGCTTGAATGCGGTGCTACCTAAATTTTACTATGATGTTATGCTAGTTGGCAAAGTGATTCTGAAGAAAATCTGAAAAAATAGACACAGGGTAATATCCAAGGCCACTGGAGGGGGTTCTAACCTGCCAGATAGCACATTTACTATAAACCTAAGATAATTGAAGTCCTGTGGTGCTGGTATAGGAGAGGGAAAATGTAATTGAAAGAGACATCGTGTATTATTTAAACTTTAATCTGTGGAAGGGCAGTGGTTCAAATTTGAAGTTAAAATGATTGTTTGATTATTTCTTAAATAGTATTTTAAAATTTGGCCTCGGGAAAAATTATATACTCATCTAACATATAAAATTAATTGCAGAGAGAGTAAAGCTTTGAGTATGAATGGTGTAGTAATAACAAGAAAGTAGAGATCTAAATGAAAACTGGTTTAAGTAAAATTTATAAGAATAAAATAGATGTTAGGGGCAAATGGGTGGCTCAGTTGATTAAGCATCAGACTCTTGATTTCGGCTCAGGTCATGTTCTCACGGTCATGACATGGAGCCCCATGTCAGGCTCTATGCTCTCTGCAGTCTGCTTCTCCCTCCCCCACTGCGCCTCCCCCTGCTCCTGCTCATTCTCTCTCTCTCTCTCAAGTAAATTAATTAAATCTTTTTTTAAAAGGATAAAATAGATGTTTAAAAATCACAAAGAGAAACTGGACAGAGGGGCACCTGGGTGGCTCAGTCAGTTAAGCGTCTGCCTTTGGCTCAGGTCATGATGCTGGGGTCCTGGGATGGAGCCTCCCTGAGCAGGGAATCTGCCTCTTCTTCTCCCTCTGCCCCTCCCCCTGCCCATGTGAACACTCTTCCTCTCTCTCTCTCTCTCTCTCTCCCTCCCTCTCTCCTTCCCTCCCTCTCGTAAACGAATATAATTTTTTAAAAATCTGGACAGATTTACTAAATTAAATATTATTCACATATCTATATACATGATACCCAAGCATACTTATAGGATATGAAAAAAAATCCCTTAAGTGGTCATGAACAATCACAGAGGTAAAACATTTAATTGAAAAAATTCATGAACAAGAGAATGTCTTTATTTCATGTCCAATAAGCACAGTTAATGATATATCAAGATATGAGTATTGGATATTGAAGATCTTGAATTCACAAGTTTGAATTCAACATTTAAACTGCATGTTTCGGGATCCCTGGGTGGCGCAGCGGTTTGGCGCCTGCCTTTGGCCCAGGGCGCGATCCTGGAGACCTGGGATCGAATCCCACGTCGGGCTTCCGGTGCATGGAGCCTGCTTCTCCCTCTGCCTATGTCTCTGCCTCTCTCTCTCTCTCTCTCTCTCTGTGTGACTATCATAAATAAAAATAAATAAACTGCATGTTTGAATTTCCTACTTTGTCTCATTATGAGAAGCTTTTCTTAAAAATCCATTTAGTCAAACCAGAGATCAAAAGACAATCACCTAGTTAACACAAAGGAACATCTACTTCATAAATGCGGAGCTAAAAACAAAGGCACTTTTTTAAAAGATTTTGTTTATTTATTCATGAGGGATACACAGAGAGAGGCAGAGACATAGGCAGAGGAAGCAGCAGGCTTCCTGCAGGGATCCTGATGTGGGACTCAATTGCAGGATCCTGGGATCACAACCTGAGCCAAAGGTGAACATTCAACTACTGAGTTACCCCGGTGTCCCACATTTGATTTTTTAATTGTTTTTTATTTCCTGGAAAATCTAAGTCATGAAGTATGTTTATTTTGTGTCTCAGAATTGATGTTTCTGTAAGTATGGTCTGCTCAACTTGTCCAAGATCTTGGCATTCTATATGCGAAGGTGTGTGCATGTGTGTGCAGGTGCAAATATATTGCAAAAATTTTGAAAAACGATTTAAGCATCCTGGATCACTTTACATTCATGAACAGTTGCACATTGTTAGCCCCAGATACAGGGTTGTGTTTATGATGCTACCATTATGAAATGTCCAGTTACGTTAATTTAATTCTTTCAGGTTAATGAGAAAATAAAATGAGATAGTTCAATATATAAGTGATGTGTTTGTGTGTCTGTTTAAGTAAGGGGGAACCTGTATCATGGTAAATGACATCATCAGTGTGTGTGTGTGTGTGTGTGTGTGTGTGTTTTCTATATTAGGAATGAGAAAAGTGGTGAGGAAAGCACCTATCACAAAGAAGTAAGCCATGTCAAAATCTAAATAACCCTCCTGGTTAGAGATCATTGCTATGTTCATGTCATTTCAAGCAGGCTTTTCTTTTATTTTAGCAAAAACATTTTTTACTATCTGATCAATGTGGATTATTTAAATTTTATTTGCTTTATGGCTTTATTAATGTTCCTGTTACAAATTTTATTTGACTTTCTAGTTGACTCAGAAAGTTTCTGCTTAATCTTCTGCACAAAGTAAAATAGAGCTTTCAGATTTTCTGTCTCTTTGGAATATAATGCATTGGAATAACTGCTGGATTATATCTCAGGATATCTGGGGGGATACCCCATGGCCTGGCTGCTCTCTCAGGTCAGTCCTTCCACTTTAGAGATCTTAGTTTCTACATATAAAAAAGTGAGAGGTTTGTGTATGAAGTGTGGTTCTCAGATCTGATGGAGCATAAGTATCATGGAGGGAGCTTGAAGAACATGCACCTCTGTGGTCTCCAGCTTCAGAGAATATAGAGGAGCAGTTTGGTGGTCCCAGAGGCACTGCTTTTGAACCAGCACTCCAGGCCTATCAGATGTAGGTGTATCTGGTCCTCAGGCCACACTTATTATGTTGGACGCACGTCAGAATCACCTAGGGAGCTTTGAAAGTGATGTCTAAGCCCTAATCTAGAGCAGTGTAGACTTGCCAGGGCACAGATTTTGTTTGAAAAGCTCCCTCAGTGAGTCGGGGCAGTCAGGATGGACAACCACTGCTGTTCATAGATGTGTTAGATTCTTTACAGTTTGAACCTATCACTTAAACAGGTAGGTCTTGGTCAATTAATATGGCAGAAAAGACAGGTCCCTGTGCTGGTGGTGCCAGACCCCATGTGACAGAATGATGAGCGGTAGGAAGGAGATGCAAGGGTGGATAGGAAATTGAGTCCCTTACCATCATTCAGGTCACCTCAGTGAATCCTGAGTTGGAATAATTTTCTTATCATGTGTAACAGGTGAGGGAAACATTTCCACAGAAGTAACATGATTTATTCCAGGTCTTACAGGTTGCAAGAAGCAGAACAAGGATTTGAACCTACATTGGTTGGACCCAAAGCCCACCAACTGTATTCTACTGCCAATCAGAAGGCAGGTGGGAGGTTCCCTCACTATTTCTGGTTCACCTGGTGCATAATTTACCTAGAGGGTAAATTATGTTTCCTCTAATGTCTCTGGGATGGGAAAACAAAACACACAATGAAACAAAGTAAAAACAAGATCATCTAATTGACTAAAGATATTTTGCATTTATATAAAATCATGATCATTTTAATGGCCATATAATCCTGCTTTATTGCTCGATCTCCACAGATTTGGGGTAGCTCCATGGAAGAACCTACATTCCATTTACTTGTGAGGCATACCCCTGTGCCAGAACCATGAGGATTGCCATGTTTCATGCAGTTGTATGGACCTGCCCCACGTCTACAAAGACCCAAAGATGTGTTATTTAGAAAACCATTCGCTAGCATGTAGATCTTGGAAAATCTGAGAAAGTACATAGGTGAGTCAGACCACAGGATTCTGGGAATTTCTCAGTTAGGCACTGTTGGGAAATGTCTCTCCTACATACACTGCAAGTGAGCAGTGGCTCCCCTGGATCTGCCCTGGACTGCCTGTGTGTCTATGTGCGGGTGTGGGAGAGCTTGTGCATGTATATGTGGAGTATGTGTGTGTGTGTGTGTGTTCATTTCGACCATACTAGATATATTACCTGATCAATTTTCACACTAAATTCTAACCGGTGTGCCTTAGTCTTGTAGCCGAAACCCTGCTCATGGACCTGTCAAGTGCCAGACAGGATCACCTAAGCTCCTCAAAGCTTCCAGGGAGCCACAGACACTTCTGCTTGGGCTTCGGGGTGTACAATATAACACAGTATACATAGCTGTTTGGGCAACAATTGATACATCTGGGTCTACACAATAGCACCATATGCATTTGTCCCAAATTTGCATAAAATGGTTGGGGAGACTATAATAAACATGTTCAGTGGTCATCTCTGTGTGCTTGGATTTCAATCATTGATTGTCTTCTTCCCTCTCTTTCTCTTCCTCTTGTTCCTCCTCCTCCTTTACTTTCTTTGCTGACCTAGATTTTAACTATTAGCTGCTGTGACCGTGTACACCTGTCTCACTCCTACTTATTTTCCAGAACTCCACATTTCTTCCAGGAGGCCTTCCCAGAGATCCCAAAGTAAGGTTTTCTTTCTGCTCTGTCCTCCCATTGTCCCCCAGACCCCAGACCTCCTTACCTGATTTACAGTACTTCACTGCTAATTGTCTGTTTATCCCACTAGAGTATAAGTTCCTTGAGGACAGAGACTCTGCGATCATCCCATTGCCTGTTCAGTGTGTAACCTTGTCTGATACCTATTTGTTGAACTAGTGTCTATCCAACAAGGAAGCTACAACACAGAACATCTTTGGCCAAGGCTGTATTATGCTGTTGTGTGATAGAAGGAACATTAATAGTCGTAACTCTGGTCCAAATCATAGATCTACAATTACCATTTTTGTGAACAAGGGCTATTTAATCACTTTGTGTGGCAGTTTCTTTACCTGTGAAGTTGAGGATGCTGATGTATACTAGACAGGATGTGTGTAAGTAGTAAATGAGATGTGTACCATCCTTCTCAAGCTAAGAAGTGAGGCATGGTTCAGTGGAAAATGTGAGGAGACAAATTATATGTGCCCAATATAGAAACTATATTATTTGTAAGCTGGATATCTGTCCTCTCAGCTGGCCACAAAATGCTTACTGAAACAATTGTGGTGCCACGGAAGAACACAGACACTTAGATGGTAGTTCTTCTTCTAAGTAGAAAGATTTTTGAAAGGAGCATTTCCTTCCAGATGAATCTAATCTTCTCTGATAGGGGGATGGTGCTCAGAGATGAAGATCATGATAGGTGTTATACATCTTGACTTGAGTAAAGTTATCAATTCTTCATTGCATGACACATCTATTCACATTAAAAACATATTCTAAATGACAACTTCCAGGTACATACCAAGTCATGTTTTCTGGGATTATATTTTATAGATGAAAGCTGTCTACTCTGAGTACAAGGAAGGATTTTCTAAAAGGAGGGACTGAAAAGTTAGAATTCAGAACATCAGAGGTCTAACTTGACCCCTCTCACTGGCTTGGCTCTTGTAGCATGCCAATGCTCCCTCCAGGACTCCAGCTAAACTTCCATGCTAGAGACACAATGTCTCCATAGCAGCAGCATTAGGAAAATAGGCTTCTGACTTGAATGACCTCTGAGTATATCTCTAAGCACAGTAGCAGTAGGAAAATACTTAAAAGATCATAATGGTTTCCATTTGCAGAGTCACAGAAAGAGGGTAATGCCAGGCATTGTATCAAACCACCTACTTTTCTACAACCCAAATGCCGCTGCTTTTGTTGGGACTGGTTTAGTGGACAAGTGTCTGTTTCTAGGAACAATGCAATAGTGTCTCAACCACCTCATGCATAACCAAGGTTCAAATTCCTAATGTCAACCTGGACTTCTCCTTATATATTGTATGTAATTTCTGGTTGCTTCATCTTCATTCCCAATGGACATTACCACTCACCCACATTACTGGGGGATTATCCTCACTAGTATCTCCCTGCTATTTTGGCCAATATTCTGCTTTCAGGCTAGTTTTTACAGTTGTGATCACATTATTCTTCTATGGAATAGAGTTTCTGTAGTTCTCTACTGCCCCTGAAGGAGTCCACAGTGCTCTATATGCCCTTTTATGATCTGGCTCAAATCTACCCTCTTGTTCTCTGGGTAAATCACTCATCAGTCTACAGTCATTTCCTTAAAAATTCATGAACACTGGTTCTTTGGTGCCTCTGTAAGCACTATTTCCTCTACCCTGAATGCTTACACTTTCCATATTTATGCTTTCCCCCAAAAATATGACTAGGAGACAAGCCAAGTGCTCCTTTTTTATAAAAGCCTTCTCTGCCTCTCCAAGTTGGAAAAAATCTCCTCATTGGAACTTTAAAAATTCAGGTTCTCAGATTGGGTGAGTCCTCTCAGCTTTATAGGCTTCAAGCTCTCATGTTTGAAAATGATGGGAAAAAACAGTGATTTCTTTGCAGGATTGTTGGATAAATCACACTTATGAAAATAAATGAAGTGTTATTTATAACATTTATGAAAGCATAAAGAGCAATATTGTCCCTGAGTAGCTCCCACCCTGCAGAGCACAGCAGAAGTCTATGTAATAAACATTTTTGCTTTCATATCTCCAGTTGGCTCCCCTTTAAGGATGTGACACTTTGTCCAGGCCTCATAGAGGACAATTTATAACTGCAGAAGGAAGATATGGAGGCATTTTAGAGCAGGAAAATGTATCAACTGTTAAGCAAGAGAACTTCATTATTTTAGGCAAATTCAGTGTCCCAAATATTCCTTTAATATGAGTACAGACCCAAATTTGAAACCCAATGTAAGGAGTTAAAGGTCAAAACTGCTTTATCATTCCTTTTTTCTCTAAAGCAAATCCTGATTAAGTAAATCCTTGAATAATTCAAAGCTATAATTCATCAATGGGTCTTTAGTATGATGGAAAAGGTTGATTTTAAGATTGTTGAATTTGTAAGACATAACATAATGAATAGGCAAGCAGAGGTGAAAAATGTGTCCCTCTTTACCCTAAATGAGCCTAGATATTTTTTCTTAGCTCAGATTTACAAGCATTTATGTTTCCATTACAATTTTTACTACCCTATTAGGAGACAATCATTCATGATGGAGAATTTGAGTGACAATTATGGAATCTCTGCAGGTCCACCAATATCTCATAGTCCCAAGTGTCTTTGATGAGCTCATGAGCTCACTTCCTGAAGTCATTGATAAATATTTTAAATGCAACCTTGACGATAGCCTTGGAATTTCCTGGAAACGTTCTCTGATGAGTTCCCACGAATGAGGCAAGTGAGTAATGTACTCCTAATCTTTGTCCTGGGTAGCAATGGCAAGAGTGTAAGGCAAGAAATGATAGGCATTGTAAGGTAGAGGAACTTGTATAGGGAAGGGTCTGGAGGAAGAAATGCACATGGTATGTTTAGAAGAAAATCCCTTGACAATTTTCTTTCCATAGCATATTGATTTTTTTCATTAATTAATACAATATGAAGTAGAGCTCAGATAATCCCTCGGTCTTATTTCCCCTTGTCTGTAATTCACACCAAGGCCTAAAGGTCTCCACTAAAGTTAATCATATTAAACCCTCAAAAGCCAAAACATTGAGAGGTCAGTTTTAGGGGGATACCATATCATAGGATAAGTACTCAAGTGAACACCATCCAAGAGAGATGCGTTATTCCCTAAGCTTATAAGTCAGAAGTGGGTCTCACTGGGCTAAGATCAAGATGTCAGCAGGTTGTGCTCCCTCTGGGGACCCTGGGGGGGGGTCCATGCCCCTCCCTTTCCTTGCTTCTGGAGACTGCCCAGACTCCTGGGTGCCTGGTCCCCACTCCATCCTCAGAATCAGCAGTGTGGTGTCACTGAGTCCTACCCTGACATTCCTGCCTCCCAGCCTCACCTATAAGGACCCAACCATAATAACTCAGAATGACCTCTCCATCTAAGATCCTTAATCTAAGGTCCTTTTGCATGTAAGGTAACATATTCATAGCTTCTGTGGATTAGGACATGCAACTCTGGAAGGCAGTTATTCTGTTTACCAGTAATATGTATCCTCTAACTTCATCAGAAGGGCAGAGATGAGAGAAATTATTTCTGTACTTGGAATCAGCAAGGACGTTATTAATTCACTCAATGACTCTTAACCTATGTTGGGACAGGCATGGTGCTGGACTTCAAAAGTAAGGAGGGAAATAGGTGTGCCATCTGCCCACACTGAGAATGCAATGTAGATGGAGGTGGAAATATCAGAAGATCACAAAATCAGCGTAGAACCCCACCATGTTGATGTCCAGGGAGCAGAGATACAGGTTGTTATGAGAATGAATGATATAATATGGGAAAAATCTGCCCCAGACCACAGGGAAGTGTGTGCTGAGGGTCTGGTAAGGAGAGCCTGGAAAGTGTACAGAATGGAAGTCCAATGAGCCTGGTCCTTGGGGTGAGGTATGGGGCATTGTAGGGGGCTGGAGAGATAGGCCACAACCCTACCATATAGAATCTTGCAGGCTAAGGCAAGGATTTTAGTCTTCAAAGAAAAATGGGAAAGTAACGAAAGGGTTTACATCTTGGTGTGTGCGTGCGTGTGTGTGTGTGTGTGTGTGTGTGTAGATAGAACACACAAAAAAAATAACATAAGGAGAATGGTGGATTTGGAAAAGTGGATCATATATACTGATTGTGTTGCCCTAAAGTTTTGAGTTAAAGCCCTACTCCCCAGTGCAATTATATTTGGAGAGAGGGCCTTTAAGGAGGCAATGAAAGTCAAGTGAGGTCATATCGGTGGGGCCCTGATCCAATAGGAGCGGAGTCCTTGTAAGAGAGGGAGACACAGGGCTGTGCATATGCAGAGCAAGGGAATGTGAGGACACAGTGAGAAGGCGGCTGTCTGCAAGCCAGAGAGGCCTCCGGAGGAAACAAGCCCATTGGCACTTCGATCCTGAGCTTGTAGCCTCCAGAACTGGGAGAAGATAAGGTTCCATTGTTGATGCCACCCAGGCTGTGGTATTTTGTTATAGCAGCCGGAGCAGACTAACATGGAGGGTCCCTGTTCTCTCCAACAATGTGGAGGCTCCTCTGAAGAGCTCAGGGTAGGAGAGGGATCAGGTCACAGATCTTGATAATAAGGCATCAGAAAAAGGGGACAACAGATATGGTAAGTAGTGATCAGAAGGATTTGCAGAGAAGGACACAGAGATTGCCCTACAAGTGTTTGAGTGTATGTGCTATTCATGGTGAGCTTGCACACATTTTAAAATCAACCAAAAAATAAATATGGCATAGAGAAATATACACTTAAGTCAGATAAAGAAAAAGAGTTTCAAATTCCAGGTTATCTGTACTGTATTAATCAGGGCTCTCCAGAGAAACAGAACCAAGGAATGTATAGATATTCCTTATAATAAGAAAATATAATAGAGTGTATAAATATATATATATTTATATATGTTTATATATAAATATAAATATATAAAAATATATATATTCCTTATAATCTTACAAGGAATCTTATAATATATATTCCTTATAATCTTCCAGAGAAATAGAACCAAGGAATGTATAGATATTCCTTATAATAAGAAAATATAATAGGGTGTATAAATATATATATATTCCTATTATATATATTCCTCATAATCTCTCTCTCTCACTGGATTTTGAGGGTAACCATATACCACATTTGGGAATACTTTTCAAATCCATTTAATGGGTAACCCACAGGCTGCAAGTTTTCAAGTGGGCCCTGTACAGAAGAAGGCTCTGCCTTAGGTCTACTCTGTACTTTATTTCATTTTATTAAAGATTTATCTATTTATTATTTGAGAGAAAGAGAGTAAGCAGGAGGAGGGGGAAGAGAGAGAGAATCCTGAAGCAGACTCCCTGTTGAGCACGGAGCCTGACGCAAGGCTCTATCCCAGGGCCCTGAGATCATGACCTGAGTCTAAATATAGAGCTCACTTTAACTGACTGAGCCACCCAGGCACCCCCCTACTCTGTACTTTAGACTTTGAACCAGCTATTGGTAGGTCTGTGGCAATGCAGCAAGAAGCCTCTGGTAGGCCTGGAGAGAAACATATCAGTGCATGTTTCGAGGAATTTGAAGAAAGACCATGTTTTCTTTTGACTCCTGCCGTTCATCTAGGTTTTTGATTGTACATATTTTTTCTCTTTTTTATCTTGTTTTCAACTAGGATTTTGTTTTATATGGACACCAAGATGAGAGTTTTTAAGAGCCTTTCTGTTAACTACCTTGAGCATGGTATAACAATTTTGTAGAGTCAATAAAAAGTAAGACAATTTGATGCTATTTTAATGTTTTCCAGTTCCTTCCTAGACATTACATCATATGCCTTGTGATAACCCCAGGCAGCAGGTCAACATCTTTCTTTACTTCACAGATGGACAAACCAAGGTTCAGAGAAGCTGATTTGTCCTGGGAACAAAGGTAGTAAGTGGCTGGGTCTCTATCCTTGGGGCAGCTGGTATGGCAATAAATTAGACATAACCTGGAGAACCTTCCCGAAATAGCAGGAAATGCATCATGAGAAACCTGAACCAGCATATCACATGCATGTAGTTTCTTTTTTAAAAAAATATTTTATTTATTCATGAGAGACACAGAGAGAGAGGCAGAGACATAGGCAGATGGAGAAGCAGGCTTTATGCAAGGACCCCGATTGGGACTCGATCCCAGGACTCCGGGATCACTCCCTGAGCCAAAGACAGATGCTCAACCGCTGAGCCACCCAGGCGTCCCCATGCATGTACCTTCAATCTCTGCTGAGTCTAGAAATTGCTACAAGGTTTTTTGAAGGTGAGGGATCCAAAGAATGTCAATATATTTAAATTCTCCTTGAAACTTATACACTGGCACCACCAGTAATGCTGAAGTACTGGGAAGAAAAAAGGGGGGGAGGTATATTAATCAATACAATGTGCGATGGTTATGGTTTCTACAGTTAAAGGAATAATTTAATGAATCGGAGCCTTCTGCCCCACCACCTAACTCATGCCCCCCATGTCAGAAGGACAGTCTCAGTTAATTGGAATTTTCTTCCTGATGGTGTCACTGATGCTTTTATTCACACAGGATCTTTCTTTATGGATTGCCAAAAGTTCCTATTGGTTGTTATTTTGGGGTATGAGGTATCTAAGAAATAGTCAAGTGCATTTCTCAGATTTTACATACTGTCTTTCTTGACACTATGTTACCTGACAAAGGTTTTTAGAAATAGAACTTCCCGTTGGTGATCAGAATTGGTCACACCACCAAGTGCGGAGACCCTCTTCACTTCTTGGGTGGTATGACATCATAAGGAGACCATAATGCTTACGAGTGAGTTTCACATCCTAACTTAATATACATTTTACTGTAAATCCTGGTCCACATTGTCATCCTTCGGGCACTAGACATCTAAACCCCCCAAGCCCAGGGCTGCATGTATGGGAAGCAAAAAGGATACAGAGGTCTGGGTCTGTCCTGGCCAGGGGGTTGGCCCCTTGCAGATTTGTACTCTCATGGGTGGCCTGCCTCAGCTTTAGTGACAATACCTGCTCTACAGATCTGTCACCGTTGTAATCTTTAGATGTCCCTTTGTCCCTCGATGGTCATCTCCTATTCTAGCTAGTGATCTTTTATATTAAACTATCCACTTTCAAAACACTGTGTGGTTTCTGTCTCTTGTTTGGACACGGACTCTTGACTAATACAAATAGCTGTTGGTTTAAGGGACACACCTCATTTTGTGCTACAGCATCCCAGCCTTGCAGGGTGTTACCTCAAATCTATGTGCTGAGTCTCAGAAGCTTTGTCCATCTGTTTATCAAGTCAGTGATTTTATTTTATAAGGCACATGGTACAAAAATTAATTTGTAAGTTTTAGCTTATTATAAATTCTCCTTCACAGTAAAATGATTTCCTTGGTTACTGTCAGTGCAAAGTGGGACAGGATGGTAATGACTTCTACACGTTGCTGAAGGATGATTCTGTTAGACTATTTCCTGCAGGGTAGACAAATGTGTATCCAGAATATGTCTGTGTTTCCATTAGAATAAATTGCTGCCCACTCCGCTGTGGAAGAGAAAAGTGCTACACCCACCAGCTGGTAGCAGGGGAATTGCATTTGGTGGTGACCGTGCACTTTATTTTCCAAAGTAGGACACTTTTGAGAATGAAGAGGAGCTAATGGTATGTCAGGACAAGAGGGATGAACCAAAGCTCTGGGACAAATTTGAATGCAGGATCACCTATGAACTGGGTACCTAGCCCCAGTCTCTGCAGAAGACAGTCTCAGTGCTTAGCAGTAGCAATGCTCAGTGACAAATGCCCAGCTTGTCCAGTAGCAATCTCAGTGACAAATGCCCAGCTTGTCCAGGCTACACATAGTCTTCATTCCTGATGCCATAGATGTGTTTTGCATAGGCCTGTGGAAAAGATGCCAGGGTCCCTAGGGAAAGAGGCTGGCTGCCGTCCATAGGATGTTGACCTCATCCCCCTGACTACTGAGGGCTTTCCCCATAGGCTGTGTCTCTGGGTGCTCATTTAGTTTTGTCATAATATCTTCATTTACTGTGCCCTTTCTAAGTAATCCATCCATATTGTGCTCCTCTATCTGACACCTAATTCCTAATAGCTATTATTTTTTTAATCCCTGAGGAGCCAACCAATCCATTTGCAATCACTGTAGGCTATGCCTATTTCAGTGCACAGTGAACATACAGAAATACTATGCATATTCTTCTCACTGAGATCACCTCACTACACACTGCCCTGTAAGGGGCACTCCCATGGGGGGCTGCCTTGCAGCAGCCATGTGCTTCCTGTGATGGTGCCCCACTGTACACACTTCTTTCCCACTGTGTTAAGTGCCATTGCGGCACACAGGTCTGTAGGTGCAAGCTAGTGGAGAAGTAGTAGAGCAGCATGTACTAGCTTGGGCTGGCATGACAATGTATCATAGATGGTATTTGTTTTCGCACAGTTCCGGAGGTTTGAAGTCTGAGATCGAGTGAAGGCACGGTTGGGTTTTAGTGGCTTCCTTGAAGATGGTCACCTTCCTACTGTGTCCTTACATGGAGTGGAGGGTTGGGGGCAGGGAGAGACAGAGGGAGAGGGAGATATATATTTTTACATCTTTTTCCAATCATACTACTCCATCCAAACATTGCACTAGAACTACATATTAGTTGAGCCCCTGTAGGCAAGACAAAACAATGCAGTTGTATAAAAAAGTGAAGTACCTTTATTTCAAGGTTAGTCAAATGCTAAGAGCGAGCCTGCCATAGAAGATGGAACCCTACTGCTAATTTCATTACATCCTGATCTGTGTAATCATGGGGTTCCACTGTATTAACAAAAGCTTTCATTTATTACGCACTTGCTAAGGGACAGACCAGTGTCAGTACTTTTCATGAATTATCTTTCTTAATTCTCTTATCAGATTTATCAGCCCCCTTTTACACCAGAGGAACCAGATTCAAAGAAAGATTAATGAACATGCCCAAGGTCATACAGCTTATAAATAGAGATATAGATTTTATCCTAGGAAATCTTCTGCAGAGACCATGATGGAAATGTCTCATCTGTCGCATAAAGAGATAAGGATAACATTATGCACTTAGGGAAAAAAATAAATACATAAAGTGCCCATAACAGGTAGGCTTGTTGATGGATAAATTATCTGAAAAGCACTAAGAGCTTGGCACAAGGGTTATTAACATTCAAAGCCAGCTCTTGCTGCCAGCAGCAAAGTCGGGTGCCAGTGCTAGCATCTCCTTAGCAGGACCCCAGCCAATTGTAACCCTCCTGGTGCATCTGTGGTTGGCTAATTTGCTGGATAAATTCTGCCCTGGAAGCCAGGAAATCATCTTTGAAAATGAGCTAGAAGACCTTTTCCAAAGTTTTGCAGAACTGACCAAATGGCAGAGTTTTTCAGGTGCCCATTTGTTCATTTGTGTTACGGGAAAGAGTCAGGCTACAAACAAACAAACAATTGCCTATTATTTAACAGATGCCCTCCCACCATGTGATTCATGTATCAGCACAAGATACATATGTGTACAGGGCGAAGAGTCTAAAATTTAGAAATGTATCTGAAACACATAAAGTGTGATTGTTATGAAATGAAATTAAGTAAATGGTGGGAGGCATGAGATCCTTTCCAACAGCTTGAGGTATAAAGTCATTCCTTTTCTATTCTTTGCATACCCAGGCCCCAGAAAATCCCATATCCATTCTTATCCAAAAACCTCAAGGGCATGACCAGTCTCAAGGTATCAACCTACTTCCCAATACTAGATAAAGAGAAATAGGAGTAACCTGGTCAAACCACAAGGAAAATTTCTGTTCTGGCTCTATAGCTTTCATGGCAGACTGAGGGGGTGCCCTGCACAATCTGCTCTTGTCCACTGCTTTTTGAATTCTGTAACAGACTGCACAATGTCCCTCCAGAAGATATATTGAAGTCCTAACCACTGGTACCTGTGAATGGGAACTTATTTGGGAAGGAGGCCTTTACTGATATAACCAGTAAGAGGAGGTTGTGATGGGGTGGGATGAGTTGATGGGTGTTCTTGTAAGAAGAAAAGACTCAGAGATACAGAGGAGAGCACTGTATGATGACCTAATCATACCTGAAGTGGGGCATCTATACACAGGGGACACTCAAGACTGCTGGCAACACCAGAGGCCAAGAGAAAAGCATGGAATAGATTCTCCCCGAAAGCCTCAGAGTAAGTATGGCTCTTCAATATCGATCTCAGAGTTCCAGCCTCTAGATCTAGGAGAACAAATTTCTGTTGGTCAAAGCCACCGGGTTGTGACACTTCATACAGGAGCCCTAGAATACTAACTGATGCCCTGCTAATGTGTTGCCCTACCAATCTAGCTCAATCTGACTTGGACCTGCTTTCTAGCTTTGTTTTGTTTTTGTTTTTGTTTTTTTTTTTCTGGTGAAGACAACCCCACTCTCTCCAGTGTGACATGAGACATAGTCATGTTTCCTTAAGCTGTTGAACTATTTAGGATATACTCGCATTCTCAATACAACCTCCATCCAAAAAAATAGGAAGGAAACAAAGCCCTTCCTATGCTGGGCCAAGGATGGAGAAGGGTTCCCAGCATGATAAAGGACAGCCTGCTACGCCCCAGGTCAGAATGGCCTCCCTCTGGTCCTTCTGTGCCAGAGCGGCTTCAGAGTCCCAATTCCATATGAACACAATAGTTGAAAGTGCTGGTGAGCACCCTTGGTTCCCAGGCCTCACCTTGGAACTACTGAGCCAGCCTTGGACTCCTTCCTACTCTCACTCCTCTGGAACTGCAGAACTCTGCTGGCAATTTCACCAAGATTGAAGATTGCCCATGGGATACACCTGAGATAACAACCTTATTGGCTTTGTCAATGAATTCAGTCTGTTTGCTCTGACTTTCTCTGTTTTCTGACATCTATCCGGCTTCCACCATACTACCCTCTGAATGATGGGGTGCATGCCTCACTCATCCAGTAAGGCTGAGAACAGAAAGCACAGGGCAGCATGTGCACAGGAATTTGACTATCTTTAGGGAGGGACACACACTTCTCCAATCCAGGGAGATGGAAATACATGAAGGAGCTGAGTCTTCTGTTTCAGAAACTGGGTAATTTGTACCTCTAGTACAATGGTACGTGTCCACTATTTATTAGCTGGCCTGTAGTTTGTGCTATTGAAAATTGAGAATCTTGGTTTCTAACTAGCACCACATGGCTGATGTGCATCAAAATATGTCACTCTACAAGGGATTGAGACCATGGCTCCAGGAACTTACAACTTAGATAACTGTAGTTTGCAGGACATCCACTTAAATATCAGTTGCCATCACATTTCTTTATAAGTGGGTTTGGATTAATCATTATATTATAACCAGCTGGTTTTCCATGGCTAAAATGAGTATTTAAACATTTCCATGCTCACCGTTCCATCTTTGACTTGTTATTGGTGATAGTTCTGGGCTTCAGCACTTGATGAGAAAAGCTAAAAAGTATTGTGGCTGTTCTGTAATGATACACCTTCCAAAATGTTATAGGAAATAGGCCGAGACACTCATGAATGTAAATGCCTCTACCACCTTGTGTAAACACACTGCATCTTTAAAAAGTGCAAGAAGGTATTAGAGTTGGGTACATTTCAATAACCAAGGGAACAAATAGAGAAAGTCTTGATGAATGTGGTCATATTTGAACTTTGTCTTGAGGGATGATTGTATTGAGGATAAAGATATTTGATATTCCAACTGAAGGAAGAAGGTGAAAGGGGGCAGGTGGGTGTTTTGGGAATGATGAATCATGGGCCGTGGCGCAATCAGGGCATGGAGAAGAGGGGAGGTTGGCGGGGAGGAAGTGGAGGTAGGGACAAATGACGAAGAACCTTCAAAGGCCCCAGGGAGTTCAGTTTGTATTTGGAAGGTAATGCTGAGCCTAGGAGAAGTAGGGCAATCAGCACAACATTTAGAAGGCAACCAGGAAGTTCTCTTTCATGGGGGGCGGAAGGGGGATATGAATTAGAAACAGAGCAAGCAATGAGGAAGTTTTGGAACTGGTCCATGTAAGTGAGAAAGAGAAACTGAACCAGCACTGCAGAAGTGAGAACAAGAGAAGGGAAGATAGACATTTGGGGAAAGAATCAGAAAAGTTTATTTTCAACAATTACGTAATATGACCCTTTTGGTATTTTTCTCTTCCAGACCAGGCAGTTTAATCAAAGGGCATGCATAATAGTTGAAGGTATGTTGATGATTGACATTAATAAGATATTGTAACAATGCTTAAAATAGCATCCCAGGGTAGGAAACTAATTAGGAGTGTGTGTGATTAGAGACTCGGCACTGAAACATCATTGTTCTGTGGTTGGTTTTTGGTGATGGTTCCAGTGATGGCGAAGGGGATGGTACTGGAATAGGTGATTACAGAGTATCAGTGATATATCAGGCATTTGGAGTATATATTGTGGCCCTGATACTGCCAAACACTATTCTAGATGCTTAGGATACATCAGGAAATAAACAGAAAAACCCTGCCTTCTTCAAGTAGATATCTGAGAACTTCTACCAAGTACCTAAGTGCTGGATAGAAAAATAAGTAATGGGCAGCCCGGGTGGCACAGCGGTTTAGTGCCACCTTCAGCCCGGGACTTCAGCCCGGGATCAGGTCCCATGTCAGGCTCCCTACATGGAGCCTGCTTCTCCCTCTTCCTGTGTCTCTGCCTCTTTCTCTCTCTCTCTCTCTCTCTCTCTCTCTCTCTGTGTGTGTGTGTGTGTGTGCATGTGTCTCATGAATAAATAAATAAAATATTAAAAAAAAAGAAAAAGAAGTAACCCGTAATATCAGGAAGAGGAACTTTGGACATGGTCCTATAAAATTATGACCCTTGCTTTCTGTAACTCTTGAGCTCCTACCGTGTACCATGCCTGGAGTAACAGCTCCCCATGCACTGTTCCCTTTGGTAGACACAGGAATTCCATCCTCATGGCATGGGAAGTGGGAGTCTCATTGAGGCTGGCCCCAGTAGGCACCACATCAATGCCTGGGGACAAGATCACCACCTCAACAGGGTGTGTACTTCTGAGCTTGCCAACTGAGAGAGCTTGTTTTTATTCTCTCAGACAACTATTATTTTTCATTTTGTTTTTTTTTAAAGATTTTATTTATTCATTTGACAGATAAAGAAAGAGCAAAAGAAAGGAGCAGCAGGAAGAGGGAGAGGGAGAAGCCGTCTTCCCACTGAGTGGGAAGCCCTGGGATCATGACCTGAGCTGAAGGCAGACACTTAACCAACAGAGCCATCCAGGCACCCCTCAGACAATTATTATTGATATGCCATTTAGAGAAGCAGTTGAGGATACTAATAACCATATGATTATACTGTCATCAATGGAAGCCATAAAACCCAAGTCATCAAAGGGAAATTGACATGTTTGCCTTGACATCAGAGACAGGAGGCTGACTGCTGGTCCAGACAGGACCTTGGTGAGATTAATGAACTCAAGCTCTGGTGCACAGCCTCATATACCTAGAGAACAGAACTTAGAGGGTTTCCAGGGCTCATCTCACTCTGCAAGATGACTTCTTACCAAGCTAATGACATGATACTGGATATCAACATCTTCATTTTCATGGGAAGACATAGCTGCCAAAATAATCAGTTCATTTCCTCACGCTGGGGAAATCTATTCAGGAGACCAAATCACGAGACATGAAATGATGAGAGCTTATTTAACATGGGCAGAGATTCTGTGATGCATCTGGTGTTCGACATTTTATTTATGCCATCGCATTTCACTTGAACAAGGACCCTGTGAGCTGAAGTACCTGAGTTTGTGGAGTTTCTCTGCCTTTTCCAGAGTGGCTGTGTAGCAGAACTAGAACTTGAACACACCTCCATCTGTCCACAAAGCAGTTCTCATAATGCTCCATTCTGAACATTTAAAATCTTCTTGGAGTTCCTTGATTAAGATGCCGAATTTTTTTGAAGGGTATTTTTCATTCTTTCAGAGTGGGGGACAGAAATGCAGGGTGATTGAGAACATGGAGTCCAAAGTCAAAGTGTGGTTCTGAGCCTGGTCCTGCTTCCTGCATGGCTGATATTGGCAAATTAGGTCAACACTTAACAGAAGTGCTTTTACTATAAAAATGGGAGAAATTATAGCAAAGTGTCTGTCATATGGAAAGCAATCAATAAATATTAATTATTGTTTGCTTTTATACCCAGACTAGTTGTCCATTGTTTTTGAGGGGATATTTATGAGAACCAATGTTGGCCATGTTGAATAAAATAATTCTTCCTTCAGATAATCACTACACATGCTGGCTTCTTCTCCACTTATTTGTGTGTGTGTGTGTGTGTGTGTGTGTGTGTGTGTGTTTCTCAAGGTTTTACACACACTCTGTCATTTTCCTCCTATATCTTTACTTCAGAAAGTTGGATTATGACACAATTCCATGCTGTGAATTTCACTTTCTGGAATCTGGGTCAGTCCATGTCACTTCATCAGATGTGGGTGTTTCTTGGATGTCCCCAGCAGCCAGAGGGCCCAGTCACCTCCCAGGGCAGTGCCCTCTGATTGTTGCTGGTTACACTATAGGAGCCTCTAAATTGTGTGGACATTCTCATACACAGAAAATACATGGGAAGTTAGAAAGAGCAGGGACTTTATGATCCTCCCCTGAAAGACTGAGATACTAAGACTTATGTAGAAGCAGGCCACTTGTCAGCAACTTGCTCTGGGTCATCATTCATTAGATTTGGAAGCACTCCTCCATACATGATCTGGGTGGCTTACAGAACAGCCTTGTGAGACAAGACATATAGGCATAGTCAACCCCATCTCAGAAGATGTATTGTCTGTCTCTCTGTTCTCATTCATTTGAGGAATATAAATAATAGTGAAAGGGAATATAAGGGAAGGGAGAAGAAATGTGTGGGAAATATCAGGAAGGGAGACAGAACATAAAGACTCCTAACTCTGGGAAACGAACTAGGAGTGGTGGAAGGGGAGGAGGGCGGAGGGTGGGGGGGAATGGGTGACGGGCACTGAGAGGGACACTTGACGGGATGAGCACTGGGTGTTTTTCTGTATGTTGGTAAATTGAACACCAATAAAAATTAATTTATTAAAAAATAAAATAAAATAAAATAAAATCAATTCCCAATGGGATCCCTGGGTGGCGCAGCAGTTTAGCGCCTGCCTTTGGCCCAGGGCGCGATCCTGGAGACCCGGGATCGAATCCCATGTCGGGCTCCCTGTTTGGAGCCTGCTTCTCCCTCTGCCTGTGTCTCTGCCTCTCTCTCTCTCTCTCTCTCTCTCTCCCTCTGTGTGTGTGTGTGTGTGTGTGTGTGTGGTGACTATCATAAATAAATAAAAATTTAAAAAAAATAAAATCAATTCCCAAAGGGATAAAATTCATTCTCCAAACTGGCACCATGGATTGGTCTCTGCCTGCCTGCCCAATTCACTCATGACATGCTGCCCCATTTCTATGGGCCACTCACACAGAATTGCTGGTAGTGCCCCACTGCCTATCTACCTGACCCTACTCACCCCCGTAGACCACCTTCAGGAACTCCCCTCAATGCACATACATGCACAGACAGCTAGTTCTCAGCTGCTCTGCTCTCATGGCCCCTCTTTGTGATGTCCTTTTGTGTACCTTTTCACCAAGTAAGTCTGCCCCCCTTTTTAGGTAAGATATAGATAGATAGATAGATGATAGATAGATAGATAGATAGATAGATAGATAGATAGATGATAGATAGGTAGATAGATAGATATAACAGACCTTATTAAAAAAAAAGGAAAGTTTTAGATTTATAGAAAAATTGAGCAGATACTATGGAATTTCCCTTTCCATCTCCCTTGAGTTGTTGTCCTTATCATTACCATTTTACGCTGGTGTGACGCACTTGTGACACTTAACAAGCCTGTATTACTACAGTATTATTAACCAAAGACCATACTTCTCTTTATGCTATGAGGTTCTATGGTGTTATTTGTTTTGTTTTGTTTTGCTTTGTTTCATTTTTTTTTAGAGAGAGAGATTGAGTGCAAGTGGGGGAGGATAGAGGAGGAGCAGGGGGAGAGATAGAATCTTAATCAGGCTCCACAAAGTGGGGCTTGATCTTATGACCCTGAGATCATGATCTGAGCCTAAATCAAGAATCAGATGCTTAACCAACTGATCCACCCAGGCACCCCAGTTCTATAGGTTTTGACAAATGCATGTTATGAATCTACCTGGACAATATTATACCCCCAAAATCTCTGCTTTATTTGTTCATCCTTTGTCTTTTCCCTAGAACTCCTGGAGACCCTTGATCTTT
Source organism: Vulpes vulpes (assembly GCF_048418805.1). NCBI lineage: Eukaryota > Metazoa > Chordata > Mammalia > Carnivora > Canidae > Vulpes > Vulpes vulpes. The sequence continues at coordinate 3,063,318 of NC_132792.1, read as the reverse complement.
TTACTCTCTATAGTTTTGCCTTTTCATGGATGGATATAGCCCAGTTGGCTTAGATACTCAACTATTGAAGGACATCTGAGCTGTCTCCAGTTTGTAGTGATTTATAAATAAAGCACATGTAAACATCTGTGTGTAGGTTTTTGCATGGACATAAGTATTCAAATCATTTGAAAAAATACCTAGGAGCACAATTGCTGAATCGTATGTTGACTATGTTTAGCTTTATAAAAAAAAGTCACTGTATTCCAAAATGGCTGTGCCAGTTTGCATTTCTACCACAATGAATGAGAGCTCCTTTTGCTCTGTATCCTTGTCAGCATTTGGTGTTGTCATTTTTTAAATTTTAGTCATTTAAATATGTATGTCTGTCTTGGTTTACTTTGCATTTCCCGAATTATATATGATATTTAGCATCTTTTTCATATGCTTACTTGCCATCTGTATATCATCTTTGATGAGGTGTCTGCTCAGATCTTTTGCCAATGTTTTGACTTGGATGTTTGTTTTCTCATTTTTGAGTTTTAAGAGTTCTTTGGATATTTTGGATACAAATCCACTATCAAAAATGTGCTTTGTAAATATTTTCCCCTAATAAGAAGTATTTTTAACGCTATCTTACTGTTTCCTATTTAACTTTAACAATTGTCATTTATGAAATTAAACTGTTTTACTAAAAGAAATAAAAAAAAGTAGTTCAGAAGTGCTGTCCTTATCCCTGAGACCTCATTCCTTTCTCTCATTCCCCAAAAGCTGTTACTAGGAAGCTCTTCCTACTTCTGCTTAAAATTCAAATCAGTGCTCTCTGCTCCCAGAAACTATAACAATTTTGACCATTACCATCTGACATGGGGTGAGCACACAGTAAAGAGGTTTGACCAATATTGTTGAATACATGAATTTGTTCAAAATATTTAATATATTAAACTAGTCTTGGATATATAGATATGTATATATATTCCTTGATAGATATGTATAGGAGACTTGATATTCTGCTACTGCAGACTACTTTTAAGACTCATTCAGGGATTTAAATTCTATCTCAAACTGACACAAATTAATAAAATATACAAAAAAGAGAGAACATTAATATACCTAATCTAAAAATTGCCTTACATATACACATGAAACATTAAGAATTTTGACCAGGTACTAGATCACAAATAAATCTCAATAAGTTTGAAATAACTGAGATACAGTTCATATTCTCTGAGCACAATAAAATCATAAATGAATCCTAAAAATATAAAGAAACAAAATAACCTATAACCATTACAAATTAGAAAAAAAAAAAAGCAAAACTACTCACAACTAAATGACTTAGAAGGTCTCCAAAATTTGCACATATGTTAATCATGGGATAGAGAAACTGACAGTTAATATTTCTTTTTTTTTTTTTTTTTTTTACTACCTACCCTTTGCTTCAACATGGATAGAACTGCAGGGTATTATGCTGAGTGAAGTAAGTCATTCGGAGAAGGACAAACATTATATGGTCTCATTCATTTGGGGAATATAAAAAGTAGTGAAGGGGAATAAAGGGGAAAGGAGAGAAAATGAGTGGGAAATATCAGTGAGGGTGACACAACATGACTCTTAACTCTGGGAAACGAACAAGGGGTGGTGGAAGGGGAGGTGGGCAGGGGGATGGGGTGACTGGGATGAGCACTGGGTGTTATGCTATATGTTGGCAAATCGAAATCCAATAAAAAATATGCAAAAAAATATAAATAAATAAATAGTCTTTTTTAAAGTAACTTTTTAAAGATTTATTTATTTATTTATTTATTTATTTATTTATTTATTTATTTATGATAGACAGAGAGAGAGAGAGAGAGGCAGAGACACAGGAAGAGGGAGAAGCAGGCTCAACGCAGGAGCCCAATGTGGGACTCTATCCCAGGTCTCCAGGATGACACCCCGGGCTGTAGGCAGTGCTAAACTGCTGCGCCACTGGGGCTGCCCATAAATAAATAAATAATCATCTTACTGAAGATGGTGTTTGGTCAGTTTGCCTAAGTTATAGATTATTACAAATCACAGTTTTTCATCATGTTACACTTAAAAGAAGAGGTTTAGGATATCTCAGGAGTTTTCCAACTTATTTCTTGAAAATATTTATTCTCAGGTTCTTCAAAGGTGCCCCAGAGGCTGATATGATGAGCAGCCACACTGCCTGGTCACCAAGAGGACCCTTCTCAATATAAGAATGATTGGACTCCATACAAATAGGCTCCTAATTCAAAATGATTGAAACATAAAGGAAGGTACTATTGCTATAATTTAAGTCCAAGGGCAATGTGGCACTTCATGGTTGATTGACTCAGTGATTCAATGATATCAGGGACCAATGCATTATTTTTTTTTCTCTTCATATTGCCATGAACTACGTGGCTTCATTCTTAGTCTTAAAGTTTGCTGAAACAATACCATGAGTCACATACAAACACTAGGTTCAAGGTAAGAAAGAAGAGTGCTTCATGTTTGGTTTCTCTACTAGACATAAAGAAACTGGGGATCCCTGGGTGGCGCAGTGGTTTGGCGCTTGCCTTTGGCCCAGGGCGCGATCCTGGAGACCCGGGATCAAATCCCACATCAGGCTCCCAGTGCATGGAGCCTGCTTCTCCCTCTGCTTATGTCTCTGCCTCTCTCTCTCTCTCTCTGTGTGTGACTATCATAAATAAATAAAAAAATTAAAAAAAAAAAAAGAAACTTTCCCCAGAAGCCTCCATCAACCTTCACTGCATGAACTGGGCGTACTCCAAGCACACCTGCAGACAGCATAGGGTTAGCTTCCATTGAGGCACATTGCTGTTGATACTGAGTAATTGCTTCATGGTTCACCTACAAATCAAATGCAAGTGAGGCTGTGTGTAAATGTGTCCACTTAAGGTTTCATTTGAATAAAAAAAAAAGTAGCCTTAAAAAATAAGTAGGGAAAAAAAAAATAAGTAGGGAGACTACTGGCTTTATCTCAGAAATTATCCTCAATTAGTCTGCAGTGCATGACTATGCATACCTCAGGATTGTGTGAGACAATATATTTTAAGCTCCATGTAAGGGCTGGCACTAGACAGTGGTGGATTCTAAATTTGTTTCTAGGTCCTTGTTGGCTCAATTGGAACTTTACCTACTCCTTGTGCCATTGCTTCTGGGGCTCTTGGCAAAAAGAACATTTCCCTTTCCATATGAAGGAGTTGGAAGCCAACAGAACAAAGGGTACAACTGTGAGGGTAGAGAATCCGGAGAACAGAGTGCACAGTGACCCAGATGGCGAGAAGAAAGACAAGGTGGCTGTCCCAGTGAGAGCTGGGGCAGGGGTGGGCTAGAATGGGCCACACATCCAAGGTCATGTCACTGAGTCACACTTGGGATTCTCGCATTAACATGGCTATAAATAACATCCATGCCTCCAGCAAGTTCCCCATCCATAAGTGTTTCTAACCTTCTCCATCCAAAAATAAATATATAGCTTTATAAAGCATATGGTCTACAACCCCAGAATCCAAGCTTATTGTTCATCTGGACAATCTTTCTACCCTAATTCTTCATTTTCCAAACAACGAGCAAGAAAGATTCCTCATTATTCTATTTTTCATTGATGTTTACGAAGGAAAGTGAAGTTGACCTTTATCATTCATGATTATGAAATTTCAAATACTCATAGAATATAACAGCTGGAATTAAGGGCCCTTAGAAATCACGCAGCCTGGTTCTCATTTTACACACGAAGAATATAAAGGCAGTGAGTTTAAATAAACTATCAAAAATACAATGCTACAATACTAACTTGATGAGCCAAAGCTAGAGTCAGAGATTCCTGTTCTCCATCGGGAACTCTGTCCACCTCAACTACATGGGATTCACATTGTCAGTCAGAGGGACCTATAACATTTTAGCTTCTAGCTTGACTTCCCTGATCAGTCCTTCATACAACACCACTGTGGGCTGATCCTGAGATCTCAGCCTGGATTTGGTAAGTGTGGCAAAGTTCTTAAAGAAATCAAGATAAACTAAGTTCTGGAATATGTTTATTAATATGGGGTTAGAAAGAAAGGATATCCCAGCCAGAGTCAACAGCTTGAGTCAAGTCCCCAAAAGGAAAAGTTTGTGAAAAATCAGCTGCTTTAGTGTGATTGGAGTGGGGGCCAGAGGGAAGGGGTGATGAGATGGATATATCGTAAATGAACCATTTTGGTCAAAATGCAGTACATCACATTTGGCCTAAATCATCCCTAAGCACTGGGTGTTATTCTATATGTTGGCAAATTGAACAGCAATAAAAAAATAAATTTATTAAAAAAAAGCAGAAAAATAAAAAATAAAATAAATAAATCATCCCTAAGGTTTGTTTACATGATCACTTTTGTCAAGCATAGGGTCAAAACAGTTTTCAATGTAAACTGTCACATAATAATATGAGATGGCAGAAGACAGAAAAGTAGATTAACATCAACACCTTAATCAAAGCAAATTAAAAATAAAATTCATGTTAAGCCATACGAACTGCCAGAAACTGTTTCATTTCCTGAGGAAAATTCTTTTTTTGCAAAATTTTATTTTTTAAACTCTAGTATATTTAACATACAGTGTTAGTTTCAGGCATACAGTATAATGATTCAACAATTCCATACATGACTCAGTGCTCATCCTGATACCCGTGTTCTTCATCCCCGTCACCTATTCCACCCATCACCCCACACACACCTGCCCCCTGGTAAGGACCAATTTGTTCTCTGTAGTTAAAGAGTCTGCTCTTTGTCTTCTTAAAGGAAATTCTTAAATTTAAATTACCTTGTTTGCTAACAAGGTAAACATGATAGGAATTGAAAGGTATCAGACTTTGTTAATATTTTTGAAGAGTTGTAGCATATTTTTTATCATTTCTTAAAGATTTTATTTATTTCTTCATGAGAGACAGAGAGAGAAGCAGAGACAGAGGAATCAGGCTCCTTGTGGGGAACCTGATGGGGGACTTGATCCCAAGACCCTGAGATCTTGATCTGGGCCAAAGGCAGACACTCAATCACTGAGCCACCCAGGTGCCCCTATAGCATATATATTTTTTTAAGATTTTATTTATTTATTCATGAGAGACAAAAACAGAGAGAGAGAGGCAGTGACACAGGCAGAGATAGAAGCAGGCTCCCTGCAGGGAGCCGGACATGGGACTCAATCCCGGGACTCCAGGATCACGCCCTGGGCCAAAGGCAGGCGCTCAACCACTGAGCCACCCAGGCGTCCCCCTATAGCATATTTTAAAGGTAATTTTCTAACGACAATAGGCATTTTAGGAAACTTCATGAGAATTTAATGTAGATTGTGACCATGTAACACTGCCAAATGTTGATAACTTCATGAGGCCAAGTTCATATACAACTTCACAAATTAAGTTTTTTCCCTTGGAACTGGGGTGATACTCTTTGACTCTTTAACCCCTATCAACACTCTTGATGGGCCCTATGAAAGAGCCACAGATTTCCCAAATAGATAATAAGCTGCTCAATTACTAAGCCCTGTTTCTTGACCTCCTCTCCACATGAACCCAGGTGCTTGCAGCAGCATGCCTCTGAGCATCTGAAAGGCCCCAGGTAAGCCCTATCAAAGGGAGGTCAGGGAAAGTGCCCCGGGACCAGGTGGGCACTGTTGGTTTTAGTCATAGGGGAGGAGCCAGGGGTACATAAGGAGAAGACTGAGCCCTTCCTCATCTTGGTGGGTGGGGGCTGTAAGGCCGTTTGCCTCAGTAGCTCTGTTCAGCAAGAATGGGTGCTGCGGGGTGCTTGGCCCTGCTGCGGGTACTGGGTTGGCTTGGAGAGGGCCTGTATGGTTTTTCAACAGGGCAAAGTTCCTGCTTTTTCTTTATGTTCTTTCTCTGGCTGGCTCCTCCCTGAGCCTGCTCTAACTAGAGGTTTCTATTTTCTATCTCCCTCTAACCAATGCAGGGGAAGACACAGAGGCCTCCTGTCTCTTTCTCTGAGGGGCTGTGGCTCTCTAAGTTCTGCTGCTGACCTCTCCCCAGAGGAAGTCTCCTTTCTCCTGAAGCCCCCACTTTATCTTCAGCAAAGGGACTCTGAGAATGACGTGTCTTTAGCTCAGTGAGCCCAGGTGACATCCAAGTTTCCCTTACTGGAAAAGAGGCAGAAAGGACCTAATCTCCTAATGCTCAAGAACATAGCAGACTTGAGTCTGGGGGATTTGCTGTGGAAGCCAAGGCATGGGGTGGGGACATAGGGCTGCCATGGAGCCTGGGAAACCGGGTGTGGGAGTTCCGTGCAGGGAAGCCTTAGCCGGGGGAGCGGGAGGCTTCTCATCTGTCTTCAGTGAGGAAGCAAGCATGGCTGGGCTCTCTACAGACTGTAGAATTAAGAGGAAAACAGTATCTTACCTGTTAATGGGAAGCCTGGGCTACACTTCCTGCTCTCTCCTCTTCTGCATGGTGGGTGGTAGCTGTCCCTTCAGTGCCTAATAAATTCCAGGTGCTACTTTCTAAGTCTCTAAGTGATCCCTTGTGTAGTCGAGGATTAAATAGCTGCCACTGCAATCTTCTCTAACCTTTATGAAGCCTTAATAAGGTCCAAGAGTTCAGCTTCAGCCATTAATGGTGGCTGATCAGCTGTGGGAGCTACGTGGCCTCTAAAGTGGCGGTGATAGGCTTGAAAACTTGGGTTCTTCAACTGGTTAAGTAGCTCCTTACAAATAAAGGAACCTGGACCAAAGTAGAACAAGATACACCTGTGGCACATGGGCAGCCACTAGTACTGTTGTTCTCTCAAACTTGCACAACTAAGATCCTCTACCAATCCCTAAATAGACTGGTAGTTGCATTCTGCTACCTTGGGCCTGGGGTCCGAAGCGCGACAGCCCCATTGCCTAATTCTACTTCAATCTTGGATCTGGTCAGCCCTTCCTCCTGTGATCTCAGCAATGCTCGTTAGCCCTGTAAGGCTGTAGGGATGAGCTACATCTGGGTGCCCCCATCTTGGCTGAGGACTGCAGCCTCTCTGTGCAGGGGGTTGCTGCTCCTCCCAGACCTGTCACTTCCCCTTAGTGGGGGGGGGGGGTGGCAGTCTGAAACCAGACTGCTGAGCAGAGGGAAGGTTTGAGACTAGGAGCATGCAGGCTAGGATGGCAGGAGACCGAACTGCTCTAGGGTTGACCCGATGTTGTCCTCGGGCAACAACTTGAGGACTTGAGAATGGGGTGGAATATACCTCCTCTCTAGACTGACTCTGAACTGCAGGGACCATGGTGCCTTCTGGAGCTGACCTGGGTCAGTATAAAGTGTCCCTTAAGTGTGTAGAACCCAAATCTGACCTCACAGCATGACAGGCCAGCAAGTTGAGACCAGGTGTCAGGGTGAAGAAAGTGGTGATGTTCAGACTCTGGTCCTGAAGACCCTCTCACCGTCTCTGCAGGCACAGGTATCTTGATGGAGATAGAACTAAAGGAAAAGCGGGCCACAGCCGTCCCTGGGCTTGAGTAGTTAGAGGCCCTCAGCTGGAGCTAAGGAGGGTGCTGGTTCGCTTTCCAAATGCAGCATGTTCTGTCTTCATTCGGTGCCTCCATTAAGACCTAAAAGGCCCCTAGCTCCCCTGCCTGCTTGCTGTGTGTTCACAGATCTAACCTGGAATAGCAAGGGAGGGAGCCCAGACCCCTTGAACAACTGGGGCACTGTCAAGTCCATCTGCCTCTCCTCTGCTGGAGGGTGCAGACCTGAGGGTTTGTGGAAGAATGCATGGACTCCTATCCCCTCTAAATCTTGTGTTGCTAATGCTTCATGACCCACCAGACCCCTTACAATTGTAGATCTACTGGAAGTGTGTGCTCAGAGGCTCTTTGCTGAGGGTGGATGTGCTTAAGTCTGGGAGCCACAGAGCCAGAATAGTAGAGGCCTTTAGCCCCATCACTGGCTCGGAGCTGAATTTTTCAGAGTTCTGACATAGCCTGTTCTCCTAATCAGGATGATCCCACTTTGTTCTCTCCCCCACTCCCCGCCCCCATCCTGATCATGTCAGGTTTTGTCCATGAGAACTAATATACTAAACATGCCACTTTTCGTGGTTCTAACAAGGAGTATAGGACCTATCTAAAGCATAGGGGGAATGGATCACAGACAGTAGCTCAGCCTCAGCTTTTCTCACACAGCAATGAGGCTGAGCCACAGAAGGACCAGAGAACACCAAGGCTTTCACTCAGGCAATTCTTAAGTCTAGACAGGATCTGATAACAATGGAGACGAATTTATTTGGACCAAAGGACTCTTAATGCTCACAGTTCGTTAGTGACCATTGTGATTTCCTGAGACCCTATGTCCCCCTGGATTTGCCTTAACTTCCTAAATAGGCATGCGTTTTCTGTTCATGCAGGAAGCTCTTTGCAATAGTGAGCCTTGTCTCCTCACCTTGACTCTTGTTAATCTAACAGATGCATGGTCCTGTCTTGGAGATGCTTTGCAATATTCCAACTCCATAGCAGCTCAGTCATCAAGGGGTAAAGACCTGTTCAAGACAGAAGGAAGTCCAGATAGACTTAGTCCCTCCCCACTACCATGCTAGCTGAGTATCCTGGGGAACCATGGCCTTGGGACACAGGTGACCTGGGATGGTCTGGGCAAGCTCCCAGAATCTCAAGAGCCCTATAGTGGAACCAGCTGAGGGAGGAGGTGGATGAGATGCCAAAAGTGCAGTTCCTGCCTCCACCCCCAACCCAGGCCCTAAGAGGCAGGGTGCTCCTTGTGGAGAATACCTCAAGCATGACCTCCTGATGTTTTTCCATCCATGAACAAGCCCCTCATCCAGTGACTGTTCCTGTGTCCCTGCCTTACTTTGTCAGTTTGGTTCCCAGCTAGAGTGACTCCATACTTTTTTTTTAATTCCATCTGGCCTGAGGACAGGAAGGACCAGAGGTGTCCAGGGGTAGTAGGAAGAAGTATGGCCTGGAAGAGAAGGAGACAATGTGCAACTCAGAAAACCCTGGAACAAAATGCCGGTCAATTTCCCTAAAACTTAAATTCAGTTAACATAGCGCACTAATTTCACGGGGAATATAAATAGTGAAAGGGATCACAGGGGTAAGGAGAGAAAATGGGGGGGGGAATCAGGGTTGACAGGAGACTCCTAACTCTGGGGTTAGGTGGAAGAGGAGGTGGGTAGGGGGTGGGGTAACTGGGTGACGGGCACTGAGGGAGGCACTGGACGGGATGAGCACTGGGTGTTATGTTGGCAAATCGAACAATATACAAAAGTGTACTAGTTTCAGAGGTAGTTCAGGGACTCCTCAGTTGCATAGAACACCTAGTGCTCCTCACATTATGTGCCCTCCTTCACGCCAATCCCCTTCCCCACCAGCAACTGTTTCATAGAGTTGAGTCTTCTGATCTCATCTTATTTTTCCCCTCTTCCCTTTTGCTCCTGTTTTAAGTTGCACATGAATGAAATTTTACTGTCTTTTCACTTAGCATGATATCCTCTAGTTCCATCCACATTGCAAACAGTAAGATTTAATCTGGAATAACCCATTGTGTATATAGACCACATCTTTATCCATTCACCAGTTGATGGACTTCTGGACTCTTCCTGTAGTTTGGTTATTGTGGATATTGTTGCTATAAACAATAGGGTGCAGGGGCCCCTTCAGATGATCCTTGCACTGTTCTGGATACTTAAATTATCTCTTTGAAATCCTGGGAGCATCTCCTGTCTCAAGCTTATTCTATGGAGCTCATCTTTGAGGACCATGGGCTCCTTTTCCTATACGTGTATGGTCTTGCAGTGGCTCTTAAGAGCCAGCTGGCCTTGCTATTCACATATGGTTCAGCATGTCACAGGGACATAATGACTGGGGGGCGGGGTTGGAGCTTGCTCCCCACAGGTGGCTGATTCTACTCTGGCCAGCACCGAATAAGATGCCTTGCTAAAGCTGACCTTTTAGGAAATTGGGAAGGTGATCTTATTTGAAACTACAACTTGGTGGACCTGTGTATCTTCAGTCAAATATTCCTTTCCCATAACCTGGGCTTTTCTGATAAGCCTGTCTCTCAAGAGGGGTGCCACTAGCTGGAGGGACGGGGGGTTGTGTGTAAGCCATTCTTGCTGAAACAAGCCTGAGGTGGGAATATGAAGCTCCTCCACAGGCAGCATCCAGGCCCGCCCTCTCCTTATCCACTTCTATGCATTGCGCTGCAGAACCTTCTCCAGGCTACTCTCAACTGACACAGGCCCTATTATAGATCTTTAGGATGGAGCCATAAAAAGTGGAAGACTCCCCCTGTCTTAGATCCTCCAATAAGCAGACGTTTACAATAAAAACCAGGACCGGGTGTGTGGGAAGTGCTTTGATCTTCCTTTCCCTAACATCAGCTGTGTCCTCCGAGCTCTTCTCTCAAATCCAGATCCTCTTGGTCATCTTTGTATGCATCCAGTCTTGTCAAAGCTTCATCAGCAACTTCTCCACAAGCTAGTAGCTGACCCACCAGTCTAGCTTCTAGTGGAGTCCAACTAGCCCTGCCTTGTAAGGATTTTTGTCTCCATGCACATTATCCCCCCATAACACACGTCTCCAGGAAAACCGACCACAAAGCAGCCAGTGAAGAATCTACAGTTTTGATGGGACCATAACTCTCATGTTCCTAACAGAACATGTGATTATCCGCTTTCCCCTCCAGCATTGTGCTTGATGCAGAAGATTAGCTAGTGAGATGGGAAAGATAATAGTGAATATTTCACTTTTAAGCTTTATCACACAAGCATTCTCCCCTGGGCCTTCCAGAAGAACTATCCTGTACCATATTTGAAGGTCTCTAGTTCCTGAGGGATCTCAACTGCAAACTTGCAGTCCCTGAGTCCAGGCAAGACTAGAAGGTACAGGTATCTCTAATACTGCAGCTTCCATTCCAGACCACCATGATAAATTGAGGCACTACTGTAACCTATGGCTTTCCAATACATAAAGTGAGGTCTAAACCGTAGTCCCAAGTGTGTGATAGTGGGTCTAAATGCATACTCTAAGTGGCTAAAAACTAAGCACTGAGCTTTCAGTGAGACCATCTTGATGGTGGAAGGTCTTGATGGTGGCTGAAGACTGGGGTGTCTAGCAAGGTCTTGAGGACAGTGAAGCTTGCCACATCGATTCTTTCAGTTTTTCTCATGTGTGATGCTGCTGGATAGCCTTCTACCCCCAGTAGAAGTTCCTTCAGGATTGGACCAATCCTCTCCATCCCTGATGCTGCTTTATCAACTAAGCTTATGGAATATTCTAAATGCTTTATCATTTGAACAGTCCTCGCAACCTTTCCAAATCCTGCCTTCAGCCTCCAATTTGAATTCTAGTTCTTGAGTTAATTCCCCCACATTTGCAGGGACTGCTCTGATGTCCAGAATGTCTGTCTTCCATGAGGGCTGGAATCGACTTCTTCCAAACTATTTTGCTATTTTGACCTCTTCATGAATCAGATGTTCCTAATATTATCTAAAGTAGATAAGGACACATCCTTTCCCTAAGGTTTTCAACTTGCCTAGTTCCATCAGAGGAATCCCTAGCTCTTCAATAAGACTTAAGTCCATGACCCCTTGATTCATAGGCTACAGGATTGGTGTTAGCAGGTGTGAAAATCTTGCTCTATCAGAGCACTTGGGTGACCAGGTGCCTTGTCAGTAAGGAGTAACTTTTTTGAAAAGTCTTTTCTCCCAAGCAAGAAGTCTCCACAGTAGGTTTAGTCTTCAGTAAACCATGTCCTAGATAGATAATGCTGTCACCCAGGCTTTGATGCTCCACTGAAGAGCATTGGCCCCTAGCAAGAGAGTTGGCCTGTTTGCCTGGCTTCAAAGCTTCAGAACTGACTTCTCTAGCTATGAAAGTCCTAGATGGCAAACAGAGGGGGAATGACCAGTCAGTGGGGCAATCTGAATACACATTAAATTTGCTATCTAACATGGGTGGGATCCCTGGTGACCCAAAATCCTTACAATAACCTCATAGATCCTAAAATAGCTTTAAATGTGAGCATTACCAAAATGAGACGTGGAGTAAGCAAATGCTCTTCAGGAGGCAATGGTGCTGGTGGATTCACTTGATGCAGGGTTGCCACAAGCCTTCAATTTCCTTTTCCTCCAGGAAAATATCTGCAAAGCAAAACAAAATATACCTGTATTTTTTCAGAACCATACTGGGCTTGAGTTGATTCAACTTCTTCAGTTTGTGTTTGTGTGGGTGTGTTGTTGTTGGGGTGTGTGTGTGTGTGTTTGCTTCGATGTGTGGGAAGACTAGGGAACTGAATGGGTCTACAGACTCTGGGACCCACAGGCCCAAAGCTGAGTTTCTATTTTTGACATTATTGGAGGTTGTCAGTGTAGTGATGAAGAGAGGAAACGAACCAAGCCAATATCTTGCTGGTGAGGGTTGAGTAGTGGGAAGCCCAAGTGCTACCAGTAGGTCTTCTCACCAATAACCCTCAGGGTGCTGACTTTCACTATATTCACATTAAGAACCTCAAGGTATAGTGTCATCTTAAAGTGACCCAAACTTTTTTTCCAAAGGTCTAAAACTTTCTTCAGATCTTTTATAATCTGGCTGGTGTAGAGTCCTGTAGTTCCTAAAGGCTATGGTCCAGCCTTCCCTGATCCTGGGTCAAATCCTGTACCTCTCGGATCTAAGTGGCCAAAATCGGACTTTCCTGGTTTCCTTTTCCTAGGAGACTTATGCTCAAGATACCCCTTCCAGTCACCACTAGCCTTACATGGCATTACTTCCATTTCTAGTATCTGGCAAAATTCTTCCTGAAAGGATTAATAATCCTGCGGGTTACAGAAGAACTGGAAAATGCTTCTTGAAGGGCGACCTAAGCAATTTCCTGGTGTACTGCCTGGGGTGCTAAAACCCTTCCAAGTCCTCCTAATTTCTGTACCTGCCAGATCTCTCCCTTACACCATCATTCCTATGGTAGGTTTTTGGTCAGGTCACTTGGCATTCTCTGCAACTTGGGGATGGCCCTCTATGTACACTCAGATGCTCTTATCTACAAATTATCCCAATATGTCCTGTGCTTTGACCTACAGTCATATATGGATTTTTCTACCATTATAAGTGGAAGGTTTAGATATTCAGGCTTTATACATAGTTCTTTCATGTAGCTACCCTCCACGTATAAAAGTAGACTTCAATATTCCAGACTTTCCACTGGCTGCCTAATAGGTGACATGTGTCCTCAAGGTGACTTGCCCATCAAAATTAGCAAAATTCACCTGTGACTGCATCAATCTCTTCCATGCTTTGCTTTCCTTGGTTTCTTGGGCACTCCATGGTGGGCACACAATTCCACGGTACCCGTTGCCATGGCATCAGTTGTCGTTTGCATATTCCTACTTCTGACTCCTCCATTCCTAGTGGAGGCCTTCTGAAACCTGGCCACATATCTGAATTCATATCTGAGATGCCCAAATTCAAAGTCTCAGTGAAATAGCTAGCGGGACTGTCTTGTTCAGTGTCCTCTAAACCTGCTATGCCCCACTGTTGCCAATCTTTGTGTTAATGGCAGTTAGAAGAACTGTGGTGTCTAACTTATCAGACTTGAGATAGCCAAGTCCTCAAATCACAGGTCCCTTTAATAGTTGGATCTGCCCTTCCACTACCCCTTGTTTTCCAGAGTTAGGAGTCTCCTATTAGGGAAGATTGGGGGATGGGGTGACAAGCACTGAGGCAGGGCACTTGACAGGATGAGCAGTGGGTGTTACACTATACGTTGGCAAATCAAACTTCAAGAAATTTATATAAAATAGTTGGACCTGCCTACTTTGTATGTCCTTAGGTTGGCTCACCTATTAATCTAATTAGGAGACCAGAAATAACTCTGGAAATGGTCTTCATTCTTAATTTTTTTATCTTAAAAGTTAGCTAAAGCTCACCTCTCCACTGAAAACCAGTAGCTACAGGAATTGGGGGTCAACCTTTCTCACATCCCTTAACCCTTCAGAATGTGTTAGAGGGAGATAAGAGACAGATGGGCAAGATTGGTGAGGGGATTTACCAGGTATCTAGGACTGTAATGTCCTGGAAAAACTCCGGTGACATGAACTGTGTTGGGTTAGGAGGAGCTTCAACTTTCTGATGGAGTGGAGAAAGGAACAACACATCCTGGGCTACAGCAGGATGTGCCCTTTTGGGAGGGGAGAAGCTTTCCTGGAAGCCTCTCCTACTCCCCTGAAATTCCAAATTCTAAGAACTTCTTCCTGAAATTCCAATCTTTTCCCCCAAGTGGTACCACAGGATACCTTTGGGATCATTCCTGATCATAGTATTCCTAAAACTAAACCTGACCATCTTCCACTCCATAAACCTCCAAGTTATCAGGGAATAGATGGTGTGGGGGGGGGGACGAATCTGTACTTCTGCCTGTTGTCTATGTACTAAAAAGTAATGGCTACTTCCTGTATGCCTAAGATGGGAACAATTCAAATCTGCTCAGATAACCTTGCCGTTCTGAGATGCTTGGCTGCCCAGGAGTTCTGCCCAAAGGGGGTGGACACCAGGCATGGACCATGAGGGCATTCTCCAGTCCTGTAGCTTGTGCTGAGCTAGTTCCAGAACAAGTAAGGGCAGATCCAGAACTTCCCTGGGCATATCCTAGCAGCTTAGAGGGAGTCAAGATCTTATGACCTACATCAAGTCCTAGCTTCTGATAATTATTCAAGCATACTTTTAGGACCTGATAGGTGTTTGTGAAAATCTGGACTGAGGCTTATTTGTAACCTTCACTTAAAGCAAAAATAGTTCTTATAGAAGATGTAAGTTAATAAGCATTAACTCTTCGGAAAACTTGTCTATCCTAGCTTCCTAACCTACAATGCGTGCGCATTGAACCTCTTTTGCTGCATCCTATATCTTTATGTCCTTTCTGTATCCATTTTTGACTGTCCTCTATTCCATCTCCCAAGGGTATGGTACCCATTCTGTCCATTGAGTTAACCTCTAAGATGAGATGTTGGATCCTAGCTAGCAATATTCTGTAACCTGCCTCTAGGACCATGGCCATGACAGATCATAAGGCATGAGCTGCTGGACACTTGCAGAGCCAAAGAAATTAGACCTGCATGCATGTGCACACACACATCATGAGTGGGAATAACGCCTCAACTTGTGCTTGCCACGGGAGCAGGTGCCAAGTCCAAGTGTGGCTAAATGCTTAAAGCCACAAAGTTTCAAAACTGCCCTATGGGGCAGCATATCTGCAGGGGGAGTGTAGACTTCAGGTTGGAAGGGGCAGGCAAATGCTCCTCGGAGTTCAGGGCAAGGCAGAAAGGCAGTTATGCTAAAAGAAACTGCAGGTCTACTTGGTGGTCAAGAGGCTTCTTTAAGCCATGTATGGCGTGTGGGGAGAGAGGGAGTTGGCCTCTGCCAATGATGAAAGTACTGCCAAAGCTCCTCAGATGAGGAATATGGCCCTGGGTTTGTGGGCAGAAGATCTTTAGCAGTGTTTACTTCAGAGGATAGGTACATGCTTGATATCTTGTTAGTGGCATTCTCCAGTCCTGTAGTCCATGGTTCTTAGGAAGGGGCCTGTAAAGATCCTGACTTGGGGATTTGGCTCTAGACTTATCTTGTAGACAGTTGGAACTTAAACACTTCTAAGAACAGATAAAACTTTGGCACTAGTGGGTCTACAGAGCCTGACCTGTCCCAGTCCCCATATCAGGGTCTGTTTCCATACCGGGAGGAAAGCTCTGATGACCATGCTTCAGGAGAAACTAGATTACTTGTGATCCACAAAAGGGATTACAACATCCTGTCAGATGCCTTGAAGGCTAAAGCAGGACTTCAGCTTGGCAATCCAGAGGAGTATGTGAAAGACTGATACTTGGCTTCCGTTCCAGTATTCCTGAACTCAGCAGGTTGTTTCATGGAGATACCATCAGTATGAAAGAACAGTTGTTCTTACCCTTCAAATTGTAACCACTCTAAAATGGTCACGTGGATAATGAGAAAGACTAAACTTAGGTATAATATTAGAATCACACTTTTAGAATACATTATGAGCTTTTTTGACTCTGAACTGAGACTGCTCAGCCAACTGGTTAAGATTTTCAGTATAGTGGGAAACCTGGGAACCATAATTCTAGATTCTCCTGAGACTCTGGAAATAACACTTATAGAATGTCCTATGAATGGAGTAGCTTCCTACTACATAAAATCATGCTGCCATTGTCATGGACTGTTGCTTACTATAAATTCTTGATGTTAGTGATCAGAGATCACTGAGCGCCTGTCAGAGTAGATATCTGAAGGGAATCTCAAACTAGTGTCACCTTAAATTTACAGCCACAACTGGGGTACCATAATCTTAAAAGGCTAATGCCTTAGCCTGTACCCCTATTTGGTACAACTATGGTTGGGGTTGCTAATATTGGTCCCTATGGCCATTAGAATACTAGCTAGGATTCCTCCTGAAGCAAACACATCACCCAAAGCAGACACATTCAGCTTGTTCTTTCCCTCAGGAACTTCAAGTGGGGCTGGGAATAGGTCTCTAGGCACTGAGGAAACCAGACTTTCACATAACCAAGAAAGGCATATTCTGGACAGTAGAGGGGAGGTAATAGAAAAGCAGGAGACAAGGTCAAGTGGAAAACAGATCTCCCTCTCCTCAAAAACTTTGTGGAAGTTTGTTGGAGATGAAAGAGCAGTAGTTGGCCAGAACTCAAATCGGAGACCTGGAATCAGAAATCCTGAAAGCAGGAGGGGAAGCTTAGGAACATAAAACTTTGCCTTTTGGGTTCTAAGGTACCAAAAATCAGGTGGATTCAGGTGTTCTTACTTTTTACCTCAACTCCCTCACCTTTAAAATAAGGAGGCCCACTGGGTTTCATGCCAGAGCAAGACTGGAAAGATCTCTACGAGGCCAAGATTTTCTGGGTCAGCTTGAATTTTTCTGTTAAGTCTTAGAATTTTAAGCTACTCATTTTTCCTTGGAACAAGAAGCTAGAAATATGGATAATGTGGATAATGGAGCAACATAGCCTGTGGCTGGACAGGACCTATAATTATGGTACAAGGAAAACTTCTGATAGTCACTTTTTTCCTTAGGTGTAAATCCTAGGGGATTGGAAGTCTCCAAGTAAATCATACAAGAATCTCTGGTACCACCAAAAACCTATCAAATCATCTGGACATGTATGGCAACCATCTACCTCCTGAGGCTTCAAAAAAGCCTTCCACTCCAAATTTGGCTTTAGGCATGCCTTTGACTTTTCAAATCTTGAATCTGTTTTGATAATGCTTTAAAAATCCTTCCAGAAAAATCAAACAACTTTCATTGGCATCCAAGATGCATTTACAGTAGACTCCAAGGGTGGGCTGGAAGGATTTCAAGGGGTTTACCTGCCCGAGAGCTAACTGCAGGGAGAACTAAACTTCTAAAGCCTAGAAGGGTCCATAACTGTCCTATCCTCTCCAGGAACAAACTCCAAGGTCCTTACATTTCCTAGACAACCTGTAACAAGGGTGACACATGGACCCAAGCTTATCCTCTATGGATCTGAGCACTTTTGAGGGACTAGTTCAAGACCTGAGAGAAGTCTAGATGTTACCATCCAAATCTTCTAAAAGATGAACCCATCTAGATGCCAGGTGATATAAAGATGTTCCAGCTTTGTTGGTCCACCCCAGAGTCCTTGAAGCTCAAATCAAGAATGGTCTTCAGAGAATCATCTGGGGCCAGGCAATCGCAAGATTATGGATAGTTGTGGTCTACCTCAGTCCCAGTATCTCAAATGCACAGATCTACTCTCAAAACAAGTTTGAGAGAATGTTCTAGGTCCTAAAATCACAACCATACTATAAGGATGGATAATGGAGGATGTTGGTGAGGATAGCTGGAAATATTAATCACAGGGTTATGACTAAGGACAAGATGTGGAGGCTAGGAAGTGTTGAACAGAAGCTAGAACTTACATGGCTTCACCCCAAGATTTGGGGGGGGGGGCAGCAGGTTGGACCCAGGAGGAGAGACCACATAAGAACTTATACTCAACATGGGATTACAGCCATGGGGCCTAGCAGCAGGGGATGAGCTTTTTCCCCATGGTCAGGTCAACTTTTCTTTTGGGTCTAAGATCTTGAGAAATCGAATTGGGTATCTGTGACCCTTTTCAAGATCGCTGGAAAAATTTGCTCTAAAGCCAATAGAGAGGGGAAGAAGCCATTTAGATCTTATCCACCTTTGAACAGTAGATCAATAATTGTCTGCCATCCACAGGTGCTCACAGCAGACAGTGCAACAAGAATTCCATTTTTAAAGCTTTCTAAACAAGCTTGACACTTCCACAAGGCTAGTCTCACTAAGACTACTTAATAGATCATTAAATTGGGGAGTACA
Source organism: Vulpes vulpes (assembly GCF_048418805.1). NCBI lineage: Eukaryota > Metazoa > Chordata > Mammalia > Carnivora > Canidae > Vulpes > Vulpes vulpes. The sequence continues at coordinate 3,044,957 of NC_132792.1, read as the reverse complement.
GGGTCTCAGGAAGCAGATGCCCAGACCGAGTTTGGAACATGAGGTATAAGCAGCAGTGAAGGGAACGGGGGAGGTGGGGAGAAGCAGTATTGGTCAGATGGAAAGGTTTGAACTTCTGGTGCAGACCCAAAAAGGCCTCTGCTAACCCAGCACAGAGCTCTGGAACTGATGTAGTGTCTGAGTAACCTGCAACATAGCTTTCCTCCTGTGTAACCCAGGTGCTCCCTTACCTGTCCTGTGTCCCAATTCCCTTACCGTGAGAATCTTAGGATTCTCCTCTCCAACCAGCACTGGGACCTCATAAGTAATCCCTGAATAAAATCCTGGACGGTATCCAGGATTCTCCCCACTGTGTCTAGCCTGAGAGCAGCTAGCAGCCTGCCTCGGGCAGCATCCAAGTGAGCCTACATAGCTCCAGCTTCATCAGACAGGATGATTTGCCTCTACCACACCAATCAGATCATCCACTCAGTCTAGGCATGGTATAAAAGTCTGTTTTGGAGACCATTGTGTGATTATACATCCCCATGGACTCTCGACCTATGGCGTTTAGTTCATGATCTTAGCTGTGTCTTTTAACCCAGGACTAGGTGAGGGGAATGTTCAACTTCATGTGAAATTCTAAATGTTTAGAGTTTGTCTAAAGGACCTAGTTTGTCCTTGTCCTAAATGAAGAATCAAGAAAATGGCTTCAAGTTCAAGAAAGCAAAATTCCCTGTGTGATCCTACAGATTCTACTGAACACTGAAGTCTTCAGTGTCACTAGTGAATGACCAAATGTTGGGGGTGTTCTTTCTACTTAGAAAACTTGAGCTGGGGTGGGGGGAAGCAAGATGGTGGGAAGAGTAGGGGTCCTCAACTCATCTGGTCCCACAAACTTACCTAGATAACCTTCAAAACCTCCTGGATACCTACAAATTTGACCTGAGATACAAAGAGAACAGCTTATATGCTACAGAGTTCTTACACCTGACAAGGTAGAAAAGCAGAAAAAACTAAAGGGAGGGGGAACCATGGCAAGCTGGGGGAGAGTGGAGCCCCTGAAAGCCTCCAGGCATGAAAGCCCAGCCCTGGACAAGTGGGAACTTTAAAAATCCATGCCTGAGTTTTCCCTGACTGAAAAATGCTTAGCAGGGAAATAGGGCAGACTCACAGGAGGAGCAGTGAAGCCTCAAGATTCCTGGAAACTGAGGGGCACCGGAAGAAAGCTCCCCCCAAACTATGGTCTACTCCTGGTAGAGGGCTGGAATGCTGCAGCCCTCGTGGCATTGTGGAGAAACTTGCCAGTTACACAGGTCTGCTCTGGAGCTCCCTTTACCCTAGATCCCAGCGATGGAGAGGGGTGACTAGTCTGTTCCTTCTGGAGAGGCAGTCCTGGGAGTGCAGGGCCCTGGGTCCGAGGGCATCCAAGCGGACAAAGCTGGCTATCCCTCTGTTTCTCCCCCCCCCCCCCCCCCCCGCCACAAGAGGAAGTGGGGAGGGCACAGGACAGCGGGAACTCTACTGCCTCTGGGCGCTCTGCAAGTTGTGCAGATCCGTGCACCCATACCTGCCCCAGGAGCGTCTAGGCCTGTGTGGACTTGGGGGACTGAGGCTAGTTACTCGTGGGGACCCCTTAGCTCTGGAGATCTGGCCACTGCCATATTTTCCCCCTGTCTTTGCTTTTCACCTGTAAGAGGCGGGGCCTCTAGGGAACAAAGGCTTCACAGGATAAATAGCTCAAACTGAGCCTGGCACCTGCCAAGGCATGGGGCAGCTCTTCTCAGGCACAGACACCTGAGAATCAGCACGTAGGCCCCTCCCCTAGAAGAACTGCTGGAAGTACAAGGGAAAAGCAAGTTTATTGGACAAGCTGCACTAGAAATCCCCAGGACTGAGGGGGAAAACAGTATATAGAACAAGAGGGTCTCTTTTATTACGACTCCTATTTATACCAGGTTAAAGATTTCCAATATTTTCTTTTCCTGCCTTAACTACAATATTTTACCAACTCTTCATTTTTTTCCCCTTTGATTTTCATATTTCTACCAATTACAGGTCTTAGATATGTTTTTCACTTCTGGATTCCCTTCAACATATTAAATTTAATTTTGGTAAATATAGGAAGTGAGGTTTTTGTTTTTACAATGGTGGAGGTTAGTACCTTCTAACACAAATACACCCAGAATGAAGTGGAACACTGTGCTCATTTAGAGACTGCATGCTCTTCCTTCCCATTCTGCCCCACTATTTTATCTTGTTTAGTTTTGTGGTTGATGGGCCTTTATAGAAGTCCTGCTGGCTTACATAAACTTGGAATTGAACACCTAATGTACAGAACAAAATACACTCAGAACCAAGAAGATCACCCTCTAGGTCCCCTCAGGGAGACTATATTCTCTCTACCACTACTTCCTCACCACCACCATCTTTTTCTGGCTCTTTTACTACTTAAGAATTTACTTAGTGGGCTTTTTTTCCTGGTCTCTGACCTCTTCAGAATTGTCTAAGGTGTATTTTGCTTAGGTTGTGGTTATTTTTTGACTTGGCTCACTCATACAGCCACTCTGCACTAGACAAAATGAATAGAAGGAAGAACTTACAAAAGAGAACCAGAAGCAATACTCTACCACAGAATTACTGAACGTAGATTTAAATGTCAAATTCAATTCAGAAGTAAACCATAAAGTTATTGGTGGCTCTGGAAAAAATCCTAAAGGACTCTAGAGACTTCCTGCAGAATTGATCTAATCAGGCCAAATTAAAATTAACGGAGATGCAGTCCAAACTTGATGCCCAACTGCTAGGGTTAATGAGGTGGAAGAGTCAGTGACATACAAGTTGATGGAAAGGAAGGAAGTTGAGGAAAACTAAAGAACCCACAAAGAAAGGCTTAAGGAAATGATAGGTTGGTAGGGAAGAATGTCTAACCTGGGATCCAGAAGAAGCTAAGACAGGACCACAAAGTATATTTGAATAAATTCTAGCTGGGAACTTCCCCAATCTGGGGAAGGAAACCGACATTCAGATCCAAGAGAGGACCCCTCTCAAAATCAAAAACTGTTCAACACCTCTACATCTAGTGAAACTTGCAAATTTCAAAGATGGAGAATTCTTAAAGCAGTGCAAGACGAGTTTCTTCTATGGGCAGAAATATCAGAGTAACAGATCTATCCAGAGATCTAGCTGGCATGATATACAAGGTACTAAATGAGAAAAACATGCAGCCAAGAATACTTTATCCAGCAAGGCTGTCCATCAGAATAGGTGATAAAAAGCTTCCACGATAGAAAGTGAAAATGTGACCACCAAATTGGCTCTGCAAGAAACATCAAGGGGGGACCCTATAAAAAGGGAACCCAAAGAAACAATCCACAAAACAGGGACTGTACAGGTAATAGGACACTAAATTCATATCTTTCAATAGTTACCCTGAATGTGAATGGGCTAAATCCCATCAAAATATCCAGAGTAACTTTCTGGATTAAAAAAAAAAAAAAACCTATCTATATGCGGTCTACAAGAAACTCATTTTAGACCTAAGGACACCTCCAGCCTGAAAAGGGGTGGAGAACCATTTACCATTCAAATGGTCCTCAATAGAAACCTGGGGTAGCAATCCTCCTATCAGATAAATTAGTTTATACCAAAGACTAATAGATGAAGGACACTATATCCTACTTAAAGGGTCTATCCAACAAGACCTAACAACTATGAATATTCCCCTAATGTGGGAGCTGCCAAGTATATCAATAAATCACCAAAGTAAACATACTTCAGAAAATACACTAATTTCAACATGGCCCTCAGCAAAAGACAGTCCCTGAGGGGAAATAACATCGCAAAGAGAGGGAAATACATCGCAATACAAGCCTCCCTCAAAAAACTGGGGGGGGGGAAAACTCAAATACACAAGATAAACTCACACCTAAAGGAATTGGAGGAAGAGCAAATAAAGCCCAAACCAAGCAGAAGAAAGGTAATGAAGATTAGGGAACTCCATGAAATAAAGACCAGAACTGTAGAAAAGCAACAAAACCAGGAGCTGGTGGTATGAAAGAATTGTAGATAAACCCCTAGCCAGTCTCATTAGACTCAAAATCATGAATGAAAGAGTTAACACAACTAATACCAAAGAAACACAAATGACGTTAAAAACATATTATGAGCAACTATATGCCAACAAACTAGTCAATCTAGAAGAAATGGATGCATTTCTGGAAAACTGCAAATTACTCAAACTGGAACAGGAAGAAATAGAAAACTTGAACAGGCCAATAACCAGCGAGGAAATTGAACCAGTCATCCAAAACAAGACAAAAGTCCAGAGCCAGATGGCTTCCCAGGGGAATTCTTCCAAAGGTTTAAAGGAGAATATCTATTCTACTAAAGCTCTTTCAAAGGATAGAAAGAGCAAGAATACTTAAACTCCTTATGAGGCCAGCATTACCTTGATCCAAACAAAACCAAAGACCTCATCAAAAATTAGGGACCAATATCCCTGATGAGCATGGATGCAAAAATTCTCAAGATACTAGCCAATATGCTCTAACAGTACATTAAGAGGTTTATTCACCATGACCACGTGAGATTTATCCGTGGGATGCAAGGGTGGTTCAACACTCATAAAACAACGTTGATCATATCAAGAGGAAAAAAAACCATATCCTCAATAGATGCAGAGAAAGCATTTGATAAAATACAGCCTCCATTCCTGACTAAAACTTTTCAAAGTGTAGGGGTAGGGGGAAACATTCCTCAATATCCTAAACCACTTATGAAAAGCCCACAGGTAATATCCTCAATGGGGAAACGCTGGGAGCCTTTCCTCTAAGATCGAGAACATGACAGGGATGTCCACTATCACTACTGGTATCAACATAGTACCAGAAGTTCTAGCCTTGGCCATCGGACAAGAAATGCATTCAAATTGGCAAAGAGGTCAAATTCTCCCTCTTTGCAGATGACAGGATACTGTCTATAGTAAACCCAAAAGACCCCACCCTGGAGGGTATTATGCTGAGTGAAGTCAGGAGGACAAATCTCGTTTGGTTTCCCTCCTATGTGGAGTATAAGAAATAGTGAAAGGAATCATAAGGGAAAGGAGAGGAACCATGAGAGATTCCTAACTCTGGGTAAACAAAGGGTTGTGGAAGGGTAGGTGGGCAGGGGGATGGGCTAGTTGGGTGACAGGCACGGAGGAGGGCATTTGGGATGAGCAATGGGTATTATACTAAATGGCAAGTCTTAATTTAAATTTAGAGCTCTAGCTTTGGGCCTGTGCCTAGAGACTCTAGCCAGTTTCCTAACAATGGAAGACTCTAGGTTAGGTCTGTGGCTATGTACATCCTGTAGTTCATGGAAAGACCTCCCCCCCCCCCCGTCCCTATGAATCCAGGCTCCCCTGGGCCTGGGATCTTGCCCATCTTGGAGGCTCTGAAGAGGAAATGCCACTTGTATCTAGTTTCTATCATTAGCTAAAAAGGGCATTCTTCTACTTACTATCTTTGACCATAACTACAGTAGGCCTAACTACGGTGGGCAACAAGGAGAAACAGGGGTTGGGGAGGCTTTATGCTGGATGGAGGATGTTTACTTTTGACCAGATAAGCCTGGTTCAAAAGACTAACAAAAATCCAGCACAGTCCCTTTCTGACTTGGAGTGCTGTTTAGTGAAATGCCTTGGTTTATGGTTCTGGCCCATCTCTCAGCTTTATTAGTTGGACTTTGCAGTAAATAACCCACTGAGCACCATGGTATGTGGAGTACGGGTTCAGGATTTTAAGTTCTGGTAGTGACCTCCCTCCAGCGAGAACTGGCAAACTTGAGTGTAGAAGCTGGTTTGCCATTCCTGTGGGCACAGCATTGCCAAATGCTATAGTTATAAAGTGGATGTGCATGCAGGGATTAAATGGGTCTCCTATCTGTCTTTACTAGGAATTCAAACCTATACACATCCAAAACCTATCACAATGCCTCCGAGGGGCAGTATGGCTGTGAGCAGCTCTGTGCACAGTAGGAACTGGCCTTCCTGAATCAGGCACCAGAGATGGTTCCCTTACATTGTTCACCCAGGAGAGTTTTTGAGGATTTTAGCAGCCTCTGGTTTGTCAGGAGATGGATTTGGTGAAGAGAGACACTCCATAAAAGAGGCCTACCCAAGGTAAAGGGCTGTGGGAACAGACTCCTTGCTGAGGGGGCCACAGAGAAGAATGAAGGGATGCTTTCCTGCACCGCTTGCTCTATACTTGTTCACTGGAAATGTAGAATGGACAGACACAAGGTGGATATTGGCAATCGGCTACAAGGGTGGCATAGGTAGCATAAAGCTAGGTGTGACCATCTGGAGCAATGGGACTTTCTGAGGCTGCAGAGGCAAAATTTCCTAATACTGGCCTGTCATTGCCTCAGAGATAAAGATGCATACAGAGATGGGTTCTCTGCAAAGGGGTTGGGGGAGAGGTCACTTCACAAAAGATGGTACTGCCAGACCACAAAGCACCTGTTTGCTCTTGGGTCTCTGAGTCTAGTCCATGATGGATGTCCCTAAAATCATCATGTTTGATTCAGAGCCAGCACTGGATCTTGAAACTCCTACTAGAGTTGTAGCCAGGGAGTAGGGAAACCTAAGGTAATGTTTAAGAATGATGATCTTGGCAAAGCGATGGATCCCTAGAACTTCAGGCTGGCATCAGCTGAAGCCTGGGGCTCAGGGCTATGGCTTGGAGCAGGCTTCAGGGCTGGTTGTTGCCCTGGGAAACCATATCTGTGGCTTGGTCACATTTGCTTCTTACTATTGTCTGCTAGGCCTGAATACTGATCTTCTCTGCCTTTGATTGGGGGTGTTTTTAAGCTGCAGACTGGTCCCAGCTTCAGATGTGACATGAAGCAGTCTTGCTCAAGGCGGCAAGTGACAGCAGATGCCCAAGTTATCCCTCTTAGAATCCCTAACTTCCAGAGTGGCTTTATTCCAAGAATGGGCCCTGTGACACGGGATTTCCTGGGACCAAGGTGGCCATTCCACCACTGCCCAGTGGTGTCCGTGAGCCAAAGGCAGCCGTTGATGTGTTCTCTACTAGGAGCTTCCCTACAGGAAGCCCAACCATGACCCAAAACTAATCTTGGTTTCCTGGCTGGCCCTCCAAAAAAAAAAAAAATCCTCTATTGAAGATGCCTAGATCCAACTTCCTGGCCTATTCTATTCAGCTTTTGAACTGGGATATGTAACCATTCCTGCAAATTGACCACTAAAACCGAGAGCCAGACTGGGAGGCTGATGGCCCCTCCTCTGACTCCACTTAGGCACAGGAGACAGATTCTGGTTTCTGACGACACCCACACTAACCATAAGGCCCTGAGAACAGGGCACATCTACTGTTGTACACTCAGCCTTGCGGGTGGGGGATCTGAAGGCAGAAAAGATTAAACTTGAGTGTGGTCTCTGGTCCTAGAATTCTTGGCTCCTTTCTAGAGGGAAAACCCTTTTCTGTCCCATCTCTCCTGGTCAAGTAGAAACAGCAGGTGATTTTTTCCATATTAAATCCTGCGAAGGCCTCACTTCACTGGGTCTTGCGGAACACTTAGTGGAAAGTGGGCTCTGGAAGCTTCATGCCTTTTAGATCTTGGTCCCGTCTGCCCTGGGACACTTTGCCCTGCCTCTTAACTGTGTGAAGACCTCTGAGTAGGAGACAGAATGAGGGGAGGGGGTTCCAGGAAGACCAAATGTCCTAAAAAAAAAAAAACCAAGACCAGATGCTGATTGACCTGTAAGCTGGACCCTAGCACTCGGATGTACCAACTCGGGCTCCTCCCCTCCTTGTCCAAGGTTCTGTTTACCTTGCCTGCTACAAGGACTTGCCTTGAGGTGAACCCAGCTAAGGTCTCCTTAACTCTTAAGATCTGGTGGATGGGTCTAGGCATCCACTCCTCTTGCTGCCACCCAAGACCCTACCTCGTGTGGAAATTCCCTTTATGAAAGCCACTATCCACCAACTTAGTGGCCTGCCGCCTCTGTCTCGCCTCTCCCCTTTGCCTATGGGGGCCAGTTTCAGATTTCGCCCTGGAAGCCCCTGAAAGGAGTTTGATTTCCAGGGGACCTTCTGGAAGATGAATCAGGTGAGAGATGGCTGAAGTTTGCCTGTTATGAAATCCGGTCCTGTGACTAGAGGGTCATGGAGGTCCTGTCATACAGCCTTGTCCTGAAGGCTTTCTGGGTACACTGGTGTGTGTGTGACTGTATGCACTACCTGAAGCCGCACTCCTATAGACCTCTGCCTGTTCAGTGCTTTCAGTTAGGATGTCAGGCGCTCTGCAACTAAGCACACATTGATGTATTCATGGTCAATGATTAATTTTTCCTAGACTTCGGAGTTCTAGAACTTTCCCTGTGGGGAAGCCAGTGAGCTTTTGCCCCTAGCTTCATCTTCAAAAGCTGTTACACTTACTAGAAAGGTGTTTATTCCTATAAGCCCTGGTTTCTTTGCAGGACTGAGGGAAAGGTTCTTCCTGAGGTGCTATTAAGTCACATAAGTGATGGGATGGGAAGACTGGAATCAAGGCAAGTTTAACGGGGTCTGACCTTCCTAGAGGTGAAAGATTTAGGTGAGCCATCCATTGAATGTCTTCTTTAATGGATGAATTTTGTTCACCTTGAATTTCTCAAGGCAGTGACCATTAGGATGGCTGAGGATGGAGCTCAGGTATCCATTATAAATGAGTCCTGGCTAGTGGCAGGTACTCCCCGTTCCCTGGCAGGGGACCACACCTAACCACAGGGCCTGATCAGAGAAAGCAGCCGGGCCTGACCTCCATGTTGCATTGTTTCCTGGGATTTCAATACTATGCAGACCAGGGACAACACAAGCAAGACAGAACTATAGTCAAGAAGGAACAGGATCAAAGTCTGAGAGGCAAATCTCAACATGAACACAGTGCTTTGGGTTCATGTAACAATAGGCCACCAACACAGATCCTTGAATCTGGTTTCTGCCTAGAACCAAGACAGATGCAAGAAACAAGTGCACCTGAGAGGGACTCTATCCTCCTCAGAAACTCTAGTTGCAGAACACCCATAACCTCACTTTCCCAGACATAAAAGATAGGTCTGTCTACTCTGGCAACTTTTAGTGGGTTGTTGACTCTAGCACTCCTCAGGATTCTGTTCAGGTTTCAAGGTTTGTGTTAAAAGCTCGGGGCTTCTGTGGGGCCAACTCTACCCTCCACTCTGCTTCTTTCTGATGGGAAGAATGAAGTCAGGGCAAAGAGACCTTTTCCTGACTACACAGGAGCCAGGAAGTAAGAACTGCAGACCAGTTGGGGAAGACCTAAACTTTAGGAAGGGGAGGGGATGAATAAGTCACATTTGGCTGAAGCCTTAAGGATGTACCAACTGCTCTGCCACTGGCCATGGGTGGGACGGGGCAACACTTTGTCTAGTACTGTTCATCTCAGTAGAGGTTGCTAAGTCTTAATGTATGAAAGCTACAAAGGAAAGCTGTGTCCTATCATCCAGGACTGGTCTATGTGGGTTTGAATCTTTTAGAGTAGGGACTTCCTCCATATGATTTTAGTAAGGTACACTAAGTCTGGGCTGCCCAAGATCCACCTGGAGAAATAACTTGGACTCTGCTTACTCAAAGGGCTCCTTTGCTAACCAGTAGACTGGAGATAAAGATGGATTATGGGTCTGCCTCCTCTCATGTGCATGTGAAAAGCTATACAAGCTATGCACTTCAGAAACTTCTGGGTCCCCCAGTGACATTGTTACTGAAACCCAAATTCAACTGCTTGCTGCTCAAAAGTCCATACTCGAGACCTGTGATGGTGGGAAAGGAAAGGTTGCTTTACTCAGGAAGATGGTGGACTAATGTCCCAAAGACCCATCTCCCTGTCCAGGTGAAGCCAAGGCCTTAAACGGGGCAGGCGGCGGGGCGGGATGGGGGAGTTGCTGTAATTGGTGGGGGAGCTATGTGCAGGAGAATCTGGTGCTCAGGAGTTAATCACTTAGCCTTGCAAGGCTTCCAGATTCCTCTGTTCTGCCAGGAAATGCTCCCAATAAAAGACAGCACTTCAGTCCTATAAGCCATGTCCTGGAAAGGCCATCCAGACCCCTCACCTGTACCAAAAATCAAGGCTCCAAGGCCTCTCATTGAAGGCCATATGGTCGGTGGTGGTGGTTCTCAAGCGCAGAAGGCCTTATCTTCTAGAAAGTCTAGTCCTTTGTTCCTCAAAGTCAGTGGTCTGCAGGATTTCAAGAAAGCAGGTTAGTTCTACCAATTATGGGGTTTAAGTATAAAATAAAGGAGCCCAGAAGCGTGAAGCAAGTTAGCCCTTAAAGGAGTGGGTTGAGGTGTGGTTACAAGAGGAGGACCTTGTTAGGTACATCTCCTATACTCCTCTGACCCTCTTCTGAAGTCAAGTGAACGTGTTAGGCTTAAAGCCTAATAACTGCCTAATTTTGACTGTCCCCAGAGTTGTGCTGGTGGAGGATTCCCCTTCCCAGAAGAAGGCTGCTGGTGGAAGGAACCACATTGCCTGGGTTAGAGGCTCTGGCCATGTGGTCAGTTTGCCCACATGAGAGGGGCAAGGACTTAGTCCATGTCCAGCCTCCTTTGCGGTATCTAAAGACAGGCTTGCCTGTCTCTTTTCCATCTAGGCTGGATCCTGAAGCAGAAGGGACAGAACTGTGATAGAGTTCAAATGCCTCTCTAGAGTCCTGCAACCTGGGGACAGGAGGCCAGAGCTCCAGCTCCATGTAGGTGTCTTCTGAAATGTCCCTCCTGCTTTTCTGATGTCCTTACAATAACTGTCTCCAGGTCTCCTGAAGAGCCATCTCCAGCTGGGGTAGTTCCAGCTGGGAGAACACTGGGAGTCCTCAGGTCCCCCAAGGAATAAGGATGCCATTAAGCTGCAGTGGGGCGAGTGGTCCATGTTTAGCCACTTCTTCAAAGTGGATTTAAGAAATGTTCAGCTTCCAAACCTGGAAGTTCTCAGGGACCTACAGAAGCCTGAGGGATTGTTCTATAGTAGAAAAATGAAGTGTACTCTCCTCTGCTTCTGCCACTGAAGACCCATTAAAGCCTTTTGACCTGACTTAGTCCCATGGAATCTGTAAAAATATGCATCAATTCAGTTTGTATACATAGAACATCAACTTTTTGGAGGCCTAATGCAACTTTAGTCTGAGTAAATACCTGGAAATAATGGGACAAGTTCCCTTAAACACCTTCATCTCATTCCTCATGCCTTCCAAGTCTGTAATCAAGGGTCTAATAGCCTTTGCATAGACTGGAGCTGACTACGATTGAAATTGGAGGTCTACTGCTCTAGGGGCTGGCATTTCAAAATGAGGACAGAAGAAGCTGGTTGGTGTTTGTAGGTGTTCTGACTTCCTGAATTTGGGCAAGGACAAAGGGGTGGGGGCAGAATCACTGGAGTAATAGTTATAAGTCTTCACTTGCTTACTTCAAGTAGCTCTGCTTAATTTAGGTGCTTGAAATACATCAGGGTAACCAATCGGCTACTAAGGAGAAACCCATCTATCTGCCAGACTGGCTAACTTTCTTGCCAGAATCCGTCCAGGAGTATAGGACATCTAAATGTACTGGCTTAGGGGTAATAACTTCCCAAGTACTGCAAGCAAAAAATGCTTCAGAAGTGATGTTGCTGTGTCGATCAGGTGATCATGTTAGGAAGAATCTACTTCATATCCACTTCTACAGGCAAATGGGTTCTGTAGCTGTTGTGGATCTCCCACTGTGTCCAGTGGTCACGATGTGACTTGTGCTGACTTGTGCTCTACATTCATCTTGCCTTTACAGATGAATAATATCCTGAGACTTCTGTTCCTAAAGGGGATGAACTTTTTCTTTCACCTGAGACTGCTAAACTTGACCCCTTCCTCCACCACCCTAATCAGCCATCAGTTGCCTTGAGACTTCTCATTTCACATTGAAGTCTTCCTTGGAAGATCTGAGGCTTTTCTATTGAGATGATCCTGTCCTCAGCTATAACCAGAAGGCTGCTGGGCTCACAGAAATTGAGACTGGACAGTCTAGGTCCTATGAAGACATCTGCTTCCCAGTGGCCTGAGCTCATGGAGGACCTTTGGGGGGATGTTAATGGCCTCTTCCTTGACTAGTGGTCTTATTCTACCCACCTCCAAATATACTTGGCCTGACTTTATTACTCAGGTGCTGGTCTCCCCCACCCCACCACACACACCTTGCTCTACTCCCATACTGACTTCCCAGGAATAGCAGCAGTCTTGAAGCTGACCTGTCAGGATCTACCTTGAGACCTACACCACTATGCTGGAGTAAGCATGTCTGAGTAATTGTTTTGAGTAGGACCTGGGATTAGTCGGTCATAATGCCAGATCTCTTCTAAGACGGGGAGGTTGCACCACTGACACTCAATGTGACCACTGTCCTCTGCCTCTGTCTTGGTTTTGAGCAGTCCAGATGTGAGACTCCTACATGTTTTAGAGATGCTGTTCTTCTACAAAATCAGGTTCTTTTCCTGATGAAACTTGCCTTCAATTCAAGATTATGTCCTTTATCACATAAGAATAAGACCTTCCTTTATCATGTAAGAAGAAGGTCTGGGTTCCAGTCCTGCTTCTGTATCCTTGGATCCAGATGTATCCTTGCCCCTGACCCATGGGTCTCCAAATCACTGAACAAGAGACTCTACCTCATACAAGCATCTCTCAAAGCCCGAGGAGAGACTACTATGTGTCTCCTAACATTGCTGGGCTAGTTCTCAAAATTATCAGAAACCCACCTTGGGGTTAGAAATGTCTGCTGCAGGCGGTGTGGCCAAGCATCAGAAGAGTCCGTCCCTAACACTCTAGTCCACCTTTAAGCCTCTGTGAATGCCAGACTAGACCTGACTAGAACACCAGTTGCCCTTCCAACAAAGACCCGTGACTAAGCAGAACTAATAACAATACCAATTTGAACACTGTTTGAGGGGGAAAAACTCAAGTAAGTGTATATGGCACTCCTTGTATCCTGGGGACAGGACAATGGGACTCTGAAAAAGGATCCCCCCCTACTACTTACGACTTGGGAATCTGAAGCTGTAGTAACGGGGAAAACCAGTCCCTCCCTTGGTGTGACCAGGGCTATGTCACTGACATTAGCTCCACAACTACCCTGCCTGTGACGTACTTATGGGCTGAGGGAACTTCAGATTTTCCCATAAATCTCCAGGGGATGGGTCCAAACTTCTGTTGTCACATGAAGGGAAGTTGAGGACTGCCATCACAGAGCTTATGGTTGAGAACAAACACCCCCTCCCTTTTGTGATTCTATGGTGGTAAGAATCTAATGTTTGTATTTGAGGATTAATTACACTGAGCTGAGTTGTAGATAGTTTCTATGAAGTTTTGCAAGGGGCCAATTCCTCTTCTGGGAGACCAGACTGCAGGGAATCAATCTTTGACAAGTCCAACCTTTGCCTTGCCTCTTCTACAGGAATTATTTTCAAAAACTGTTGATCACTCATGATTTATTTCTTCCAAAAGTGCAGAGTCATTTTCCTAGGCTTTCTTCCAGGAATCGTGTTTACAAAAAAAGCCCTGTATCCCAATCTAAAAGATGGAGCTCTACTATGTACCAAAGATGTTCACTAGTTTCAGTCTGGTTTTGGAGTTCTAGTGTCTTCATCCTTGACCTCACATGTGATATGTAAGACTTTATCCAGAAGTTCAGTTGTCCTCTGTACTGCTCAGCCCTGGCTGAGCCCTGGCTGAGCGTAACTTCCTAGGACCTCTAGGTTGTGGCAACATGGCCAGTTGCTTTCCTGAAACAACCCTGAGGAAAAAGCTTAGCAAATGCAAGGCCCTCCTCCCTCGTTGAAAGCTGTTATAAAGTTGCTGTGCTAGACTGGGATCTTGATTAATCCTAAGAATGGTTGGAGGACACATCACGTCACCATTTGAAGGAATGAAAAACACTTCAACATGGTCAGGATTGAGAGAAAAAGGTTTCTAGGGCTCAGGATACCTCTTGAGCAGGAAACCCCTCAGCTAGGACTAAAGCCTGCCTCTCTAAGCAGGAAGGTTACCTGATATTTCACTGACTTTTATATTTGGTTATAAAGAGTCTGTGCCCTCCAGGCCTATTCTCCAATGCCAGGAGCCTACAAGAATTGAGTGTCTACAGGCATCACACTGGGCAATAGGGCATAGGAATTTGCTCAGCTTTATAACTAAAGAAGACTCTCAATGGGTGTTGAATGTCCTCTGTCACTAGGCCATGCTATCTAAGGTCAGGGAAAGCTGAAAGAGCCTATGACAAGAGAAACCTAAATTTAGAGGTTACGGTTCTTCAGGGACCTGGTGATCTAGTGATCAAAAGGTGTTATGTTGTGACTAAAAGGTAGGTGTGAGGGGGTAAACTACAGCCTGAACCTCCATCCTAATCCACAGCTTCCGTCTCTGAAACAACCAAGGGTTAGGTGAGTGGCAGTAATGCAGTAAGCCGGATCTTCTGGGGAGGGTGGGCTCACTGGAGTAAATGTTCATAAGTCAATCATGTTATTCTAAAAGCCTTTTAGAGAGTAGGGGAGAGGGAGGATGGGTCTTAAGCAGATTCCCAACGGAATGTGGAGCCTGACATGGGGCTCCATCTCCTGACTGAGATCATAACCCCAGCCATAATCAAGAGTCA